>NC_135718.1:49133463-49465385 GCF_964656455.1 Halichoerus grypus
AGAAGAGATGGGGTTGAGTGATTTTCCAGAGCCCCTCTGGTGGTGACACCTGAATGCCGCCCCTGAAGCTTCTGTGAGGGAAGGGCCACATTCTGTGTGGGGTGTGATGTCAGGATTACCCCAGGAAGCTGTCACCCGTGGACTGACTACCCAGACCTGTGCCCGTTCGTGGCCTTCTTCCCCACCCATCTTTCCGAGACACATACTGCATTTCTCCTGGAAGGGATCTCTAGATAACTGGACCTGTATTTTCTGTTCTAATCTCTCCGCAGGAAACCAAGCTCATTCATTCTTCACATCGACTGGCTTAGTGATTACATTCTGGTCCCCCAGACTAATGTGATGCCATCCTAGGGGTTTTTTTTGTGCAGCAGTAACATGGGCTTGTCCTCCAGCAGGGAAGTCTTAGGGAGGGCAAGGTCAAAGTCACCTGGCCTACCGTCAAGGCACTGTGGCAGCCCGGAAACCAATTCTCTTTAGCCAGGAGACACAGAGCTTGTCCTCAGAGGGACTCATTACGCAGTTGAGATTCCTTCTGGGCAAGACATATTCTATCTATGGTATGTCAGGGCACGACATACTAGTCCTGATGGGAGTCTTTTGTTTGGTTCCCTGTACATCAATGCTTTCTTCTTAGGGACTGTTTCATTTTGTGCTCCGATCATTTTATCAGTATCCGTATCAATGCATGGGTTCATTATCAACCAGAAGGTTGACTCCTCTGTAAACAGCAGGGCCTTAACATCTCTGTCCTCTGCCAGAGCACCAGGCAGGGCTGGTGGCAACTATTCTTTACTTTTCTTTTTTTTAAAGCTTTTTCTTGGGTCCTCAGCTTTGTTGTTTTTGTTTTAACTTCCATAGAGTAAGAGGCACACAGCTTTAATGTACAGCTCAAGGGATGTGTCCCTGTGTGCACACTCAGTCATTACCATCCAGATCGAGATGAGAGTATTCTCATCACTCAGGCCCCTTCCCAATCCTAGGAGCTCCGATCGCAGAACCAGGTGCCCCTCCTCTGATACATTTTCAGATGAACAATTGAACAGCCTATTTTGTTTTTTAAGAGAAAATAAAAGCATAGCACTGCCCTTCCCCCTCGCCTCCTCCTTGCCTGACGGTCCGGTTGGATGGAGCAAACCTCATCTCCTGTCGGTGATCCCAGTGTATCCTGAGCTCAGGTGTCCAGTCCTTCGTTCAGAAAATGAGGAGGTGGAAAAAAAAAAGACTCATTTTCTTGAACTACCCACAGGATACCAGTTTCCTTTCAAAGGAACAAAGGACAGTGGGCGAAAGGAGGCCAGTTGGCGTCTCTTCCGTGGAGGCAGCACATTCCTCCACCTTCCCTCTAATGGAGCCCTCCTCTTCCTATTATCTTAACAGCCCTGGATGAGATGAGAACCAAGCTGTTCTGATTTCTGGGCCATTGGTTGGATCCAAAAGGCCAGAGAAGTCCAGAGATTCCCATTGGTCATTTATTCCATTGCCAAGAGGAAAACAGCTCCTCTGTCCATTTCGCCCTTTAAGGTGTGAACAGGTCGCCATAAAGCAGAAGGCATTCTGAGGAACTGGCTCTCTTTATGGCCTCCCACCCCACTAGCTCAGCCAGCATTTCCTTATCACTGCCCCTGAAGAAGCCCATAGAGTCAATTGCCCTGAAGTCTACGTTGAACATATTTCTAGACTCTCACTCCAGGTACAATGTTTTTCCTCTAAATAGTTTCCCTGGTCCAGTGTGGGTGGGCCGGGTGGCTGGTGGCTTTTGTCGGTGGGCGCCCTAGAGGGGGCCTCAGACCAGCAGTCTCTCACCCGCCCCTGGTCGGATCTGGTCATCTTTCTCGCCTTGGCACTTCCACTCAAACCCTCAAGTGCTGATGACTTCAGATCACAGACTTCCCATGACTTTTGTTCTGGCTCCATCTCTGTCATCTTTTATCACGCCCTTTTAGCCTGGTTTTTTCTCTTTTGCTTTTTTTTTTCTCCCTTTATGAAAATACACACTTTGCTTTTAATGTGCTCTTTGGGTCTCCGATGTCCCCCGACCCTGAGGACAGAGAGTAGGTCCTGTCATCAACACTGGGACCATTCACTTTACTTTACGCATTGTTTCCTGGTTCAAAAGCTAATTACTAAGTAGTTTAAAAAAGCCCTTTGGTCACTTAGATCTTTCATCAGAAAATATAAGCTTGGGAAAGGAACGGTAATAAAGGGCCATTAGCACCCTTTGTTTGATGTTGTTTTCCAGTCAGTAGAACAAGATTGATGAAATGTTATGTTTGGCCAAAATTTGAGTTTTCATTTGGAATTCAGTGTTGAGAGAATGGGCTGTCAGAATCAATAAGTTTTCTTTCGCTTGGGATATGGGCATGTGGTAGTAATTAGCAATATAAGGTCTTTAGTTGAGCAACCAAGCATGGACTCTGGCAACAAACATAATGAGAAACTACAGTTGTTCTACTTCTAACGTCAAAAAGTTTCCAGATAAAATTAAATGCATTTGCAAAAGGAAAGCAGCTAAACTTTGTTGAAAGATAGAGTTCAGACTCTTAAAATAGCATGCTTTGCCCCGTGTTTTTGTGTGTGCAAAAATATACGCCCTAGACCCACGGACACACATACGTATACTCTTCTCCCTAGGATTTCATCAAGTGGAAGCCCAGAATGTAATTAAAACATATACATAGTTAAGGAGATTGTTTACGTGTGCATATTTTACTCAGAAATAACCTCTCGAACAATGCATTAACTTGTCAGAGAATTTAAGGTAACTTGTGACCCAAAGCTACAGACACGCACAACTTTGAAATCTAAAGATGATTTAGAGTAAAAAAAACAAAAACAAAAACAAAAAAACAAACCCAAAAACCAGAAAAACAAAAACACAAAAATTAGGCAGGGAAGTTCAGGGTTTTGTTTACACAACACCCAATTTCAGGATATTGGAGAACATGGAGATTTTGTTGGCACCTCATTACCTCATTTTCGGTTTTCATCTACGTGTTTGGCATAGGGTAAACACTCCACGTAGCATCCCCAGAACATCTTCACCATCAACATGGGATCAAGGGCCCAGAGTGTCTTTTTCCAATGCTTTTATCAGTGTTCATCACTTGACCTCCCAGAGGACATCCAGAGCCAATGGTAGATGTGGGGACGTGTGCATGTGTGAGTGTTGGCTGTTCTCTACTTTATCTTATTATGATTATGATGTATCAGGGCTCCTAAGAATAGGAATTGGGTGTCAATAACCGGGGGTTCAGTGAGTAGCTTACGCAGGCAGTTTCTGTGGGTTGGAGGTCTTGGGGACAATTGGCTTCTTGGGCTGAGACCCCAGATCTTATTAATAAGGGTAGCCCACCTGCAGCCCAGCCTGCCCCCTGGGGGACTGTCTCTTCCTCCTTCCCTTCATGTAAAATCAAAGCTGCTCAGAGGTGGGGGGCAGGAGGGTGAGGCTCCCATGGCCTTCGGGATCCCGGCTTGCTCTCCTTCCTCCCACAGCCCTTGCCGTTTCCCCCAGAGATTTCTTCTCTGTGTGTGACTCAGCCACTCCTGCTTAGTTTATGAGAACTGACAAGATCATGGTCCGAGGTCACATGGCCAAGGGCCATGGAAAATAATCAGCCACAGAGAGGAATCCATGTGCTGTAACCCCCTTGTTAGAGGTGGCCAGGCCAGGGAGCCATCCAGACTGTGTATATCCCACGATGGGCTTCTGGGGCCCCCAACTGAGGTAGTCCTCGGCCAGATGTTGGGGAGAAGGGAGAATGGGATGCGTTTGGATTATTCTACTGATTTCTGGTAGCCAAATGCTGAGAGGACACAGAGAGAGGAGAATGAGTAATAGAGGACAAGAAGAAGGCAAGAGGGGGCCAGGAAAGTGAATGAGGTCTACTTGAAGGAAAGGTCCCCTGGCTCATGAAGAGTCTGGGCCCCCCTTCTGGTTGGGGGGAACAGTTGTTACAGACTAATCTGGCTCTAGTTCCAATGCAAGAAAGCTGTGGAACTTAAATGTTATGACTTCCCTTAGAACCTTTCTTTATGTAAGAGGAGTGCCACATACTTGCAGTTGAGAGTGAATCACTATGGCAGAAAGCCTTAAGACTGCCTTCTTAGACAGTAGTAATACCTACAAACTTGCATATTTCTTAATCCTCACAGCAACCACATAAGGAAAGCATTATCATCTCCCTTTGCAGTAGGTGAGGAAACTAAGGAACAGAGAGGTTATGTGACTTGCCTGATGGCACACAGTGAATAAAGGCTAAATTTGGGATTTGAACCCAGGGGCAATTTGCTTCACTGGGCCATGCTGTCTCTAGAGATCATCTCCTGAGATCCCTTTCTGTTCTGAACCCCATGGTCCTATGGTTGTATGTTTTCCTCCGCCTCTACCCATGAGTAGGGCCACAACACTGTGCACATGATGGAGAGGAAGAGAAATGTATGAGTATCACTGGGGGCTTCTCTCTTCCTTATGCTCACCTATTGCTTCTAAGGGTCCTGGTCCCCCAGGGTCAAGGACCAAAAGGTGGAGAGGGGACAAAACCATTTCTTCCTTGATTTTTGTCATTTGGTGAGACTAGAAAGGTATTTACCTCTTGTACACTTGTAACAATGAGGGGCTCTTAAGGATGGACAGACAGATCATGACCAAAATGAGATTTGTGCCTTATTTGTGGGCCTCAACATTTTCAACCCCTTCCTGGGAGTTCATTTCCTAGGTTACCAGCCACGGCAGACTGTGGTGATCTGCCAGGTGCAGGATACACCCCCTCCGCCCCCCGCCCAGGCAGAGCCTACCTGAATGGCATCTTAAGAAGAATGTTCCCTGCCCTGGCAGACATACTCACCTGTTCCCTTACGTTCCGTGGCTCGTCTGGGGGCGGTTTTATAATTGTCAGTGAGAATTAGAGTAGCAAGAGCCCCTCCTGGAAAGTCCTGTGTTAGATACACTCTCTGGGTTTATTTCAGAGCTTTGGGTGGGAGTGGTAACCCTCAGGAGGCTGGGTCTTCCTGGAGAGAGTTAAGGCAGTCTGCCTTCAACATGAAGTGTCACCTCCGGATTGTAAGTGGGAGCCCTAAAGCCATAGAGGTGGGCAGAATTTATCATGCTTTTCCACTTAAAAATGAAAACAGATACTTTATTATGTTCTTTAATGCAGTGGTCATATTTTAAAGAGTATTCAATGACTTAGACAAGAATTTCATGAGCTAAGAAATACTAGAGCACAGTTCGTTTCCTGCCTCACTCTCTGTTCCTGTTAGCATGTCTACTGGCTCGTTTTCAGTCTGTGGATGTTCACCGCGTGCCTCCGTGCCCAGCACGATGTGGTTTGTGTTGGGTGCCAGGGGTTCAGTGGGGAGCAAGCTACCCGTGGAACCTGTCCTCATGGATGTTGCAGCCACTAAGAGGATACAGGCAGTGAGCAAGGCTATGACTGATGAAAACACCAAGTACAAATTTTAATGCATGTGGCAAAAAATGAAAACAAAAAAGACTGGGGCGCCTGGGTGGCTCAGTCGTTAAGCATCTGCCTTCGGCTCAGGTCATGATCCCAGGGTCCTGGGATCAGGCCCCGCATCGGGCTCCCTGCTCAGCGGGAAGCCTGCTTCTCCTTCTCCCACTCCCCCTGCTTGTGTTCCCTCTCTCGCTGTCTCTCTCTCTCTGTCAGATAAATAAATAAAATCTTAAAAAAAAAAAAAAAAAGACTAAAATTCTGTTAGAGAGACAAACAGGGATGACTTACCCTAAAGAAGTCCTGGGAGGTGCCATTTCAGAGGAGGGCATGGTACAGCCTGAGTCCTGGCTGTTGACCCCAGCTTCTGGTGCTCTAAAGCTGAGGGGAGCCAACACCCTAGTTTTAAAATTCATATTACATGAACCCCTCTTACAACCATCCATCTTTGATTCTACTTCCATGGGACTAAGTCTTAAAATCTTATTTTCCTCTCATGCTCTACTTTGCTTGTCCAGTCATCTCCGCCGACTTACTGAGAGAGGGCATCCTTCCCTGGTTCCTTATTATTGGGTTCTTGTTTAATTCTGTGCCTCTTCTCAGATCAGAAATAGCTTCCTCCTCTCTCTCTCTGTGTCCTTTGTTCCTTTCTGAGACCACTTTCTTTTGTTTTTCTTTTTATTAACATATAATGTATTATTTGTTTCAGGGGTACAAGTCTGTGATTTATCAGTCTTGCACAATTCACAGTGCTCACCATAGCACATACCCTCCCCAATGTCCATCACCCAACCACCCCATCCCTCCCACCCCCCACCACTCCAGCAACCCTCAGTTTGCTTCCTGAGATTAAGAGTCTCTTATCGTCTGTCTCCCTCTCTGGTTTTGTCTTGTTTCATTTTTCCCTCCCTTCCCCTATGATCCTCTGCCTTGTTTCTCAAATTCCACATACTAGTGAGATCATATGATAATTGTCTTTCTCTGACTGACTTATTTCGCTTAGCATAATACCCTCTAGTTCCATCTACGTCGTTGCAAATGGCAAGATTTCATTTTTTGATGGCTGCGTAATATTCTATTGTATATATATACACCACATCTTCCTTATCCATTCATCTGTCGATGGACATCTAGGCTCTTTCCACAGTTTGGCTATTGTGGATATTGCTGCTATAAACATCAGGGTGCACGTGCCCCTTCGGATCCCTACATTTGTATCTTTGGGGTAAATACCCAGTAGTGCAATTGCTGGGTTGTAGGGTAGCTCTATTTTCCTGAGACCACTTTCTATTCCCTCCTACCTGGCGGTCTTGAAATTCCACTCCGTTCTCTCAACCACATTCAAGCTTTGCCCACTGTGGTTCTAGACCACTTTTTGTTTTTTAAAGGATTGGAATCTTAAAGGAGCTACTTTGCCAGAGCAGGCATTGCCACTGACCCTTAAACAACGTGGGCTTGAAGTGTGTGGGTCCACGTACACGCGGGTTGTTTGGGATAAATACAGTATAGTAAATGTGTTTTCTCTTTCTTATGATTTTCATAATAACATTTTCTATTCTCTAGCTTGCTTTATTATAAGAATACAGTCTGTAATAAATGTAATGTACAAAATAGGTGTCAATTGACTATGTTCTTGGTAAGGCTTCTGGATCAATAGTAGGCTATTAGTAAAGTTTTAGGGAGAGTCAAAAGTAACATGTAGATTTTTGACTGCACAAGGGTTGGTGCTCCTATGGTGTCCAAAGGTCAACAGTTATTTCTTTACAAAGACTCACTTAATCTACCCCAGAGTCTACACCCTCCTCCAAGAGAGTGAGCGTGAGTCCTTCCTTCATCACCGTCCATTTCACATGTGATTATTGAGTGCTCGCTACACACAGGCACTGGGGATAAATGTAGTCACACCCATAGAGATTTCCAAATACGCCTCATCTCTCTTGAGCTACACGTTACATTATTTGGCCACCAAAGTGGTTGGGGAGTTCAAACTCAGAGCTTATTCCCCTCTTGGTTCCCAGAGGTGACCGTCTTCCTACAATAACATTTCCATCTTGACTTTTTCTGATAAGGGCTGACTCCAGCACTTGGGAATAGGATGTGGGGTTAATTCGTGTGGTGTTGTCTTGGGCCCAGTACCATGAGCCTCCTTTCCTTTCCCGTCTATACACAGCTCGGGCAACACTCCCTCTCCCTTCTGCACAGCCTGATGTGGCGGGTGGGGGGTTACTCCTGTGGGGGGTGTTTCCTATAGGATGCCATTTGCAATTTCTATATCACAGACATCACTCTAGTTGAAATGTGACCGAGGCTTTGCATTTCACACAAACTTCTATCCCTTGACAGGGAAGCCATTCAGCCCTCTCCTTGCGTGGCCCACGTGATTTGCAGCCTGAACTCCCAGCAATGTTTTCAGATTCCTCGATTTTAAAAGCCATAAATTAGCAAATCATCAACATATCACCAGGAAGGATCATCTGGTAGCCATTCTAGTCAGAAGGAAACACAGGCCCCAATAACTGATCTTCACAAAGATATGAAGAACTGTAGACAGACAGATACAGTAAATAGGAAGACAAACAGATAATTCAAGTTGACAGACCATCTTGGACTGATTAGACATTCTGCTTTGATTAGCATTAAACTTTTGGGGGAGGAAAAAAGAATTGAGATTGCCCTAATACTTTGGAAAAATGACCCCTTGACGACTTCTGAAATTCAGAACCGAGGGGCAGATACCCAAAGCAAGTGTCATTAGATGCTGTATGGTATAATGTAACATGCTAGGTATTCCTTTCTGATGAGAGGGGTCTTGGTGGGTGTGGATGTGGGCGCTTCTTTCTTTGCATCTGCTTTGGATTCTTGTAAGCCACATCTTCAGTCCCTTTCAAATTTGAAGCTCTATTTAAAGAGACTGGGATGCATATTAAATCAATTTCCTGATAATACTAATGGAATGAAGGCTTGTCCCCCTCTCCCCCCCTCCACTTTCCTGCTGTCTCTCTTCCCTTCCACACACTTATCAAAATGTTCCAGCTATTGTTCTGAAAACAAGAATAGAAATGTAGGTGGGAGATGAACTGTGTACCTAAAAAAATAAAAAGTCATATTCAAACCTAGACTTTTGCTCTCAGATATTCTTTCTTCCATAAAAAAAAAGAAAAAAGAATTCCAAATATGACTTTTCCAATTATAAGCCCTGAAGAGTCTTTCTGCTCAATCTCAAGTTTGACTGGGTGAATCCTTCCTGGGTAAGTTCCAAATCGAAAGGACAAACGCTACCATCCGAGAGTGAGTTGCACTGTGTTTTCTGTCTTCCTGCGATGTCATTCATTGTGATAGAAGTCTTTCCAGAGCTGTGCATAGGGGGTCCTGGTAGACTTGGGGTTTGTCCCACTGAGGCTACCATCATGCACCAGGAAACTTTTTAGTTGTCCAAGCCCATCCTCTCTTTCTATTAAAAGAACTTTAGAAGCTGTTGCAACGTGAGGCTCATGGAAACCTGATTCTGTGTCTCTCGGGGTTCGAGCTCCCACATCTAGTATGAGTGTCGTGTAACAATGACCTGCTCCCACTCCAGCACCATGGGGGCTGCTCCAGATATGGGTACTGATTATCAGTAAAGGCAATCTTATCTCCCCTCTGTATACCTTCTTAATTAGGGGACATGGAGGCAGTTCAGAGAGAGATTCCATGCCCATCTCTGTAAGAGGTTTTGTGACCTTAGCCACTGACCTCAAAGGCAAATGCCAGCTAGGCTGTAGAACAGATTTAGGAAAGTTCCCATCCCAACATGTTTGCTCAGCTCCCAAGTATGCGAGTCCCTGCTGTGTCCCAGTCACAGTGCTGAGTGCTGTGCTTAAAGGATGACCAAGAACATGTGATTCTGCCCTCCTGGAGCTTTCCTGAGACTTTGACCAATCAGAACCATCCCAGGAACAAGTGGCAGCTAAACAGAAGCTTGATTATGTAGGAGCATCATCCCAGTAAAATGCTTTTTGGCAGGAATTTTCTTCAGTGAAATCATGAAGGCTGCAGGCATTTTAGAGGGAGTGCTCCTAAAAGCAGTTGATAATTCATATTTTTAAAATGTACCCATTGCAGTAGTTTGGGGCAAAGGTAACAGCAGGGTGACTTGTGCCCCTAAAAACCTGTGGACTAATGATGGACCCAGTAAAACAGGGATGCAGAGAGACTTGGGACGGTTGGGGAGCTGCTGATGCTACCCCGAGCCCCCTCTTTTTCATCCCCTACAGTGTCCCCCGGTGGTGTGTTATGCCCCAGCAAACCCTGGAACCTGTGGACTCCTCCCAGTTCTTATGTGTATAACAGATGCTAGAGGCCAGCTAGAATGTTGGGTCTACTCAGAGTGGATTGGATAGCTAGTGGTGTGTGCTAACTGGGGCCACACCCTGGGGTATGGCTGGGGAACAAGGCCAGGATGTGTCAACTTGATTGTCTTTATGGGAAGGTAGTCCGAACAAGATATGCCCTAGGGCGATGATGTATGATTTACCAGGGGTGTTAGCCCGGAGGTGGGGCTCGCTTTGCAAATCAAAGCTAACATACCTCCCCTCTACAAGGGCGAAAAGTAAGAACCATTTCTTTGCTTGGACTCATTTTCCCTCTATTCTACCTTCATCTCTAAAGGGTGTGGTTGACCTTTGCCCTGGTCTTCTCTTCTCGGGGTCCCTCATGTTCAGAAGCAGCACCACCCAGTAGAGACAGGCAAATCTACTTTGATCTGCATAGAGGAAAGTGCAGTTCAGCGCCCTGATTTCTTTGTAAGAGCAGAGCACCATCTAGGATTGGAAGAACCAGGTCAAAGGAAGACTGACTTACTTGAAAATGGCCAGCGGCCACCAAGCCTGCAGTAATGGGATGAATAAAACGTGGAAGGGCTAGGGTGCTGGGGAGAGACACAGTGTAATTTCTGAGAGTCGGGCAGTTATGGAATTGCCTACTTAAGATGGCTGTATAAGTCCTCTTCCAAGAAGGAAGGAAAGGAAGAGGGGAGAGAAAGAAACCAAAACCACACCAGCCTACTGGGTCCTTATGAAAATTAAGGGAGAAACTAGGTGAAGGTAAACAACTCTTCCAGTTCAGGGTTCTTTGGTTATAGGCAACAGAAGTGGATTCTTGCTAACTTAAGCAGAAAAGGAATTTTTTTTTAGAGTACCTTAGGGAATTCAGAAAAAAGCTGACGGACAAGATCTCTGAAAGGACATGGTTGAGCCAGGCAAGCCACCCTGGGACCCAGCAAGCAGAAACTCAGGGATGGTCATGACTTGGGTCAAGGTCCCAAGACTGTATCTGATTAGAGAGGACTGGTTACCCAAATTAAAAATGAGGTGCCATTGACAGAAGAGAGGGTGCCTGCTGGACAGGTCAATATAACCAATGCCTCCTACTCTGCAGTTGTCAGAATTTATTTATTTATTTATTTATTTATTTTAAGATTTTAGTTATTTATTTGACAGACAGAGACAGCGAAAGAGGGAACACAAGCAGGGGGAGTGGGAGAGGCAGAAGCAGGCTTCCCGTGGAGCAGGGAGCCCAATGTGGGGCTTGATCCCAGGACCCTGGGATCATGACCTGAGCTGAAGGCAGACGCTTAATGACTGAGCCACCCAGGCGCCCCTTATTTATTTATTTTTAAAGATTTATTTATTTTAGAGAGAGACTGAGAGAGTTGGGGGGAGGGGCAGAGGGAGAGACTCCGTGCTAAGCCCTGGAGCCTGATGTGGGGCTCCATCTCATGACCCCGAGATCAAAATCTGAGTCAAAACCAAGAGTCAGACACTTAACCATCTGAGTCACCTAGGCGCCCCTCAGAGTTTATTTTTAAGACTTGGACTGAGGCTCCCTTTAGGCAACAAACTACAAAAGATGTGTGATTATTCCATGTGCGTGCTCTAATTATGGAGATCTAATTGTGATCTAGGATAGTGGTGGCATAGACATAGATCCCTCTGGCGTGGTTTAGGTCCTAACCATCTACATATGGTAAGATGCACCTACTTTGTGCAGAAAGTTCTGGTCTGGTCGGTACATCTCACTGTTGGCACTACCAGTCGTCTGTCCTGTGACCTTGGGGCTCTGTTTTACAGAGGTGCCTTTGCTGCACTGTTGGGATCTATTTGCTCAGCCTTCTGCCCCTGTTTAGGGAAACAGCAAAACAGCCTGTCTCTTCCAGAATAACTCTACTGACAGCTGGATGAGATGATTACTTTATTCTCTTCCTCACTAGAAGGGAGAAGGCATTTCCTTTCTTTGTAATTAGCAAAGTACTAGCTGTGGCCCTGGGTAGGAGATTTTCTTATCTCTAAACCTTCTTGGGCTTTTCATTTGCTGGTTTTGTTTTTTCATTTGTTTTAACTGGAAATGGCTACAGCCAGGGTTTGAGATTGCGGCCTCAATACACATTCACAGTTGTTTTGTTTTCATTTTTGTCCTCCTTACAAGTACTGTTCTCTCACAAGTTAGTAGAACATGGTTAGTAGATCTGAGGTGGCAGAGTCAGCTAATGATCTAATCCGACAGTCTTGTGGTTAACTGTTATATTTCTCCTACACTTACAGTGGCAGAGGGTGGCCAAGACAAGCACACCTTACCAACCAGCCCATTGGTCAGCAGATAGCTCTGGAAAGTCCAGCAAGCTTTGGGGGTCCTGATCCAGATCCCAAGGTGGGATAGAAGGATGGGACCCACACAGCCCGGAGCTATCTTTTGTTGGCCAAAGGTGAACTCCCCTACGTGGAAGTCAGTTCCTTTGGGACAGGCTCTCAGTATAGGAGGAAGTGGGAAGGCGAGAGGTGGATCAGCTTCCTTTCTTTTGGGCAGTGGGGTCCTGCACCTCAGGGGAGAACCTGGGTAACCGTCACCCTGAAGGACATGACCCAAACCAGGGAAAGCTGTGTGACAAAACAGCCAAAGAAAGCACCACCAGTGATAATGGAATGTCAAGCCCAGAATCTGCCAAAACCTCAGCTTGTTTGAGAGTCTTGGAGAAATAGTTATGTGGACACTGAATGGTTCAAATTCAACCTTGGAGGGACAACATGAACTTGGAGTACTGACCACTGTGTGATTTGGGTTTGTAAGGTCTCTCGCCACCCCTACCCTGCTTCCTATATGATAAAATGCTGCTGAATTCCCTTGACAAGTCCTTTTTAAAATTCATTCCCATCAAGCTGGTGGCTACCAATGGTTGGGGGGTGGTGCTGGAGGGAGATGGGATGGAAAGAGCATGATTAGAAGTCTCAGCAGAAAGACAGAAGAGATTCTAGCATATGTATTTGATATAAATATTATAGTTTTACAGAGACATCTAGATCAATATATGCCACGTTTCATCTACCTCTCTGACAAAGTGAGCACAATGTATTCAGGGAAAGCTGTATAGGATTTTCAATTTACTCTGTGTGATTTATTGTGACAGGATAGCTATGGGTTTTTTAAGTTCTTTATACTTGTTCCAGTAAAAATGGATATAGTATCTTTAAAAATAAACAGCCCAGAGCTGTGCATTTTACATTGTCTTCCTAGAATGAGGCTCTGCTAAAGAGAGATCTGAGACCTCCCTGCCCCGAGGGGGAAACTGATGCAGTCGGATTTGCCTCAGTCCTGCTCTTTGGCTGTTTCGAGGGGGTGGGGGTGGCGGGGAGAGTGAGCAGGGAACTGAATTAGGAAGTATTGCAGACGTCTAGACAAGATATGCTGGTGGCATAAACTAGAAGTGGCAGAGAGCTAGAACTCGGGGCGGGGGGATCCATCAGTGTCTGCGGGTGCAGCCCACTCTGTCTGGGCCCCTTCATTTTGTAGTGACTGGCCCCAGTCTCCTGATTCCCAGCTCAGGTCCTTTCAGCAGCATCAGCCTTCCCTCTCTCTAGAAGGCATCAGAGCGAGGGGGTAGGGTGGCTCTTGCTCTGCCATTCACCGTGTACTAAATCTCTGGGCCTCAGTTTCCACATTAAAATAATGATGCAGGCACTAGACTAAACATTCCCAAAGGGCCATTCTGATACTAAGATGAACATGAGTCTATGGAGTGGAGCCCATCCCTGCCACGGTTCCCTTTTTCAAGGCTACTGGCTCTAAGCAGCACTACCCGAGTCTTCTTAAAAGTGTGTAGGTTTTAGTTCTCATTTAGCTCAACTCAGCTTCAGTGGGTCTCTGGAGGCCTCATTCACTGGAGCCTTGAAGAGTTTGGGGGCCCCCCTTGGCATCCTCCTCTTATGCCTTCTGCCCTAGGTCACCTCCCCTAAGTTGCCCATTCTGAAAGGCATCAATGGAACTGAGCTCTGAAACAGGTCCCAACTCAACTGGGGCATCCTGGCTTCCCTCTGCCATCTCCAGGAAGGAAGTAGACTGATTGAGGAGAATTCGTGGGATTTGATTCTGGGGGTGGAGATGCTTAATGATGGGAGAGGCACACCCATATTCATTTAGTGAATATGTACTCATGAAAAAAACACTCGGTAGTTTGGTGAACCCTGATAGAGTTTGTAATAGTCAAGCATTATTCTTATTGTGGTTGTCACACTCATCTACTGATGCCATGTTTGCTCCATGACACACGAGTGTTACCCACCCCTAATTCAGTTCAGCCTGTGTTTATGGAGCCCTGCCCCCAGACCAGGCGAATTTGCTTACACTGGATGACTAGCTCCTTTACACAAAATGTCATCTGCTACTATTCTAGCATTTAAGATGCTTCTTCATGCATCTGAGAGGAATCTTTTAATCCAGCCATTAACATTAGTTTAGCCCAAGAAAGATTTGTTTACAGAACTTGACAAAATTTTAAAAACAAAGAAGTCCCATCAGATCAGAAATGGTTATTGATGTAGGTTTGTTGGCCATCTTCACAAACCACATGGCCAGGCCCTATAGAAATCCATCATTAAGAATGCCAATCATTTAAAGAAGCTCAAATCCAAAGCCACATTGGGAACAGTGTTAGTTACCGTCATAGCGTAACTTTCCTAAATATTCTCCACCGTAAATGGATCATTTATCTTCAGGATCCTTAGGCTGGTGAGGCATCCGGGGCTGGACGTAACATATGATGTCTAAAATGGATATCTGCATCACTTTGCCATCCCTCGGCTTGCCAAATTGTGTGGCTTCAGTGTAAAAGACTCGGTTTAGAGTTTCTGCCATCCCTCAGCCTTTGTTGCCTTGACCACGTGCAGCCAGCATCCAGTGATGCTGCAACCCTGGGATGTTTTAAGTGAGAATCATCTCTCCATCCCAGTCCCCAGGCTAAGCCTCTCTCCTGGCCAAGTGAGAACCCCTCCAGCAGTCCCTCCACTGTGTGACCAGGAGGACATCCTGCTGGCTGAGCCCTGCCTGTCATCAAGGAGCAGAAGCTGAAATACTCCAGCGCATGCTCTCTGCACCCCAACACCTTCATCTTAGTGAGCATTAGAGCCGGGGACCTGGGTCACATCCTGGGCAAGTCACTTTCTTGCTGTGGGATGTCAGGCATGCGACTTAAGGAAATTGAGGTTAAGAGAGGTTATCTGCAAAGATGCAGATTGTAGGAACATAGGGTTGTTTGAGGATTAGGTGAGATTCCAGGGGCCCTAGAGCACTTTACATCTGTTACCTACTGATTTATAGATATCACATGAATCCTACCATTTAATAATGCTTGCAATGACCCAGACCCTTTACTAGGCCCTTCACATGTATTATCTATTTAAATAAATCCTCAAGATAACCTCATGAATCAGGTACTAGCTCCAGCCCCTCCAAGACTCTGACTTTATAGTGGTAAAATGCAGAATTGGTACCTTGCCTAAGACTATTTAGTTATTTAGTGTCTGAGCTGAGCTAACACAGGGCTATCAAAGTACAAATCTCACATAGTAGATTTGTAGGTGTCATGGAATCTGGCAGAGATAATTTTGGATGAGGATCTTTTTGGCATCCTTTAAATCATGCACCGTGAATAACCATCACTCTGTATCCAAGGAGAGCACACCCAGCTCCCAGTCTTAGAATATTTTCAATTGTATTTTCAATCATCGAGGATACAACAAATTCTGCTTCTCTTCTCCCTGCAATAACACCCTTCCCCCAACTACAGTCCCTGGAATTTTCAAAAGTCTTGATAATATTTCTGGAAAGTAAATTTTCCCTTTTCACCATCCATCCCTTGTGCTCCTGCAGGGCCCCCCGTGCTCCCTCAGACACAGGCTCGTGAGAGCTGATCTTCTAATGCAGATGCTGAGTTAGAGAGGTGACTTCTCCCCATCCATCAACTCTAACTGCATTCAAACATGTTCAATATGTGGGCTTCTTGATAACTTCCACTGTATGGAAAACAAAATGGAGGGAAATGATTATTGGCACAAAGGGGGGAAGTCATAAATCTTCAAATCAGATATAGGACAGATTGGAACAATATGGGTTCTCCAAGGTTGCCATGATAATGTACCTAATAACTCTCCTTGGGCAAAAAGGCAATCTGCTTTCAATCAATCTCGCTTTTCCTGAGCAGAAATACCAATTATGTTGAAGGAAGATTTTTTTTCTTCCTTTTTGATAAAGGCTGCTCTCCACCCCAGAAATCATGCTGTAGCTAAAAGATATATATTCTCAATTGTCTAGAATCGTATTGGACAGCTAGCATCAAATGAGAAAAGTCAATCCTTTTTTTCTCTCCTCTCCTGCCTGCATTTGTCTACTTCTTAAGAGAAGTGAAAGCTAATTAAAGGCTTAAGGGATAATATTGATTGCACTGGAATATATTTTATATGTACCCAGCACATTTTCAACTAGGAGAACCCTGACTCTTTCTAAGGCTGAATAAATCAGCTGGCGGGGCCTTTGATTCAAGGGTGAGAGGGTGAACTCATCTCCTTCCCTTCCACTTCTCACACATCTGTCCTGGAGATGAATGATTTCAGAACAGGGAGAGGGATGCTGGCAGATGTTCATTCAGTCCTTTGCGCACAGGATGGGAAGGATGAATGTGCAGGCATTTACCCGGACCTATCATTGATTCGAGTCCAGCTTTGAGTAATCACCAGGTTTCTACTGGTATAGAACTTTGAGCCCTGTGTTAGCTCAGCTCACCCTGGCTGGGTGGCATTAACCTCTCAGCTCCCTCATCTATTGAATGGGAATAAGGAGCTTGCCCAGGGTCACACACATCCTTGGTGGCAGGGCAAGGGATCCAGTCTGGCTTATTCCCACATCCAGGTGAGGGGGAGGGCCCCAACCCCATATCTGTCCTGTGGGGGTGCCCATACATCGATTCACGCTGGCCTTGTTCGCAGTCATGGGAGTCTGTGGGCAGAAGGCATTAGAATTGCCCCCATGCAGATCTAGATGTCAGATCAGGAGGGAATCCTGCATCTCGGGTCACTTTCTGCACACACCTGGCAAATTCAGAATCAGAAATCTTATGCAAAACATGCAAGTTCATTTGCAGCCTGTTTTGTCCATGTAAGTGCACATGTGCTACAAGAAATATTTTAAGAGATGACAGGATAAAAATGTGTGTAATCCAAGTGTTCTGTTCACATCCCGTGTTCTGACACAGGGTATATTTCGGGAGGGAGTTAGTTATGTGGGTTTGGGGCATTTGGATGGGTGGCCAAGGGACCTCCCTGAACCTGGCCGGTACTGGCTAGAGAACAAAGTGATCGTGTTGGAACGTCTCTTCTGAGGCAGCCCACGGACAGTCTTTCCTCCCCGTGATGGCCTTCGCTTGCCCGGCCACTGAGTGCGGCACCGTAACAATAACAGTCCATAATGGTGGTATTATTAACTGCATTGTGCATATTATTGATTTACTCTTTGTTCTGCATCATTATCCTTTCACCAATGAGTTTACTGCCTTATTCTCACATACTTAGTCAAGCACCAAATTACAACGAAAGGGCAGGCTCTTGTAATGGCATCTAATGGAACATTGCATAAGTGATCATCACTCCCTCCCATTATGAGCTGCCTCCAGCCAATGAGGTTTCTACCTTATTGGAATGTGCACCAAGCAATTATGAGGTGCAAGGGGTCTAGCCGTTCTAAATTTTTTCCCACGAAATTACCGTGCTTCAGTGTTTGCCACCTGCCCATGCCTCAGAGGCCGGCCAGGGATTCAGCCTCTGTCCCTAGCAGCCCGAGAGGCACAGGGACCTGGGCTGAGCCCCTTGCTACTGTCTTCCTTTAGAAGCCAGCAGGTTTCCTCTCCACAGTCAGGCCCTGGCTTTGGGTCGTGGGGCTAACCCTTGCACCAAAGGGCTTAGTCGTGATGGAGCATCAGATAGCAAATGTCAATGGCCACAAGGTAGCCAGATTGGTTCAGATTTATCAGATGGGTCCAGGAGCCCAAAGATGTCGGGGGGATGGTTGTCCCAGCAGTTCTGGAAAAGAGGCTCATCTCCTCAGGGGAAGCCACCATCTCCAGAAACAGAAGTCCAAACCTCGCTGGATCAAGGCAAACCATTCCAGCCTCTTCCCTTTCTAGCTTCTCCCCATCTTGAAGTAAAATGCTTTGGCTCTCGTGGAAATCCCAGGGCACCCTAGGGAAACAGCTACCTGGGGATGCACAGCCTGCAGCATGATCTCTGATTCCATAGGCATCCCATCCCCATTTAGCCCTGAGTAATGCTCACTTACTGTAAAGTGTTACATGCCCCCATTGTCGGAGGAGTTATGGCGGAAAAATGCAAAATTTCCTTTTTACTGCTTATGGCCAGCAGAGCCCATAACGTGTCAAGCCGCACATTAGCCACCCTGATAAAAGTCCGCTTTCTTACACACAAAATCATCGTTTCAGCAAGATTTGTTATCTCATTACCTGATAAGCTCTATGTCATAAACCAAGACTCATTCGGTAAATCTCTCAAGAGGACGCTTTGTGGGCAGAAAGGGAAAGATATGAATCTGCAAGGGACTTGATAATGCAGCATTTAAGCACAAGCATAATGTCACTTATTGTTCAATGCATAAAACCACTTGGCCAAACGGTTGGGCTTTTAATAGGATTTTGTGCAGCATCAGGTGAGAAGCCATATGCCTTTTCTGCCGAGGAGTCTCTGAGCACCTGCCAGCACCGCTGCTTTGCCTCACGGCCCTCTGGGGATGGGAGCTGGGCTTTCATTGAGGCCTCGGGAGGAGATGAATGCTTCCCTGCAGCTGTGCGCTTCCTCTGTCTTGCCTGGGGTGGGTGCCGGGTCAGCGCAGGGCTGGCCCCATCTAACTGGCTTCTCCTGTTCAGGCACATTGTGGTCTGCGGACACATCACTCTGGAGAGTGTTTCCAACTTCTTGAAGGACTTCCTGCACAAGGACCGGGATGATGTCAATGTGGAGATCGTCTTTCTTCACAAGTAAGGGGCCCCTGCTGTTTCGAGACCCTCCACCCAACCAGGCACCCTGAGGAGGACTCCCTGAGTGTCTGTGGGAGTGGTGGTGTGGGGGGCCGTGTGGGGGGCAGTGCAGAGTTGAATTGGCCATGGCCCCAGGTGGCCTCCTTGGAGAGGATAATATGGAACCAATGGAAAGGGAACCAACCCATTAGTTCATGGTGAGAACGGCACCTGCTTCTGTGGAGGCAATTCTGGCAAGTAAGAGTGAAGTTCATTATGGGTCAAACACATCATTACTGTCCCATCAGCTGTCTGGATCGATTCGATCCAGGTGTGTCCACAGTGTCTGGTGTGGAATGATTAGCTGTCTGGTGTGGATTCTTTACAAGGGCAGGAGCGACAGAGTGGCCACGCAAGACATAAACGTAAGAGGAAGCAGGGTATAAAGTACTAATCACAGCTGCAACAACAATTGCCATTTCTAGAAACCTCAGTATAGGAACCTGTGCTGGTCCCCGGACATATGATCTCTCCTTTCGTCAACACAGGGAGTCAAAGTACGAGTATTCCATATGACTCTTGCCGAAGAAGTTATTTAGCCTCCCTGGGCCCTAGTTTTCACATTCATAAGATAGGGAGATCACAATGGTTTCATTCTACCACGTAGGGGGAATGAAAAGAAATAATCCATGTAAAGTATACAGAGCAGAATCAGGCACACAGTAAGTGCTCAATAAATGTTAGCTATTGTGAATGATAAAATATATTAGGTTGACAAGCAACTTAGAAGATAGATCTTACTATGTTTGCTGTACAGTTGACGAAAGCAAGACCTCTCCATCTGCTCAATGTTGTTGGGATTTTAAGCTTCGTCTGATCCCCTTTTAGGTAAAAGTTAGTCTGCCACAGGGATAGAGAGTCTAGGGACTCAGGCATGTTGACTTGGGTGGCACTGTCTTCTTTTTTGTTGGAAATGAGGCCACCATAGGGCCAGTACTAGCCCCAAGTTACCAAGGGACAAAGCTTATGAGTTGGTGTTGGCTCCATAGGGGGTTGATGGCCCAGGCCTCAATCCTGCTCCAAGATCCCATGGAAGTTGACTTCCCTATAAGCTTCTGTTCTGTGCATCTCCTTCCTTTTGACATTTGTTCCTAGAGTACCAAAATGACCACCATGTCTGAGCGCCAGCATTTTCCTTCTCAGCACTGAATTCTCCAAGTTCTGAAAAGACCAGCCAGGCCATCAGCACAGGAGCAGAACTCACAGATACAATTCAGTGCTTAGCCTCTCATTACCAGCCGAGGGGCCCGTCCTCTGCAGAGCATTATGGAAGGTTCAAGAGAAGTAGCATGCGTAGGTTCTGCCCTCATATTGGTTGGGCATTTCAAGATGAGCACGTGTGCAACAATTAGAGCTCAACATCTAACCTATATTCACTGACTGAAGTCGGTTTAGTCAAGAGGTAGAATTGCACTGGGCATTTGTGTCAGGGAGAGACCACCATTTCTTGCATGACCAGGCAGACTTCCCAAGAGGGGCCTGACCAGTAATGGATCTCAAAGACTGGTCGGATTTGCACAGGCTCTGTTTCTCTCTCACCCACTGCTTGAGTCTGATCAACAAGCTGGCGGCTAATGCTTCACTTGCTGGGATTCACCTTCGTGTCCCCAGCATCTGTCAGTGTCAGCATTGTAGTAGATGGCCCAGTTAATTAACCTCTTGAAGCTTTGGGTTAATAACATCCCTTCCTCCAGGGTTGTTTTGAGGTTTAAATGAGTTAATACTTGTCAAGTGCTTGGAATGGTGTCTGCCACATAATAAGTTCTGGGAAACATTAACAATTCATACTAAGCACTTAATGAATGTTAGGCAAGCATTGACTAACACAGTTCTTGGTACCTAGTAGGTTTGAACCAAATATCATCTCCCAGCACCTAGCCTAAGACCTATAGAGAGTAGATATCTTTCATCTCTACAGAAGTAATAAATAGATGAATAGGTCAATCAGTGTTTTAATTCTTGTCCTCCAATGGGAAAGATGTCTGTACAGCTCAGCACTAAGAATGATGAGGAGTGTATGCATGTGTGAATCAAGAACGGTACCGAGAGTAAATTATCTCTGTCTGTGGCTGCTCAGAGGTGACGTGTTTTGATCCAGGCCCTGGGATCAGGGACATGAGAAGTGCATGTGGCTGAGAAGCAGGGAAAAGGCTTTGAGGGAGGGAAGAGCAGGGGGCTCTGCCAGGGCACCTTTGGCTAATCTCTAATGTCACAGCTCAGTCTCTATTCATAAAATAGAGATTCCATTCCTAACAAAGTTGAAGACATTTCGCCTCATTGGCCTCAGACTTGTGAAGACCGTGAGCTTCTTTATTTTACCTCAGTACTGGTTTGGGTTTTCAGGGGGCTGGGGTTTTATTTCTCTCGAGTGTGAACCTTTTATTTCTGGCAAGAAAGGGCGCTGCCTTGAAGGTGAAAGCCTTTTCCTAGGTCTTTCTCTTTGGAAGTCAGAGAGAAAGAAGGCCATGGAAGCAGGAATACCTGAGTCTATTTTATTAATGGCTGTTTCTTCTCTCCCTGCCAGCATTTCCCCTAACCTGGAGCTTGAGGCTCTGTTCAAACGACATTTTACTCAGGTGGAATTTTATCAGGGTTCAGTCCTCAATCCACATGATCTTGCAAGAGTCAAGGTAAGAAGGAAGAGGTGACTTCCGCTTTTACTCCATCTGAGAGGGAGATTGACTCTGTGGTGAGGGTATATGCCTCCTAGGATGGCCAAGAGTCACCTCCACACCCCTAATGAGATAAGTCAGATGCCACCAGCCTTGACATCACCCTTCCACTGGTCCCAGAGCTTCGTTCCACTGGCACTTGCTACACCACTTCCCTCACTTGGACGAGTCATAAAATGAAAGTTACTTTGCTGGTTCCCTCAATATCAGCACTCCTCAAGGGAGTAGACCAGTTGTATGGATTCAGGAGACTCATATACAAGATAATAATAGAGTAATTCCCATCTTAAATACTTAAATTGGACTCAGTGTAGCTCTGAAATCTATTATTTACATTGGAAAGGAACATGAAGGATAAAGTATAAATAAAATTCTACTAGGCCGTAAAACATTTTGAGCTTCCTTTTTTTTCCACCACCAAAGACTAAAAACACAAAACTAAACATGCAGATATCTGATATCACTTGGTAAAGGGCTAATCTTTCATTCCAAAATCTGCTAAGTTAGAATCTTCTTATAAAGCAGACCTGAGGCTTATAAAGGAAAAGGATACAGCAAAGTGGCATCTGCTACTTTGCTCGTTTTATATAGATTTTGTAAGCACATTCAATATTTGCATGGCAGTGGGTATAGATTAATATTGTGAATCCACTGACATCTAAACGTTAACTGTGGTCACTACTTAATTTAGTAAATAATGTCATTGGCAAACGTGAATAAGCAGAAGGATCTGGGTAAATTCTTTGGATTATTAAAGAAAACTAGAGACAATTTGTGACATACCATGGAGGAAACCATGGCCTCCCACCAAAATGCGGGAATGGTCTATTAAATACAACATAACAAGTGGGACAGATTGCAGACCTGAGCCAGCATGAGAATTCTTATGCTTATAGAGTCCAGTTACTCTTAATATTATCCAGACATGACCCAAGTTATGACTAATGTGAAATCTAATGAGAACTTGGAGAAAATAGTTACTGTTCAAGGACCTAATTTAGATGCAAGCAATTATTAACATAACTCATCATTCCCTCAAAGGCATAAATCTTATTTTGGCTCATGTTTAGATAAGTCAGTAGGTTTTGAGTTCATCTGTAACACATCATTTCATACACATAGATTTGTTGTCTTTCGAATATCTGAATGCTAATTGAATACTAAACAATACTGAGCTGTTATCTGATTTAGGGCTCTTGTTTCCTTCTGTTCCACTGTTAAGATGTGAAAAAGGTCAGATGAAGGACTTTGGAGTCTCAATTTCTGAATCCCTGACTATTCAGTTAACTTGGTAACCTCAGAGAAGGGGTTTAGCTCACCTAACGCCATTTCCCGACTAAAAAATTTAGGATGATGGGGTAGATCCATTGTTCGGGGAAGGAGGCAGGGAGGGGACTGAAAGGCTTCATTAATCGTTATTTAAAGAAATCTGGAAAGATGACATCTAAGTGACTATGCAAATTGAAAAGTTTAATTGCCAAGATACATGTTGTACCCTCGAACAACAATAAGATGAAATGTTTAACCATAACAAGAACTTGCAACCTACACTTTTGACAAAAACTATAATCTCTCAGGATTATTTTTTTTCTTTCCTTGCAAAGCACCAGATTCCCCAAAAGCTGTCAACAGAGAAAGACTGCAACCAAGCGTGGCTATTTATATGTTTGTGTTCTGTGATTTCCCTTTCGGTGTCTTAGATAGAGTCAGCAGATGCGTGCCTCATCCTTGCCAACAAGTACTGCGCTGACCCCGATGCTGAAGATGCCTCCAACATAATGAGGTAACACCGGGGAGGCCAGGGAAAGCTCCGGACTTGGTGCTCTGCAGCCCATTGGCTGCCCTTTTGGGTTCTCTGCAGAGCACCATCTCTGTGGGAACTTCTGTCCCTCATAAGCCACCCTACCCCTTGCCACAAGCATAGGTCCAGGGGGAGCTGAGGCACTGGTGGCTGTGGAGGGCAGTGACACAAGGCATCGTCGACAGGAAGGTTATCCCTGGCAGAGGGGAGACCTGGGGCTCACAACGGGTCTTGGGTCTGAGATGTTTCAGACGGGACTAGGAAAGATAGATTGAGATGGGTATAGGCCTGAAGTAAAGTACCATTTTCCCTAAGGGGGAGTGGACCCGAAATGACTTAACTGTGGGTGATTTTGTCCCCCAGAGGACATTTAGAAATATCTGGAGATGTTCTTGGTTGTCGTAACAAGGAGATGATGTTGTTCACATCCCAGGGATGCTGTTCAACATCCTACAGTGCACAGGACAGTTCCCCACAGCAGAGAATTACTGGGCCCCAAATGGCAATAGTGCCAAGCTTGAGAAGCTCCATGTTGGAACTTTCCGAGTGTGTCTGTAGTATGTTGATTAATATCCCCCACAAAGAGGAGTTGGTTGACTGGTGAGCTTGTTTCGGCCAGTTTCCCAGAATGAAAGAGTGTCTTCACTGAAAGCCTTCTCAGTGCTTTTAATACTAAAATGCTTTTCTAAGATAATGTTCTACGGAGAACTATCGAACCTATTTGACTCCAACCCCTGCCCCCCCTCTCTTTACAGAACATCTTTGGGTGGGCAGGGGCACACTCTGGAGAACACTGCCCAGGGCCCTCCCTGGAAACAGGCGAGGCACATGGAAGGCCATGACCTGGCCTGGCGTGACATGGCTGACCCCCACTCCTTATTCGTTTCTCATTTCAGAAGACCACTGTTCTGTGACAATGGAATGACAAAAAAGATATTTAGCTCCAGAGAGTTAAAGCCCCTTAGGATTCTTTTTTTTCCCCTCCTGCGTTGGAAGGGAATAATAAAGAGATGCTTCTGGAGAGAAGAGATGAACTAAGAGAAAACATTTCCCTCCCACTACATTCCCAAGAACTCTTCCCTAATTGTGAGCAGCCATCCTTTGGTCCAGACAGACCTCTCTCTCGGTGCAGCTTGGTTTGCTATGGCCTGAGAATGTACCTGGGGTGAGGGCTTGGGAAGTTGCATCATCACGATGCTCCCACCTCCCTTCCTTTGCTTCTCATCAGTGGCCCGGAGTGACATGAGCTTTCCCGTCACTGAGGTGGGGAGGGGGGCATCCTTTGGTGCCTCAGGGATGAGCACATCTTTCCCTCAGCATCTGGTCCCTGTGTCTGGCAAACGACATCTGGCACAGTGTTCTCTTTCCTCCCGCTTTTCTTTGGCCATATGCTTTCATGCAGTTGTTTTAAGGAAGTTGATGCATGAACTCTTGTCCGCATGGGGCTTGCCAGCCTGCAGGGAGGTGGTGGAGTGGGGACGTGCGTCCACACCTGGGTCCACCCCCTAACTAGTCACAGCTGGAAAGTGACTACAACAGCTCAGCATCAGGAGCTTCAGTGACCCCTTCCCTGAACTAGGATTTCCATCCTTTGCCCCGTTTTTGTGTCATTTGAAATGACAAAAATGTAGCCTTTAAGGAACTAGGCTTCCTGATCTTCAGATTTTTCAGACATAAAAAACAAAAGAAGATAAAGTTGAATGTGTAGACCCCCAGAGAAGTTTGGGGCTAGTGCTTTCTTTTTTTCCTTCCAAAAGTGAATAATTGAAATGAGTAATAGTTTGGAAATGGGCATTTCTCTTAATCGCAATATTTCATTTAGGCTGCGGTAGGGCTAATATGAAGACATGTAAGTTATCAGGGTGTTTGGCATGATGCCACCGTGTAAAAATTACAGGACAAAGGTAGTGTCAGAAATGTAGTGAAGCCATCCAGAATCAGAACTAAGGCCCAGGCAGTGAAAGGAAACGGGAAGTTCAGGGTTAAAAATTGGGCTCGTCTTTCCCTTATTTGTATAATCCTCCTTTCTCCTTAGTTTAATGAGACCAATCTGCCCCTTTTGAAATTAAAATGTCAAAGATCCATTTGAAATGAGCTAATGCAGAAAACCAGTGGAGGCTGTGAACTGAATTCTGAGGGCTGACCAAGGCTCAAAGTCCTTGAGTTATAAGCAAGAGCCAACACAACACTTTTTCAAAAATAAAATGAATTCCTTAAAGTGCAAAAGCCCAGGGTGAATTTGTGCAGAAGAGGCTTCTGTGCGATCCATTTCCTAAATTCACAAGTTGCAGCTTTTCAGACAAAACTGCTCCCTGGGGCACCTGCATGGCTCAGTTGGCTAAGCAACTGCCTTCGGCTCAGGTCATGATCCTGGAGTCCTGGGGGATCGAGTCCCGCATTGGGCTCCCTGCTCAGCGGGGAGTCTGTTTCTCCCTCTGATTCTCCCCCCTCTCATACTCTCTCTATCTCATTCTCTCTCTCCCAAATAAATAAATAAAACCTTTAAAAAAAAATGTTCAATTAAAAAAAAAAAAAACTGCTCCCTGACTGCCTTCTCTCCATTTTTGCACAAAAAAAGGGATGAAGCATGGAGATGGTTCTTGGTGCAAAGTTTGTGGGGGTGGTCCTAATAAACGCGCTTGCATTTCTGATTAGGCTTAGGAGGTGGGCCATTCTGTGGAATTCCATTCTTTAGCTTTCTTTGTCACAGAAGGAAATGTGCAATGTCACCTCTGACAGAGTCGGTAATGACAAAAACCATAACTTACATGTGGAGAGAGCTTTTAATGATTTCAAAGCATTTCCACATCTGGTCTTTCATTTGCTGCTCATACCAAAGCCTGTGAAATAAATAAAGCAGGTACCGTTGCCCCCAATGTCCAGATGAGGAAACAGTCACAAAGAGCCCAGGGATTTCCTGAAGGTCACCCAGTTCCTTGGTACAAGACTGGAACTGGAATCCAGGTGTTTCTATTCCTCCACTTAGAGCCCAGTGACTGTCTCAGGGAGCAGAAGCGAGGGGTGGGGTGGGGGAGGGCAGTGGTTCATAGGGCGTATAGACGGAGGGCAGTTTCCCAGGGCGTTGCGTTGGGGGGAGAGTGGAATTTTCTACCAGACTGTGGCCCGCGCCAGGCCTTGGTTTTTATTTCCAACCAGCATTAAAGTCATCATTTAGACACTATTATCTATCGAAGGCTGAGTCATTGATCCCATCATAAGAGCCCTGCTCAGAAATAATTTCTGTGAGTGGCCATGTGTGTGTGACAATTAGTATCATTTGTCAAGCTGCTTGTTTGATTTGTCATTGTTGTCTCAAGTTGTTCACTTGGAGAATTGGACTCAGGGCAAATTGTTTCTAGGCTCGTCCCTAGGGTATGTGAGATTGCAAACCTCCCTCGCCCCGTGGGTGAAGCTTGCCTTATTTACATGCCTATGTAGGCAGTAAGCCTGTGACCCCTGCTCAGGAGCCCCCGCCCCAGTACACGCGGGTCCACACGCCGACACCAAGGCACCACAGGACTGCTCTCTTCTTCTCTGCCCAGGGCACAGTCTGTGGCCATTCTGTGGATTTCTTTTTCACGCCATGGGGTACAGTGATGGACACAGTTTAACTTGGTCCTGTGCCCACAAGCCCTCTTGACGGGCCTGGCTACTAGTCCCACATTCACTCTGTTTGGGTGCAAATTCAAGTTCCCATCAGACTTCAAGAGTAAGGCAGACCCTGCCTCAGCTTTGGCTCTTTCTTTTTCAGAGTAATCTCCATAAAAAACTACCATCCGAAGATAAGAATCATCACTCAGATGCTGCAGTATCACAACAAGGTAAGACAGCGAGAGCCCGAGCCTGTCCCAGGCTCAGAGATGCACAAGTGCACCCGGTCTCTTTCCTCTCTTGGTACAGCTGCACGTGCACACACATGCCCACACACACATGCACATGCACACACGTACATGCATGCGCGCACACCCCCCCCACATGCATGTGCACACCCACGCGCATGCACGTGCACACATGCCCCCACATGCATGTGCACACACGTATGCATGTGCACACACGCCCCCACGCATGCACACATACACACATGCACATGCGCACACACGCCCCCACATGCATGTGCACACACACACATGCACTGCACACACACACCCCCACGTGCATGCGCACACACACCCACACACGCATGCACGTGCACACACACACGCCCCCACTTGCACGTGCACACACGCATGTGCACACACATATGCCCCCACACACACGTGTACACACACATGCCCCTCCACACACGCATGCGTGCACACACACCCACACATGCAAGTGCACACACACACCCCACATGCACGTGCACACACATGCACACACATGCATGTGCATACACACATGTGCACACACACATGCACCCCCGCACACACACATACACGCACACATGTGCTGCTGTAATCCAAAGGCCTGGACAAGGGGGTGCTGGGTACAAACCTCCCCGGGGCCTCACTTCAGAGCAAACACATTGTTTACCGCTGGTCACCGGAAGGAAGCATCTGTTGGACCCCCAGGGTCCAAATATCGATGTAATCTTAGATCCCATTTCAACAATGTCCACTTTTTATGTGCTCCACTCACTTCTTCAGTCAGTATCTCCTGACTCCCTGCTATGTGGTCAGCACGCTACCTGACCTCCCTAACCCCCCATGGGTGTAAGTGAAGGGGTCCTGCCTTGTGCCCTCGGGACGTGGCAGTCCAGGGGTAGAGTGTGTCCTAGGCAAGCAGAGACCAGGTGACATGGAGGAGCAGACCACGTGCCGGGGGGAGGTGGGTGGGAGTGGGGCGAATTCGGAACAAGGCATTCTCAAATTCAGGAGGAGAACTGGCTTGGTTGAATTCAGGAAAAAAGTTGCTCTCCAGAGATAAAAACATAAAGGAATTTTCCTCATGTTCTAGTTTACAAGGGGATTGGAAAGAAAACAAATGTTGGAGTCTGTGTTGTTTTCCTTGTGATTACTTCTCAGTCTCTCATTCAGAGGCACTGCTCCTTCATGTGGCCTGTCACCGAACTCCCAGGGAAACAGCTTTGGGGGAGGGAAGGTGGCACCTTTCTCTGTTTGATATGGAACCGGTTATTCCCCGTAATGAGGCTTGGAGAAACCAGAGGCTGCTCAGTACCTGGAACCAGGTGTCCTGTCTGAACACAATAACTCCCCGCTGGGTTGTGAGTGAATGTGTGTCCCATCTTATAGGCCATATTCCCTACGAAATAGGCAGTCAGGTGACCCAGAGAAGATCCTATTCTGCCAAATGCACCAGTGCCATGCCATTATTTCTTAATTGCTGGCAAGTGCTGCCCCATTTTGCTGTGTGGAGGCCCATCAGAGGCCGTTGTGGAGTGGAGCCTGCTGTCGGCGACTGGCCTACCACTCGGGTCTGCTGCCCACTGTCCAGCCCTTGGCAGGTGGTTCCACTGCAGAACGGGTTGCACTCCAGCCAGTGGGCTTGGTGGTGGGCACCCAAGGTCCCATTGTCCTGTTCGTCTCTGGAAAACCCAAGGACATGGAAGAGATAAAGTGAGGCTATTGGGGGACTCACAAGCATCGGTCTGGAGAAGTTTCTTGACAGCAGTCCCGTAGGTGGAGGTGAATTTTATTAGCAAGGCTGTGGCTAGTGACAGCTCCTCAGGCAATAAACTCTTCTTTCATTTATGATTTGAAATTTCATTTAGTGTGAGAGTGCTTTAAGCTGTTTAGGTTTTTGGCTGAATTTAGATCAAGTAGGGAAATTAATGTTGTATGTTTAGAAAGGGCTGTCAGTTCCTTTTTTTCCTCCTTCCAATGAGTACTGATGCCACATCTTCAAGAAATTCAGGAGGGTTTCAGCTGTGATTTCTGTCAAACTCCAAGTAGCTCAATGGACCTAGGATCTGGATGGAACCTGGTCAGTACTCACACGACCATAACAAGCTGAATGTCTTTTACAAACCTTTTCATGGTAATTATTCAGGAACAATGATGAAGGCCTCAACCGACCCATGACGATTTGCTGAAAACACATTTTTGCTTAGAACCACCCCAATATTTTGGGATTTCAGAGTCAGGCAAAACCACATGTGAGACTTTGCCCCTGTCAGATGAGTAAGGGTACGAGGGATGGAGTGACTTTGGCACATTTTTCTCGATCATTTTATTTCTCTCTTCTAGAGGGAGCAAAAGGTCCACTGGTCATTGTCATCTCATTCCTCATGGAATTGCAAATAGACACTTGTCACCCTGCTTTATAATTATGCTATTTCGTGAGATGGTCCCACCTTCTCTTTAATCTGTTTTTCTTCCCATTGCCTTACAATATTATTTTTCTTCCTCTCTCTGTACTTTCTCTTCACCCATGACTAAATGTCCAGAGATCTCCACCCATTAAAACTTGCTTTCTTGAAAGAACCTGGTATGTGTGTGTAAACTTATGTTATAGTCAACATACTTCAAGTGACAGTTAATTCCATAATTGGATACGAGACTTAAAATATAAAGAATTTCAATTCCCTGTGCTCTAATGATGCTGGTATTCCAGGGCCTAGAGGAATGTAGGCAAGCTGCCTACTTTCTCTCCATGTAAAACCGGTCCTGAGTTTGTCATCATAGTAATCTCAGACATTTGTGGCATATTTTATGGTTTTAAAAGAGCTTGACATCCATTATCACATTTAATCCTCATTTGACCATCTGTGCATGCTAACATCCCAGTGTGACTTCAGACTGGGAGTCTACGCGCTCTCAGACAGAGCAGCTCTGGTGGGTACAACTCGTGGTCACTTGGCAGGCAGTGAGCTAAGGACAGAATGGCCAACTGTCACTTTCTCTTTAAATAGAGCCACACCCCACTGAGCCAAACTGTGGTTCCTCACAGTAGGCCTTCTAGAAGGACTGGGGTTCTCTAAAGTGGATCTGATTTTATGGAGAGAAACACTCAGCCCAGCCATCTCTGAACACTGAAAGAAAATGGTACAGGGCACTCATTTTTGATTTGAGTGTAAATGTCTTGAAGCTTTTCAAGGAAAGAACAGTTTGTATCTTAGAAAAGTGTCACTTCTGATGACTTAACTATTCATGGATTTTTTATTTTCCAAACAGATTCTAGAAAAAGAGGTCTTTGTTTGGGACCTGGAAGCCAAATCCCAGTGGCCCAATGGTAATGCAAGTTCGTTGAGCTTTATCACTAAAAATCCTCACACACTTGGGCAGTAGTGTTAAAAGTGTTTTCTCTGAAATGAACTTTGTTCCTTATGGTGGCTTCTTCAAAGTTATATGTATAGGGAGGGCTGGAACTGGGACTGGAATTGACCTCTCCTGGTTTCCCAGGAGAGCGTATTTTCACATTCCTTCTTCTTGAGATGAGGAGTGGTCCAGTGGCTGATCAAAGGGAGATCCTGGTCCTGCTACACCAGCTTTATCAGGCCTCATTCTCCAGATCCACGGTTTGCCTCTAGACTCCTGTGCAGCGAGGCTGGCATTTTCCACTGGACCCAAATGTCCCTCAAATGAAGGACAGAGTTGCCAGAAACAGAGGATTTGAGTTCCTGATGAAATTTCCTCTCTTCATTTCATGCACACAGATGTTCCTCTAGCCTTTGGTACATCCCTCCCTGCTCCCTGCCCCACAGTTGGTGAAGATATGATGGCCCATAAAAGGAGGCCATATGGAAGCCTGAGAAATGAAACAAACTTGACTTTCCCACGTAATAACATGTAAAATATGTCTAAGGAACTCAAACCAGATGGGAACATGGGGGACCCAAGGCTCAAAAGCCTGGACTTCATACCTTCAAAAACCTGGCACCTGGGGATATGAGAGATTCTCTGGAAAAGGCTTTGTTTGTTTGCTTGCTTGCTTGAAAGTACCATGAAGGTTATGTGACCTTCAAACCTCCTTTCACACTCAGTGATCTACTTGTTCATTACTTAGATCTCATTTCTCCTTATTCTTCGCAGATAATATAAAGGCAAATGAGTATCTCTCCACTGAGACTGGTGTATTCTCTGCGGTGCCAGTAAAGGAGGAAGGTGGCCTTTGCGAGCCGGTGAAGAGTAGGGAGAGAAACAGGGTAAAGGGCAAGGCCATCCGCTGGAATCAAGCCTATGATGTGAGAAGGTCTCTGATACTCAGCTTGACAGAAATTACCATCCACGATGGCCCACACACCAAACTTTTTAACCATGCTCTCATTAGGGAGGACACAGTCTTCTCTCCCAGGAGTCACTGCTGGCTTAGGACCTGTGAGACTGTCACAGGACTTTGAGGAAGGGATTTCACAAGAGTGGTATTTCTGCAAGCGGAGGAAGGACCCACTGGACTTGTTCTTTGTTTCCATAATAGCGTCTTCCATCTCTTCTAGTAGGTACAACTGTAGTGTGTTGTACTGACAGTGAAGGGAAGCCTTCTGGGTGCTCCTGGTGCTTGCTGGTATCTGGAGAGAAACAGTCATTTCAGGGCCATAAAGTCTTGGCATCCGAGGGGGCCTAGCACAGCTCTCCGATTCAAGCACAAATGCAAAGCAAGCGGTCTTTCTGTTATGACCTGGGAAAACACTGAGTTTTTGGGACAAAGACCTTGCATTTTGGGAGGTAGCTTTCTCCATTTATTAGACAAATTACATCCTTAGAAAGTTCCTTTATAAAACAAGCCAAAAAACTGCTTTCTTGTAACGTGTACCAGTCAGTCCTAATTCTGGCCCCTGGAACAAAGCAAGACAATCCCTCTTCAGCACCTGAGGTATTCGGAGGTTGTCACCATCCCGTCTCTGTGAGGCTGTGGCCCTTCTGCAGGCCAAACACTGCTGGCTCTCTTAACTGTTTCTCTAAAGATGTTTTCCAGAACCCCCATCTCTCCTTGTGCTTGTCATTTTTCTCTGGAAGTTATTCAATTTATCAGTTTCCCTCTTTAAATCTGACTATTACAACTGGATCAAGTACTCTGGAACTAGCCTGACCAGTTCACAACAGAATGAAACATTCATTTCCCTTGATCTGGAGACCATTTCTAACAAGCAAGCATTGGCTTTCTCTGTAATCTGTCACACGGTTGGCCTCTTTTTGGGATTTGAGTTACCCACACACTTAAGTTTTTTTTTCTTCTTTCCCCTCAGCTCTACTGCCAAGTTAGGTCTTCTCATTTTGAATTTATACAATTGTTTTTTTTTTTTTTTTTTTTGAACCTAAATGCTGTGCTTGACATTAAGGCCTTTAAAATCTTTCCTGGTTGGTTTTCTGCCCATTTTTTCAACCCTGGAGAAGTTTTTGAATCTTGATTCCTTCATCCAACATATGATCTCTGACTGCTTCATGCCACTTAAAACTAATCGGATGAGCATGTCTGGGTCCTTATCTTGGGGTGTGACCTAACTGTTGAATAGGATCAGTCCATCTGCAAGATGTTGTAATATGTCTACACTGTGATTTGCCTGATGATTTAGGTCAGTGCTTCTCAAAGTGTGGTCCCTGGATCAGCAGCTCAGCAGCACCTCGAACTTATTAGAAATGCGAATTCTCCAGCCTCGCCCTGCACCCTACCAGATCAGAAACTCTGAAGGAGGGGCCGGCAATATGTCTATCAACCCACGAGGTGATTCTGAGGCCCACTCAGACTTCGGGGCCACTGACCTGGAGTTTCGGGGATGCAAATAAAAAAGGATTCTAAAACACACAGGCATCTGACAGTCTTGAGTCTGTTTGAGGAGCCAATTTATGAACAACCTAGCCAGACATCCTAGTAGCATGGGCTGATGTGTCTGTCACAAGAGGAAATTCCCTGTGGACTCTGTTTGGCTACGTGACAAACCCGAGGGGAAGACCTGGGTTTGGGAGGCGCAGAAGCAATGTTCTGGAGAGGCCACTGAAGACTGAAGTCTGCTGAATAGGAGAGTCAAATGAAACAGCAAACAGCAGGCTCAGGCGAGAGAAAGAAAGGATGAGTCTGAATGCCTCTGAGCAGTTGGGCAATGCTGCATTTCCCAGAGGAGATTTGCAATAATTGAACATTTAGCAACCTAAGGTCTCATACCTTGCTTTTGCTTCCACAGGCCCATCTGCTAAACATCCCGAGCTGGAATTGGAAAGAGGGGGATGATGCAATCTGCCTTGCAGAGCTGAAGCTGGGGTTCATAGCCCAGAGCTGCCTGGCTCAAGGCCTCTCCACCATGCTCGCCAACCTCTTCTCCATGAGGTCATTCATAAAGGTAACGTCTTGTCCTATTAGAGCCCATTAGCCCCGGATTCAGTTTGTCGTGGGGTTGAGTAGAGAGCATAGCTTAAACTCAAAACAGATCGACGGGCTTTAACCGCTTTGGTTAAGGAGAAATTCCTTGTTACAGATTTGGGCACGAGGCCAACTTCTTTCAAAATTATGTTTTTATTTTTATTTGGCACATCCACGGCCATTAAATGATTGTTCAAAGCACAATCCTCTTTTTTTTTTAGATAAACCACATGTTTATCTATCAACAAAGCCTCCGCTGTTAAAACAAAAATATGATTTATATACATTCCATATGGCACCAGAGCGCCTAAAGAAAAGAATTATCATTTTGCTTTTTTACATCAAGTGGCTGGTGGACCTCTCACTGTGTGGATAAATGCAGACCATGTGTTTGTGCTGAAGCCCAAACCCCAACAACATAATTCATTTATTTATTTCTGCACAATCAAGGAGGCCAGCAGGGCTGACATGCCATGGTTATTTGAATGGAGAGTGAAACGAGGGACCGAACCCTCAGCAGCGGTGCCCCGTACGCCGTGAGACAGGCGGTCTGGCTCTGCTTGCCTCCTCATCAGCCGGCTCAACCCACAGAGCTGACTGGGCAGCCACCCCAGTGTCTCCAGAGTGTCCCCTGCCTGCTGGACCAACCCAGGCAATGAAAGACCCAACTCTGTCCTCACAGGCCAGGCCGGGACAGTGGCCAGCCCAGGCCAGGCCCGTTTCTGGGACATTGGGTTGAGGGCCCAGGCACCCTCCTAAGAGGGCTTTTGGAGCACATTGGATAATGATAACACCAGTCCTCATCCTTGGATTGTTCTTAGCCTAGACCATCAAGGAGGCAGACCAGGATAGTAAAACCTGCCCAGTTTGGGCCTTTCTGACTTGGCACTGGTGGCCATTAGCTCAGGATTTAGACTTCCATTTCCCCTTCCTGCGTGAGTAGGGATGGAGGTGGGAAATTTGGAGTTACCAGGAGGTCCCACGAAGGGGGCTAGAAGTGCTGCAATCCAAGGTGTGAGACCTCTAGCCCTTGGCTGCCATTACCGCTGTATGTGGCACTGGTGGTCAGTTGTCCGGGGGAGTCGAGGCGATGGCCCTGGAGTCAGTGGGAAGGATGGGTGGGAAGAGTGCGGCTGCAGGTGATGGACCGACTCCATGCGCGTGCTCACCCTGGGCATCCCCAGCCGTGTGATTAGAGCAGGGCTTTTCTCTCGGCCCTTAACCCTCTCTACCCACCTAATTTACAGTACTTAGGCAATTCATAGATAATAATCCTTTATGTAAAAGGACAAATTGTTTTGGAGTCCCTTCCATCACTTTAGCAAAGGATGCCTGGATCAAAAAATTCCTTCAGCTCACTATGTACCCAAAGACCTCAACTCCACAGAACTCCAGGCTCAGACCCAGCTCACAAATAAGGACATTGCGTGGCTTTTTGGGTTTTTTTTTTAATGGCTTCTTTAATCCAGGCTGCTGTTCCCCTGCCTGGATGAAACTGAATGCAGGCAAAATGGAGTTGTCAGGGGGGTCTGTGTGGCAGGACTGAGAGGCATGCCCCAAAGCCAGATGTAGCCTGTGTCTCCGACGGCTCTTGTGTTCAACACAAGGAACCCAGACCCCAGGATAAAGGACTGTCACCAAGAGAGCTCTTCTGGCTCATTCAACCAAGCTCTGGGGGTTTCCTCCAGCAGGGAGTTATCCACAGGCCCAGGCACAGGGTCTGAGACCTGGGCTCTGCTTCCTTGTGTTGATGTAACACGGTCTTGGCAGGGCCCTACCGCACATGGGGCACTTGACATGCGTATGTTTTGATTTTGTGGTGCCTGCATGGAACGAGAGCTGCCTGTCAGGAAAATTAATAAAATGGCTGTGACGCTGATTCCTCAGTGTTATTACCAGCAGGGAGAAAGAACTTCTGTCCAACTTTGCTCAAGACCCCAGAGGGCCTCACCTCTGGAGCCAAGGACATCCCCTCCAGCCCAACGAATCCCACTGCCAAGTTCCTATTTAGGAAGAGCCTGTGGAAGAGGCCTGGCGGGGCCCTGGTGTAACTGAAAACACATTTTCCTCCTAGGGTTATGTTACCGTGTTATTTCTGCCCGGGGCTGGCTCCTCCGTGTTCAGAGGTAGCTCTCTGCACATGGCCTCTTGACATTCAGGTGGTCTTTGTGTTGGAATTTGCTAAGGCACGTGGCCTGGAAATAGCAAGATTTCCCTGCATCTATTGTTTTCATTTAAAATAAGGACAGCTTGAAGCATGTGTTTCTCATTCGGCGGCGTCATCCTGGTGCACTGACCCTCCAGATCCCCGATCCTTGTCTCCTGGAGGTCATAATAAACACCCTGATGATGCTCTCCTCAGCATGTTTTATATATTATCGCCCATTCCAGAGGTCACAGAGCCTTCACTTATTTTTATTGGTTGGGGGGCAGACGGAAAAGGGAATCTAGAAATGGATGATTGTTGACAGAAATTGCTTCCTTCCCCAGTGTCCCCCATGTCCTCTGGCAGAGAACTCATTAGCACTTCCACAGGGACAGGTGGGCCTTGAGGATGGAGGGAGGTGGGATGAGGCTTTGGCAGATTTCATCCCTTGAGAACACTTAGCGTTTCTGGAAGCCAGAGGTGGAGTGTGAGCTCAGCCTCTCCCTTTGCCCTGGGCAGGTACAGCGTCTGTTTCTTGGTTCTGCAGAATACATTGTACTCTGTATATATATATCACAGGCAGAAGCACAGTGGCTGCCCACTGGGCCTTTAGGGTCCGTGAGACCAAAAGCCAAGGCTGAAAGTGAGGATAACAAAACTCAGCAAGAGAGAGGGGCTCCTGCTATGCAGGGGTTCCAAGATACCCAGCCCAATGGTACCAGGAAAATATGGGGAGCACTTGTGTATCCCCTGGGCAATATTACTTTCAAAGTCCCTTACCCTCAGGCCTCATTGCTCCCCTGAAAGCCTAGCTCCCATGTTGGCTGTGTCACCTCTGAATTTTTCTAAACTTTTGGAGCATCTATATTTTTAGCCCACATCTTTAGGGGTAACGAATTCAAGTGTGCTAACTACTGTTAAAGACTTTTTCCTGGCTATTCGTCTTTAATTTGTTCCGCTTAACCTTCATGGCATGCCCTCTGCAATTTCTGGTGTGCTGGGATTTAACAAATCCATGCTAACCCGGAAGCCAATAACTTCATGAAAGAGGCACAAGTTGGCCACTCAGGGGTCCTCGGATCCCTCAGCTTATTGTTAATGGCAGGCTAAGCATTTTCTCCAGCAGGACCCAGTTTTTGCCCTGAGTTCCTCTAAGGAGAGAAGGTGATTGTCCTGGTTCCTGTGACTTGTCTACATCTACAATGCCAACCAGGTCTGGAACATCCTGTGTATTTACCGCTATCTGATCTCCTACCACCCGCTTGTCAGGTTCAAGTGAGAATCTTCCTGAGGTCTTCTGTAAAGACCAAGACCATGAACTTATTTATTTAGCCTATCTGCCATTGTCTTGCCCCTGAGTCCCTGAATAAGTGGCCACACTTATCCTTCACTTGGCTTCCTCCCTTGGATGTATTTTAAGATCCATTGATGTTTTTTTTTCCTCTTGGTTTTAGAGTTTTAGCATGTAATACTTATATTTCTCTGCAGCATATGTGGTTTCAAGTTGGGGCTTGACCTGCCGTCTTTGTGAATTGTGCTATTATTCTTACTAGGATTAGCTGTCCTTGGACATGATAAATTGTGTGTGTGGGTGTTGTGTATAATTTAGAGAGTGATTAACTCTTAACATTTCTTTTCAGTCTGTACTGAGTCTTCAAAATTTAGCAGATTTAAATTATTCTCAGGATTGCCGACTATTTTAACTCTGCTAAGCTACCGTTTATATGTGTGTGTGTGCACACGCGCACACACACATCCTAGAACATGGCAAGTACTCGGCAATTATTTCTTGTGGGTGAAATGTTACTTGATATCGATCACAACATGGTCTTCTCTGTTACCTTTTCTATTTCTGAATGAGGAAGCCATAGGAAAATCAGGTCCGTGTTATTCAGAGTGTATCTTGGCTGAGGTGGACTTTGCTGGACATGAAGACCATTATTGATATTACCGCATTAAGATGAACTTTCAACAATACATAGTCCTAGCACTACTTATAGGCAAGGGAATCATTTTAATACCTTTCTTTTGGGTTATGTTTATGTGCATCTGTGTGTTTTTTATATGCATGTATATAAACAGTATGGTTTAGGAGCTAGAAATATAAATCAGGACCCTAATAACAGCTGAACTATCCTGGGTTCTAACTCTGTGCCAAGTCCTATGCTAAGTGCTTTATAGACATCAGTCATTTAATTCTCACAGGGACTGTACCCACCACTGGCACTACTATTATACCCACTTTAGAGTGGCAGATACTGTGTGTTATGAGCAGTACAGCAACCTGCATGAGGACAAAATGCCTGGAATTGACAAACTCATGTGTCAAACCAAGCAAACTCGTTCCAGGCCTTTGAGTACACCAGGAGGAAATATGGTAGAGTCACCTGGGTGGCTCTGTTGGTTAAATGTCTGCCTTTGGCTCGGGTCATTGATCCTAGGGTCCTAGTATTGAGCCCCACATTGGGATTCTTGCTTATGGAGTCTCCTTCTCCCTCTTCCTCTGCCCCTCTGCCCCTGCTCGTTCTCTTTCTGGCTCTCTCTCTCTCTCAAATAAATAAATAAATTATTTTTAAAAAGAGGAAATATGGCAAATGGTAAGGGGGAACCTTAGCTAGTGCCAGAATCTTAGCTTTCTGTAGTTAGACATGGTTTCTTTGATAGAGATTCCCTGGGCACCTACTGTATTCCAGACAGGGTGCTAATCACACTGTCATCCTCATGGCTAGGAGGCACTCATAAGCTTTAGGAAGCTTCTGTCATGACTGGAATGTGTGGGCACACTTTTGCAAGACCCATTCTCTGGGTCTTGTTGGCCTTTCTCTCTGGCCAGCTCTATAAGGGCAGAAGTCACGGCATCAAGACATGTGAACCTATGCTGGGATGAGTCAGGGTAGGGAAATGACCAGGCTTTCCAGAAGAAAATGACATTATTTGCTGCTGTGTTCAGGGGGTAAAGCTAATTGGCTTCAGTAGGTGCTTCTGAGAGAAAATAAACAGTTCTTATTGCCTGATGGGTGTAAGCTCTGCAGACCTGAGGTGTTCATCCAGGTGAGGGAGACATACTAGAAACAGGGCTCAACCCTGTGTGGAGTGGGAGAGAGGTGGGCGGCAGGATCTCTGAAAGGGGGCCAAGGCTGCAACTGATAAGGCTGGGGTCAAGGGGGCTTTCTGTTTCTAGGAGGGGATGCTAATGGTGCCTGAGCAGAGGGTTTCTCTGGCAAAGTAAATCCACATAGCGTAAGTTAGGTAGTGAGAGGCAAACTGTTGCTTATTCCGTACCCACAGGTGATGTCATCCTGATCAGAATGGTGTCATGAGAGTGGATTTCTGCAGATACAATACAAATATACTCACTTGCCATAATCTTGTTTATTCTCATAAGTCCTAGATATATAGAGAGGATTCCCAAACTTTTATCTCCATCCAGAACCTCTCCCCGGACCCAATATCATCTATCTAACTGCCACTCAACATCTCTATTTGAGTGTCTCATTCATCTGAGACCTGACATATCCAGAATTGAATTCCTGTCCTTTGTCCAGAAACCTGGTCTCTCCCATTGCACTACTGGCGATGCCGTTCTTCCCATTGCTCAGATCTTCCCTAGCTTCTTTCTTTTTCTCATGCACCATGTTCAGTCTAGCAGGAAATCCTCTCGGTTTGACTTTCCAAATATGGCCAGGATCTGAGCGCTACTTACCACTTCTGCTCTTCCTGTCAGATCCAAACCACCATCGTCTGTCTCCTTGAGCATTACACCAGTCTCCTCACTGGCCTCCCTGCTCTGCTTTTATCTCTCTCCCACTCCAGTCTATCCTCAGTAAAGCATCTAGAACAATCCTTCGCAAGCATGAACCAGATCTTGTCACCCCTCTGCATCAATCTCTCCATGGCGTCCTATCTCACCAGATTAAAGTTCTTACAAAGGTCTATAGGTCCTAAGCAATCCTCACTGGCCTCATCTCATAAGTGCTCTTCTGCTCCTTGCCGTCAGCCACACCCACTTTGGCTAATCTTCGGGGTTACACACTTGCTATTCCTCCAGCTGAAACACTCTTCCCTAGTAGCTTCATGGTTTCCCGCTATCAGATCCTCCATGTCTTTGCTTACTGTTAATTTCTCGGTGAGGCCCTTCTCTAAAACATTAGAATTGCATTTTTAAAAGGGCTTAAAAACAAATTTTTAATTGAAGTGTAATATACAAACATAAAAGTGTGCATCTAATAAATGGGCAGGTTATTAAATCTTCAGAAACTCAGAACTCCCTTTTAACCAGGACCCAGATTAAGAAGCCATACGTTATCAGTACCTCAGGAGCCCATTTATTTAAATATCAGTGTATGAGTGGGTCTGTTTCTGGGCTCTCTTGGGGAGAATTGACATCTTCACAATGTTGAGTTCTCCAGTCTAATGTGGCATATCTCTAATAAAGAGATGCTTTGCCGTTCAACAGTTTTCCTGGCAAATGCAGGAGAATTAAGAAGCAGCAACTAAGCTCATACATTTCTCTGGGGCTTTCCAGGGTCCCCACAGGGAGGAGATGTCTCACTTCACCACATTCTCCAATAAGGATTTAGACGTTCTCCTTGACTTCATGGGGTGAAGAAAGTTTCCATACATAAACACAGCAGAATAACATTTTCAAGATTTACATCACTCTCCTGCTCCACAACCCGTGTATCTATGTCCTCATCTATGTTCCTGGCTTTGTTTTACTACGTGGCTTCATGGCCTCGTTTATTGCCTCCTTTCTCTGAGACAGTGTCAACACTGAAGCCTAGGGCTCCTTGCTGAATCACCAGTGCCTGGAGCAGCACCCGATGCACAGTAGGTCCTCAATAAATGCCTGTTGAATAAATAAATGAATAAATTGGTCTCAGTCTCGCCTGGCCAGCCTTGATTACATAGACAGCTGGGTGGGGCCAGGACCGCAATTACAATTTGGGGTGATTTTGATGCTGAAAACTTCTTCCATTGCTACTGTAGGTAGTTCCCTTGCCAAATTACAGAGTTTGGCCTCCACATGGAAACTTGAAATACAGAGCTTGGCGAGGATGCATGGAGGCTGGTTACATTTGGTTATAAACCATTTCGACTGCCAGAAAATCCAGTCAGTGTGTTGTTTAAATTCACAAATCAAAATAAACACCCCTACACCGAAATGAATTTGCTAAGCCTCAGTATCCCATTTGGGTCAACATCACTGTGCCTCTTCTTTTTTCCTCCGTGACTCTCATCAGATCAGCGGCTCTGCCTGCCTTCCCCAGTGCCATTCACCCTGCTCCAGATGACGAACGCCCACCTGAAAGAGCAACTTCCCCGAAAATGATTTCAAATGAAGAGAGAATTAATCCATGAACTATTAACAGGGATTTCGTTCCCCTCTGGCCCTGGTAATTTCTAGAACATTGAATTAAAGAGTTCTTAGACCTTTACAAATTCTCAAGGCAAACATTATTAGCAAAGAGAAGCCCATACAGCATGTTAGAAGATTGCCAGAAAATGTCAATGGAATTTCTGAATAAAATAAAAAGGCTTATGCTCCCTCCTCCGCATTTTCTCCCCTTTTCCATCCCTCCCTCCCCGTAACATGATTAGAAAGTCATTTCATGTGTCTTATATGTTAGGTCAATCAAAGGCAAACGTACATGATTGATGGTGACAGGGAACACATTTAACTCATTACTCTTTACTTTGCAGCAAAATGATTTGTGTAAACTGTCTGCCTAGCATTAAAGGTAAAACAAACTTAGAAACCCCAAAATGTTAAATTTTTGTCTAATATTTTCCTTTTGGTTTTATAGCCGTAATCACATATGGATTCTTTTATTTGGCTTTTGGCACGGACTGAACAAAAGGGGAAGGCAGCACCAAAAAATTACATAACGTACAGACAGAGCCCCATGCCCATATATAGGAGCTGCAGGGGCCAGGACTTACTATGAGCACCGGCAGAAGATGCCACTCACCCTGGCCCTTATCAGCTGGCAGGATATTGTCAATAATGTGAAATAAGGCCCTTTTGACCAAGTCACAAACATAAAAAGGATCTCTTTTGGAGATTATCAGCCTTTAATTAATTGCACGCATTTCTGAGTACACCTGGGCATTCACAGGCTGCGTCCTCCTGGCCTCCCCCACTTTCAATGTTCTAATCACCAGCCTTGGTAATTCCCTCATGCTCTCACTGTGCATTCATATCCTCCCCATGCCCCTAGCTCCTGGCAACCATTGATCTGTTCTCTGTCACCACACACTGTTGGTGATTTTTCAGGCAAAAGTCTCAAAATGCTATTAAACCATTAGGAATAAATCTCAGATTCCTTTGTTAAATCTTTTGGTAATCATTGTCCTCCAGTGATACCAAGTATAAATTGATGCCCAGGACAAGGAGGAGGAACCTATGCTCTACATATCTAGGGGATGCAAAGCAAAGAACCACCATTAATTTGATACAGTGAGTATTTTGTCAAGAACTTTAAGATTATAATAGTATCCTAAGTTTGCATAGCACTTTACAGTTTATAAGATACGCAGTTTTACTTAAATTACTTTTTATTTGACCAGATACACAAGCATTTTATTGGATATCATTTGGCAAATGTGCCTGATGCAAAGGAGCTGGCATTTCGGACCCTTCCTCACGTGTAGAGGAGGAAGAAATAGGAAAAGCGGAAGCAGGAGGATGACTGACTTCTAGTTGTGCAGCTGGATGGAATATGGTAGAGCAAGGGCCAGAACTCCACTAGATCATTGGGTTCTCAGCTCAGTGCTTTCCCTGCTATTACACGTTGCTTCCCTGAGAGAAATGTCTTGATAGAGACATCGCTTGGTTTTGTATTCAAATCAATACCTTCTAAGGAGAGAAATCACCTTGCAATATTTGTAAAAGTAGTATCCTCAGTTTCCCCAACCATGCCAAACTACATGATATAAAAATGAAGACATTTTGCGAAGGGAGGAAATGGGGTCTGCCCCATTCCCTCCATGGTGCGTTGGCCTTTTTCAGACCAAGGTAGTACTGTCCTCCCTAGACCTTAATGCCTTGTTATATGAGAGACTTTATTGCCCAAGTGCTGTGGCTGAGCAGGGGAGGAAGAGGATGACCGGTTTGTTGAGCGAGGAATGAGTGGGTCAGCATGCAGTGTGGTGATTTCCAGCACAGAGGTGGTATCAGTAAAGAGGGTGTGAGGTCCAGAAGGGTTAAAAGTACTGATCAAAGGAAGAAAGGAAAATTTCTAAGGGGAAAAAGTATAGTTAATCCTAAGGAGCCTCAAAGGCTCCTTCTGATCAAAGTAAAAGTATTTAAGTAACTCAAACCATTTGGGCACAGGGATGGAGCTCTGAATTGATGTCCTCGAGATTGGTACATAAATCCACCTGCATTTACCTAGCCTTTCTTCTGACCTTTTTCCATTACAGGAAAATGCTTATTAAAGTACGTGGTCCCACTAAGATTTAGAAGTAATTTTAATTGTCCAGCTATCTTGTTCTTTAATTTTATTTTTTAAATTAACTTACAGTAAAATCGATGTCTATGTGTGTGTACACAGCTCTATACATTTTAGCACATATTTTGAGTCATGCCACAGCTACCAGAATCAGCATACAGAACAGTTTCAATATCCCCCAGATTCCCTCATGCTCTCACTGTGCATTCATATCCTCCCCATACCCCTAGCTCCTGACAACCATTGATCTGTTCTCTGTCACTATCGTTATATCATTTTGAGAGAATGTGTTGTGAATAGAATCATACAGGATGTAACCATTTGAGACTGGCATTTTCCATTCAATATAATTCCCTTGATTCATCCAGGTTATTGTATCAATATTTCATTCCTTTTTCTGAATAGCATGGCATTTTACAGATGTGCCACATTTTATCCATTCATTCCTTTATTTTTTTAATTTATTTTTTAAAGTGGGCTCCATGAGTGGAGCCCAGAATGGGGCTTGAACTCACGACCCTGAGATCAAGACCTGAGCTGAGATCAAGAGTTGGATGCTTAACTGACTGAGCCACCCAGGTACCCCTGTTTATTCATTCATTCATTTAATGGCATTTAGGTTGCTTCCAGTTTGGAGAGATGATGAATAGAGCTGATCTAAGCATTTGTGTAGAAGTTTGTGTGGATGTGAAGTTTCAGTTTCTCTAGAGGAAATACCTAGAAGTAGAATTGTTGATTAGAGGGTAAGCATGTTTACCTTTAAAAGAAATCGCCAAAGAGTTTTTCCAGAATGGTTGTACCATTTGTCATTCCTACCAGCCCTGTGTGAGAGTTCCTGTTGCTCTGCATCTTTGTCTGCACTTGGTATTATCAGTATTTTTATTTTAGCCATTCTAGTGGGTGTGTAGGATATCTCACTGTGGTTTTAATATGTATTTCCCTAATGACTAATGATGTCGAACATCTCTTCATCTGCTAATTTTTCATCTGTCTGTCTTTTTTGGTGAAGTGTTTGGCCCATTTTTTAAAAATAGGCTTTATTTTTTTAAGCAGCTTTATGTTTATAGGAAAATTGAGTGGAAGTACAGAGATTTCCCATATATCCCCTGCCCCACACATGCATCCCCCATTACTGACATCTCCCACCAGAATGGTACATTTGTTACAGCTGATGAAACTTCCTCCCCACTGATTACTGGCTAACACAGATGTTTTACGTGTCTCCATGGTTTTGCCTTTTCCAGAGTGTTACATAGTTGGAATCATATAGTATATAGCCTTTTTTGGTTAACCTCTTTCACTTAGTAATATGCTTTTGACATTCTTATATGGCTTTTCATGGCTTGATAGCTCATTTCTTGTTAGGGCTGAATAACATTCCATTGTCTGGTTGTACCATAATTTATTCATCCATTCATCTATCTAAGGACATCTTGGTTGCTTCCAAGTTTTGGCAGTTATGAATAAAGCTGCTATAAATATCCATGTACAGGTTTTTATATGGACATAAATTTTCAACTCTTTTGGGTAAATACCAAGGAGAGCGATTGATGGATTGTATGGCAAAAATATGTTTAATTTTAGGGGTGCCTGGGTGACTCAGTTGTTGGGCATCTGCCTTCAGCTCAGGTCATGATCCCAGGGTCCTGGGATCGAGCCCCACATCGGGCTCCCTGCTCAGCGGGAAGCCTGCTTCTCCCTCTCCCACTCCCCCTGCTTGTGTTCCCTCTCTTGCTGTATCTCTCTCTGTCAAATAAATAAAATCTTTAAAAAAAAAAAATACGTTTAATTTTGTAAGAAGCCACCAAACTGTCTTCCAAAGTGGCTCTACCATTTTGCATTCCCACCAGCAATGAATGAGTGTTTCACTTGCTCCACATCCTTGCCAGTGTTGAGTGTTATATCGGTGTTTGGCCCATTTTTAAAATTGGGTTGTTTGCTTTTTACTCTTGAATTTAAGAGTTTGTTATATATTCTGGATATCTTGATAGATTTGTAAATATTTTCTCCAAGTCTATATCTTGAGTTTGCATTTTGTTAACACTGTCTTTCCTGGATGAAAGTTTTTAATTTTTTAGGCGTTTTCTCTGTATTAAATATGGAGTTTCCACATAATCCAAAAATTCCACTCCTAGTTGTCTACCTAAGAGAAATGAAACCATGTGTATTAATTTTCCATGGTTGCTATAACAAATTACCAAAAAAAATAGTTGCTTAAAACAACACTAATGTTTTTGTCTTCCTTCTCTGGAGGCCAAAAGTCTGAAATTAGTTTCACTGGACTAAAGTCAAGGTGTTGGCAGGGCTGGTTCCTTCTGGAGGCTCTAGAGGAGCATTTGTTTCCTTGCATTTTCTAGTTTATGGAGGCTGCCTGCATTTCTTGGCTTGTGACTCCTTCCTCACATCCCTCTAGCATTTACTTCCAATGTCCCATTTCCTACTTCCTTTTCTTTAATCAAATTCCCACCTGTCTCCTTTTTATAAGACCACTTGACATTACAATTAGGGCCATCTTGGATAATATAAAATAACTTCCCATCCCAAGATCCTTAAACTTAATCTCATCTGCAAAGTCCTTTTTGCCATGCAAGGTAACATTCATAGGTTCCAGGTACGCCTTTGGGGGCCATTATTCAGTCTACCACAGTCTGCTCTTTGGCCTCAAAAATCTATATCCCTCCCACATGCAAAATACATTCATCCCACATTTTTATTTATTTATTTTTTAATTTTTTAAATTAAAAAAAATTATTAGAGAGAGAGAGAAAGCATGAGTGGGGGGAGGGGCAAAGCGAAAGGGAGACAAACAGACTCCCCACAAGTGGGGCTCTATCCCAGGACCCTGAGATTATGACATGAAGTGATGAAGTGAAATCAAGAGTCAGATGCTCAACTGACTGAGCCACCCAGGACCTCCCACACCACATTTTTAAAATTTGTAACCCTGCAGCACTGATTCAAGTTCAGAACCCCATCTAAATATCATCAACTCAAAAGTCCCAAATTTTATCATAAGACTCTGGGTATGATCCATTCTGGGGAAAAATTCCTTTTCATCTGCAGATCTGCGAAACTAGAAACATTCTGCCTCCAAAATATAATGATAGGACGACCATAGGATAACATTTATAGGCGTTGCCATCCCAAAGGGAACAATATGGAAGGAAGAAAGGCTCTACCAGTCCCAATTACCTTCAAAATCCAATCAGACAAATTCTGTTAGGTTTCACATCTGGGAATAGTCCTCTGTGGCTTAAAATTGGCCTTAGCTAATGTGGTTTCTCCAAATGTATTCTTTTTACAATCATTTTGGCTGTTCTAGTGTTGGCCTTTTCATATAAATTTTAGGATCAACTTGTCTATATCTACAAAAAATCCTACTGATATTTTGATAGGATTGTGTTAAACATAGAAACCAATTTGGGGGAGCATTGGCATCCATGAACATGGATTCCAATCCATGAACCTTGTCTTTCCATTACTAGGTAATCTTTAACTTCTTTCATCATTGTTTCGTAGTTTTCAGCAAACAGATTCTGTACATTTTTGTTAGATTTACACATAATTATTATAATTTTTTTTTGCTACTGTAAATGGCATCTTAAAAAAATCAGTTTGCAATTGTTCAGTGGTGGTATGTAGAAATACACATTATTTTGCTCTAATGACCTGTATCCTGCAACCATATTGCACTAACACTTCTTGCAGGATGTTGAGTAGGATGAGTGAGAGTGGACAGCTTAGATTTTTCCCCAGTCCTAGGGGGAAAATATCCAGTGTTTTGCCATTAAGTATAATGCTAGCTGTAGGTGTTTTGTAGATGCCCTTATTTTGAGATTGTACGAGTTCTTTTCCATTCATAATTTGATGAGAGGTTTTTTTTTTCTTTATTATGAATGTATGTTGAATTTTGCTGAATGCTGTCGCATCAATTGATATAATCATGTTATTTTTCCTCTTCAGACTGTTAATATGGTGAATTACATTGACTGATTTGAGAATATTGAACCAGCTACTGTGCATTCCAAGATAAACCCCATTTGGTCATAGTGTGATGTATTTGCTAATATTTTTATGAAGATGTTTTGTGTATGTGTTGTGAGTAGATACTGTTCCGTAGATTTTCTAATGCTGTCTTTCTCTGGTCTTAATATCAAGGTAATGGTTGACTTCATAAAATGAGTTGAGAAGCCTTTCCCTTTCTTCTTTTTTCTGGAAGGATATAGAAATTGGTGTAATTTTTTCTTTAAATGTTTAGTAGAATTAACTAGTGAAAACATCTGGGCCTGAATTTCTTTTTCCAAAGGTTTTTAAAGACTAATTCAATTTCTTTAATAGTTATAGCTCTATTCAGGTTATTTATTTAATCTTGGGTGAGTTGTGGCAATTTGAGGTTTTTGAGGAATTAATCTAATTTATCTGAGTTACTCAGTTTATGTGCATAGAGTTGTTCATAGCTTTCCATTTAACATCTACGGGGTCTAAAGTAATATCTTCTCTCTCATTCCTGATTTTGTAATTTGTGTCTTTTTTTCTATTTGTCAATCTTACCACATGTAAATTTTGCTGGTCTTTTCAAAGAATCTGCTTATGGTTTTATTTTCTTTATTTTTCTGTTTTTCTTCTTGCTTTGGGTTTATTTTAGTCTTCTAGCTTCTTAAGATGAAGGTTATTGATTTGGGACTCTTTTAAAAATATAAACATTTAATGCTATATAGAGCCTTCTAAGCACTGCTTTAGCTACATTCCACAAATTTTGATATATGTATTTTCATTCAGTTAGAAATATTTTTCAAATTCACTTGAGACTTCTTCTTTGACCTATGGATTATTTAAATGTATCTTGCTTAATTTTCAGTATTTAGATATATTCCTCTTATTTTGGTATTATTGATTTGTGGTCTGACTCCATTATGGCTAAAGAATCTACTTTGTCTGATTTCAATTCCTTTAAAATTGTTAAAGTATGTTTTATATGATCTATCTTAGTGAATGTTCCATGTGAGCTTAAAAGAATGTGTATTCTGCTATTTTTGTGTAGAGTGTTCTGTGAACATCAAGCATTAATTAGTGCCACTTGGTGGATGGTGTTGCTCAGTCCTTCTATACCCTTGCAGATTTTATGTCTGCTGGTTCTACACATTACAGTCAGAAGAGTGCTGAAGTCTCCAACTATAATAGTGATTTGTCTATTTTGTCAGGTCTTGCTGTGTATTTTGAAACTTGTTAAATGCATATACATTTGCATTCTTGCTTTTTTTTTTTTTTTGGCGAATCAGCCCTTTTTATCATTACATATTATCCCTAATATTCTTGGTAATTCTCTTTTTCTGAAGTCTAGTAGACTTCAGATCTGATGTTAATAGACCCACTCGAGCTAGCTTGCTTGCTTGCTTGCTTTTTCTTTCTTTCTTTCTTTCTCTCTTTCTCTTTTTCTTTTCTTTCTCTCTTTCTTCCTTCCTTCTTTCCCTCCCACCCTCCCTCCCTCCCTTTCTTTCTTTTTCTTTCTTTCTTTCTTTCTTTCTTTCTTTCTTTCTTTCTTTCTTTCTTTCTTTCTTTCTTTTTCTTTCTTCCTTCCTTCCTTCCTTTCTTTTTCTTTCTTTCTTTCTTTCTTTCTTTCTTTCTTTCTTTCTTTCTTTCTTTCTTTCTTAAGATTTATTTATTTATCTTAGAGAGAGAGAGCACAGTGGGGAGGGGGCAGAGGGAGAGGAAGAGAGATCCCTAAGCAGAATCTGCGCTGAGCATGGAGCCTGATTCAGGGATTGATCTCATGACCTTGAGATCATGACCTGAGCCAAAACCAAGAATTAGATGCGACACCGACCGTACCACCCTGGCACCCCTCAAGCTTTCTTTTTGACTAGTGTTTTCATGGGAAAAAAACTTTTCTCATTATTTTCTGTCTGAATGAAACTGTATCTTTAAATTTTAAGTGATTTTCTTGTAGACAGCTTATATTTGGATCATTTTTTTTTAAATTCCATTCTGTGAATCCGTTTGTTAAAAGGTGTGTTAGACTATTTAGCTATAATGTAAGTCTAATATTTTGCTATTTGTTTTCTGTCTGTTTCCTCTGTTTTAGTTCTCTTACCTCTTTACTTTCTTCTTTTGGACTATTTTGAATATTTTTAGTATTCCATTTTATCTATAGTGTTCCCTATCACATATCTTTATGTAATCTTTTAATTGATTGCCCTTGGGATTGCAATGCACGTACTTAACTTTCCAGGACTACTTAGATTTGCCTCTTTAGGTGGAATGTAGAAACCTTATTAATCTATAGGTCTCTTTACCCTCCCCATTTTTTTGTTGTAGTTGTGTTACATATATCTACATATACTGACAACCCCATCGCACAGTGTTATAATTTTTTGCTTTCAATCATTAAACATATTTTAAAGAACTCAATACAAGTATACTCTTTTATATTTATCCTGATATTTCCCCTTTCTGTTGTTCTTGCTTCATTCCTGACGTTCCAGCTTTCCCTTTGGTATCATTTCCATTCTGTTTGAACAGCTTTCTTTAGCAATTCCCTTAGAGCAGTATTCTGGAAACAAATACTATTTTCCTTCATCTGAGAATGTCTCTAATTCACCTTCATTCCTGAAGGACATTTTTGATGGATACAGAATTCTGGGTTGACAGATCTGTTCTTTCAGTACTTCAAAAATGTTATTCTACTTTCTTCTAGCCTCCATTGTTTCTGATGAGAAATCTGTAGTCATTTGAATTGTTATTAACCTATAAGTAATGAGTCATTTTTCTCTGTTTGCTTTTAAGATATTCTTTGTCTTTGGTTTTCTGTCATTTAATTATACTGTGTTTGAACATGATTTCTTTGGACTTATTCTGTTGGGGCTCATGAGATTCTTGTATCTCTAGATTTGTCTTTGGTGGAATTCGGGAAGTTTTTGTTCATTATTTCTTCAAATATTTTTCCTGCACCGTACTCTTTTTACTCTCCTTCTGGGATTCCTATGACACAAATGTTGGACCTTTTTCTTTCTTTCTTTTTTTTAAGATTTTATTTATTTATTTGAGAGAGAGCGAGAGTGAGAGAACACAAGCTGGGGTGGGGGGAGCAGTAGAGGGAGAGGGAGAAGCAGGCTCCTTGCTGAGCAGGGAGCCTGATGCAGGGCTCGATCCCAGGACCCTGGGATCATGACCTGAGCCGAAGGTAGACGCTTAACCGACTGAGCCACCCAGGCACTCCACAGGACCATAAGGCTCTATTTATTTTTTTTAAATCTTTTTTCTCTCTGTTGTTCAAGCTGCACAATTTATATTGCCCTAACTTCAAGTTTATTGATTCTTTCTTCTGCCATCTCCATTTTGCTGCTGAGCCCATCCAGTGAGTGTATTAGTTATTGTATTATTCAATTCTAGAATTTTCATATGATTCTTATTTTTATCTTGTTTCTTCACTAAGACTTTATGTCTTTTAATTCTTTACAAAAGTGTTCTCAGTTGTTGGAACATTCTTAAAATAGCTACTTTATGGATCTTGTTAGGTAATTCTAATATCTGTGCCATCTATTGATGGCATTGGATGCAAGTAGAGATTTTCTGGATTATTCATAAACCCAATAATTTTTTGTTGTATCCTAGATATTTCGATTATTTTATTTTGAAACTTTGGGTTTTGTTTTAATCTTACAAAAAATGTGATAATTTTATCTTGACACGTAATCACCCTCTTTGATTTTATGCTATGCATTCTGACCAGGCTTCTATGGATAGTAATTCCAGTGTCAGCTGAGTTTTCAAAGCATTGGCAGTGCTGTTTGGATCTGTCCCGCATCAGCCTCAGGCTTGGGGTAGTCTATATTATAGTTTGTTCTCAAAATCTAAATATTCTGTGTAGGGTCATCTTCATCCCTGCACAGCTCAGGGTAAACCCAGGAGTTCGTAAATAATTGTAAGCGGCTACTTTCCCAAGTCTTCTTTCTCTGTGATCACCAAGGAACTGTCAGCTTCCATGGGGCCTTCCTTACTTATCCTCTGACCAGAAAGCTGGGGCTTTAGTTACCCTGCCTACTGTATATTTCCTGCTTCTATGTGCCTATGTGGGGCAAGCCAATGGGATGACAAATACAAAAAGCAGCAGGGCTTTGCCCCACTGTCTTGGAACCTCAGATCCTTCATCCGGTGAATGTTCTCCTACCTCCCTTAATCTCCTTCGAGCTCCCAATGCCACCCATGCTACTGCCACCACTGGATGCCTTAGGGGTACAGATACAAGAAAAGAATAGAAAAGAAAAAGAGAAAACATGATTTCTCCCATTCTTTCTTGAATGTTAGCAATTCCTCCTACCGGTCTTTGAGCCAGAACAGGAGCTTCTCTTGAAGCTTTCTCTGTCCATGTCTTGGTCCTCACTTGTAGGTTCTGAGGTCAAGCTAGTGGATAAAGAGGAAAAATAATAGTAAACTTGCTGCCAATTTGGTGGTACTTCCAATTCTGGTCAATTCTGCCTGCTACTGTTCACTTTTCAGAGTCTTCAAATGGCTGTCACTGTCACCATCATCATCACCTTCATTTTCATCACCATCATCACCATCATTATCACCATGATCACCATCACTGTCACCATCAGCATCACCATCATGATCATTATCACTGTCACCATCATCGCCATCACTGTCACCTTCATCACCATCATCACCATCATTATCACCGTGATCACCATCATCACCATCAGTGTCACCATCATCACCATCATGATCATCACTGTCACCATCATCACCATCACTGTCACCATCATCACCATCATGATCATCACTGTCACCATCATCACCATCACAATCACCTTCATCACCGTCATCACCATCACATTCACCATCTCAACACATCACCATCATCATCACTCATTACTTAAAATGATAGCTGACATTTATAGAACTCTACAAGGTGCACACTCAGTAAATGCCATCTTTCAGTATGATTAAACCACAAGAGCACTTGACACATTTGCCAGGCACTATGTTAAGCACTTTACATGCATCACTTCATTTCAACTGTCTTCCTAGGAGGTAGGTGCTACTGTTGCTCTCGTTGTGCAGGTGAGAGGATTGAGGCTTGGAGAGGTTGTACAGCTTAGCTCAGGCGCTAGGGAGGCTAAGATTTGAACCAGAGCCCGCATGTGCTTTGGTACTTTCTACATTGCTACGCTACTGAGGATCTTGGCACCACCCCCCCAAAGGAAACTGCTAAGCCCAGCTAAATACCTCAGCAATTTATCAGCTGCCCACTTTCAATCTCTGAACCAAATGTCTTTTTGATGAGGCCAAAAATCCACTCTAGGAAGCCACAGAGGGGAATTTCCGAAGTCATTTCTAACTTCCTGTGAAAATATTCTGTAGCTGGCAAGAGATTTTCCAGATAACAATGAATACACAATAAAGCGGGTGCCTCTGCCTTGGATACCTGGCTCACAGATAACCCATTTGGCTTCCCAATCACCCTGATACCTAAAACTAGCAGAATTTATGCTTGCGGCTGGAATGGTTCTGTTCAGCCAGAAAGCAAAAGTTTATGGCCAAACCCTTTGCCCTGAAATGAAATCTAGTCTCTTTGGCTCAACTTTATTAGGCCGTATTGTACAGAGATAGGAGACATAAGTATCCAGAATCTGCTGTCACTAAAACAGGACTGAGTTGGCAAGCGTTTTCGTCCTCACACTCAACACTGTGTCCTAAAATGGGGATGTTGAATAGAAAATAGGGATACAAATCAGGGCCATTTTTTGAAACTTTATTTTTAATTGAATTAAATATAGCCATCTCATTGTTCTGTCTTCAAAGCCTGCACTGAAATGGAGACTAAACTATCATTGGGGTCACTGAATCAATGGAGAGAGACTAAGTAGATAAATCTGGACCCTGAAATATTGTTTAGACTAATTACCACAACAACCCAAACACTTAGATACTCAGTGCTTAATTATGTTTAAGCTTTCTCTGTAACTGGCTCCAGTATTAAGTGATACTCATGGAAAGCACTCTTTTTCATCTTTAAATCCTTTGGACTGTGATTGATTCTCCTTAATCTCTGGTGCTCAAAGGAGAATACTTGTTTTCTGTTCTTCACTGTCTTTGGAAATAGCTGTTTGCTACTCAAAGTGTGGTTCATGTTTGGGCAGCATCTTTGTTGTTTGGGATCCTGTTGGAAATGCAGAATCTTAGCCCCCATCCAGGACTAGGATATCGAAACCACATTTCACTAGGACCCTTACATGATTTATATGCACCTCAGAGTTTGGGAAGCACTGGACTCAGAGCCTCAGAAGACTTTTCTTAAGTAAACCTCCGAAGTGCCCACTGGTGAGAAATTATCCTGAGTGAGAGAGGAATGAATGCAGTGAGATTCTCACCAAACTATCTAAAATACTGAAGATCCTACAAAGGCAGAGGCAATGTTCTGGTTCCTGTGCTGAATTGAATGCTTTTCTTTTCTAACTCCCTTCCTATTCATTAATAAATAAATAAATAAATAAATAGCCAGCCAGCCAGCCAGCCAACCCACAGTTGTTTTTGCCTCAATTTTAGAATTTGTGAGTAATGGAATTGCCAGATGTAGCCTTTGCTGGGCTCAGTCTGTGTCCTGTTGAATTGTTGTTTGACTCTACACTGGAAGCCAAGAAAATGAAGGCAAGGAGAAGACAGAAGGCTAAGTCCCATGGGGAAGACAGTGGAGTCATGAGACAAGGGTGAAAAGGAGGGTGCCTTCCTCAGGGATGGCAGTGGATTCGTAGCTTGTAGGAGGAAGGACTTCAGTTAGATTGGCAGTACACCAGCTCGTGAGAATTCCTTCTTTCAAATTCAAGCCTCCAAGTTATTGGATTTAGAATTTAGAAAACCGTAAGTCACTGGTTAAGTAGCCCAAGATGTTCTGTGATGACAAAATTTTCCAGAAAAATATCGCTCCTAGTAAGAAATTTTCTGGGAAGTTGAAAAATGACCCAATTCTACCTGCTCCCTATTAGAACCTAAGAATACAGGATTTTTCAGCATTTGGAAGCAGGAGTTGGTTCATTTCTTGGTGCGGCATTAAATGCTGTGAAATTATCAGTGCTTACTTGTGATTAGATGCCCAGGAAAATGGCTTGTTTCTCTGTGTCTCTTTCTCTAGTTTTCTCTTGCTTAGTTCAGTGCAACAAATATTAATTAAACACCTCTTATATAGGCACCTTAGAAGGTACTTTGTTGCTTTTTCTGGAAGATATAAAGTTGAGTGCATAAGGGAAGGGCTTATGTTCCAAATTCCACTTGGCTGTAGCTCTGGTGGAATGTCAGAGGACTCCAATACTCTGATGGTAATAATGATAGTTAACACATGCCCAGTGCTTACTGTGGGCCAGGTAGTGTTCTAATCATTCTATATTGATCACCTCAGTTCGCCCTCCCAACCCCCCTAGAGGTGGGCTCAGTTAGTATTCCCAATAAGGCAAGGAAGAGCACATCAAGCTGGGGAAATGAGGAAAAAGCCTCACCAGTGAGGGGGCATCTGATGTGAACTCTATCGAAAGAATTAGATTTGACAACTGAAAAATAGAGAGTTATTATAGAGATACGTATTTCTGACAGAAGGATCAAGGGAAACAAAGTGACGGGAAATCATAGGGAAAGTTCTTAGATTAGCATTGCCTAGCTCCGTGAGCTGCTCCTTGAAATAAAGGATTGTGTGACTAAATACCATGTCCCCACCCCACCCTGCCAGAGATTTACAACTCCTATTAACATGTTAAGATTCTAGCCATTGCACTAAAAAAATGCCTGGTTTGGCTTTGTTAAATCCTGTCCTTCTCAAATTTATTTCATCCATTCAAATATTATTGAGCTACTGCTGTGTACCATGCACTGTTCCAGGCACTGAAGATTCAGATAGAATTTTCTGCCCTCAAAATAACCTACATTTTCATGGGGGACCCTCTCTCCACTCCGTGTGTTTGAGATATAACACCTATTAGTAAGTTCTGATGAGCTTACCTGGGAAATCTTAGTTGAGAATACTTCTACTTTGCTGAAGCTTGAGGGAAATTGTGGGAAGTTAGGTTTTTAAGATAGAGAGAGGCCAGCACATCTGTTTAGTGCAGTCTGTGGATGGGTACTGTGAACTCTTGGCTGGCTACTCTTCCACAAGGAAGAAAGTACAGAAAATGAGAGTAAGTTCTTGGGAACTTTTAGAGCAATTTGATAGATTAATTTTATATTGGTGGAATCTAATGAGAAAAATTTTGGACTTGTACTTTGCATGCCTTGTCTTTTTTTTTCTTTTTTTAGAATTTGTTTTTGTTAGATTTTGTAGAAGTTTGAGTCTGCAAAACAGTGGATATTAGAAATAAAAACAAAACCCCGGTCCCCTACCTCAAATGGATTGAGAAGCTCCATCCTGGATAATCCTGCATGCTGAGGGCTGAATCATCCTCCAGAAATGCTCAGCAGGCGTCTGCTTGAGAGCATTTACTTCCTGCTTGCTACCCAGATTAGAATTCTTGTAGTGATATTTTAAGAACCTTATTATTTGAAGCACAAATGAGGTTCTTAACCATTAGCAAGATAGCAAAACCAAAGTCCTATTTGGACAGAGAGTGAACAGGCCAACCTTTAACAGGGTCTGATATCTCTTAAGCATAAATATGTTTTCTACACTAGAGAGAAAAATAGGGAGAGAGTAGAGAAGCCTTCTACATATTGAAAGAAAATACCAATTTCCAGCCACATAAGCAATACTTTCTTAAATCATTTCTAAATAATTATGCTTTTAAAAAGTTCTCATGTTACTCTTTACACTAACCCTTTAGCTTTGGTCCCTCTGGCACTCTTAGTGTCTTCAGAATAATCTGGGCTGGGGGTAACACAGTGGGGGAAATGCCATATATTCTTACACTTTTGCATGTGGCGTGATCTGTTAATCTCTCTCAGGATACCTCATGTGGGTTAATTTTTTTTCTCATAATGCCTGATGGAAGGAATCTTTTTTGATAGTCTGCAGCCCACTAGTCTGGGACTAAGAGATTTGGCTCACGTCCACCCAAATTAATCTTTGGAGTTGTTTATTTATTCATTCAGTGCTGAAGCAACCAGTTATCTGGCATTCCATCAAATCCCAAATAATTTGTTTTAATTGACATTGTCCTGAAGCCTTTGGACGAGTCTGAAATCCTTTCGTCCTGTTCTCACATTCTGGAGAATGCAATCTGAAATAGGCCATAATTGGGGAATGCCAGATCGTTATGGAGTCCTTGAAATCCAATGCTCCTCTCAGAAGGGCAGCCGACCTGACTCCACGTCCAAGAAGTACAGCATTGAAGTGCAATTTGGCACAGAGAAGAAATACATTCTGAAAAGGTGGAAATCACCATTCATTCCTCATCTCCTCTGCTTCTCTCCTTTGGTTTCAACTTTATCACCAGTTTGCTCCACCCCCAGAAAGCTGTGCAGCAAGGCATTCTCTGTTCTGGTGCCTGTGAGGACCTAAGCTAGCAAGACGCGAGCGTTTTGTTTTTTAATTCTATGAGTTGATTTTAGGATTTGCCATTATACTGAAGAATGTTGAGAAAGGGAGGGTGAAAGAGATAGCCATGTGCCCATTGATAAAAACTGGGACAAGTGTGTTAAGATTGGAACATAGAGGAAATGAGGACAGAGAGAATCCAGAAAGCCCAATGATAAAGCCTCCTTAACACTCAATTGTCCTTAGCATTGTTCTTTCCCGCAAGAAATGATTAGATGCAACATTAAATCAGATTTTTCTCAGTGACAGAGCATGCTCTTGAGGAATGGGGATAAATGACCCCACACATTTTAATGACCACCATACACTCATCAGCCTAAAAACCATAAATGCTGATCCCATGTTTATTATTGTAGTCAAGGGCTTGACACTTCCTGTGGGCATTTTCTTTTTCTTTTTTCTTTTTTTTTGTAGGAATAAATATATTTTTATGGGATCTAAGGCACATCAGTTTATGTCACTGCACTCTGTTTTAGACTGTCACATCTTAAAGGACAGTGACAATGTATTATGTAGTTTATATGTACAAATGTTCATTCAGATGTGGCTGGTTCTTATTAAAGCAGTTTTATGATTTAAAATTGTGCATCCTTTAGAGGAAAAATACTAACTCAGAATTTGGATAGATTAAAAAAATAGTAATGCAATAAATACCTGCTAATACACTAGGGCTCCTCCTACCAACGCTGGGCCGTGTTAGTGTGTATGTTATGACTCACCTCTTCTTCTTTTTTTTAAGATTTATTTATTTATTTGAGAGAGAAAGAGAGCCCGTGCATGCATGCAAGAGCGGGGTAGGGGGTGGGGTGGGGGAGGAGGAGAGCCGGGGGAGAGGGAGAGAGAGAATCTCAAGCGGACTTCCCACTGAGCGCAGAGCACATCGTGGGGCTTGATTTCAAGAATCATGAGATCACAATCTGAGGCAAAATGAAGAGTCTGATGCTCATCCGACTGCATCACCCAGGCGCCCCAACGACTTACCTCTTCTTATTGCAGCTATTAACATAATGGTCATTGGTTGTTATAATTTCCTTTTAGTTCATTATTTTTGATGTGCATAATATAAATACATTTAGATTAAAACAGTGTACTTGTTTTCAATTAAATAAGGATTGGCATATGATAATCTCTGGAATTATTTACATGACTCCCGAGGTGGGGATAGATGTTAGCAAAATTATTTGACTGGAATCACCACAGTTAATGCAGGCTCTTTTCTTTGCTGGGAACAGAAAGCACCATGGCTGTAGCATACCCCAGCCAGGATGGTTGATTTTTCACATTCACTGGGCTGTTAGCATTAGAGAAACACAGTTTCACTCTAATCAGAGAAAGCATAAAAAGTAAAAGGTGTCATTCCCGACCCACCATTAGTAACACATGCAAAATCTAGGATCAAGAAAGTGTTACTTCCTTTGGAGCCAAGGCTCATGTTTCCAGTTGGAAGGTACCCTTTGATGGTCGAGCCAACTGCCCATGAATTGGTGTACAACCATTCACTTGGGGGGTTGGACTAGACTGGTTGAAAAATTAGATAATGGAGAGAGCATAAATAAGCCAACGAGAAGTGTAGACAAACCAGTCCAATGGCTCAATTTCCTTTCTCACTGAAGATTCTGTGAGTATTTGATGAATAAGGAGCCACAGCATATCACCTGCTCATCTTTGCTCTTCTAAAACAGCTGGAGTTTGATGTGACAGCCAGAGGAGAGATTGCTGCCTCGGGAAATGCTTTGCCTTTGACTGATTGCTGAATGGCTGGCAAATAAATCCTGGCACCTTTCCTTACGTCATTTTGGTCCCATTCCTTCATTTTTCTGCTGGGAAGTGTGTACATTACATTACAGTTAAAAATACCCACACAATACAAATGTGGAGAATGGCATCTACTGTTTTTGGGAAAGAAGAAGTTGTAGGCTGGGATGGTTCCATTTTGTAGGGTAAAAAGGATGCCTCCATGCTCTGTTAGGCCCGCACTCTTAGCGCAACTCAAAATTAGTGTTACTCCTCACTGACCTCCCACAAGGTCATGGGCTCCAGGGCTCAAGATTTTTAGTCCTTGGTGAGCTTCAATTCTAGTCTTTCCCCCTTTGGTACTTATATGCAGCAAATCCTCCGTGCCCCCCAAAATCCTAGCACCACTTCTTCCTTATATATTTACCCTGTCATCTCTAGTAAGAGGTGACAAGGTGGGTGGTTAAGAGCCTGAATTTAACCTGTCCGTGCCTCAGTTTTATCCTCTGTAAAAGGGAAATCATAAAGACAATAATTTGCCCCACCCTTTCTAGATTTCTTTGTTCACTGCCATCGTCTCTTTTGTGAAGCACAAATGTTTTCAACTCAACATACTTTACACTTACTTTTCTGTTCTTAAGGATGCATTTCAGGGGTGCCTGGGTGGTTCAGTTGATTAAGTGTCTAACTCTTAATTTCAGCTCAGGTCTTGATCTCCTGGTCCTGAGTTCAAGCCCCGTGTTGGGCTCCACATTGGGCATGGAGCCTACTTAAAAAAAAAAAAAAGAATGCATTTCATTACTGCTGACAAAGGAAAAAGGGATATACACTTTCATTTTTGCTTTTTCAAAGTTAAGTTAAAGAGGCCATGTTTGAGACTTAGAAGGGTAAACCCTTGGTAAGAAGTGATAGGTAGTTTGAGCCTTGCCTTGGGATAAAGATGAAGCTCTGCTGTCTGAGCCCGTGGTGTACCGCTGTGTCTGTCATAGGCTGGGGCTCATTCCCTGCTTCTCCTGATGTCACTGGCCTGTTCTTGTAATCGATCTGTTCCAGATTGTCATTCTTGCCCTTACAGGTTAAAAGGTCTTAGTATTAATTGTAATTACTGACTCTTCTGGTCTTACAATTATAGATACAGGTTTAATTTTTTTTTAATGGTGGTAAAATGCATATAACATAAAATTTAGGATTTTAACCACTTTTAAGTTTGTGTGTATATGTCTGTGTAACACCTTTATCAGAAACTGTAAAAGCATGTTGATTTATCTGTATGGAAACAGTTTTAAAGATGTGGGAATCTTGGGGTGCCTGGGTGGCTCAGTCGGTTAAACATCTGACTTTGGCTCAGGTCATGATCTCAGGGTCCTGGGATCCAGGCCCATGTGGGGCTCTGCTCTCAGCGGGGTGTCTGCTTCTCCCTCTCCCGTTGCCCCTCCCCCCACTTGTGTGCGCTCTTGCTCTCTATCAAATAAAAAAATAAAATCCTTTTAGAAAAAGATGTGGCACCTTAAAAGGTTATAACAATGAATTGAAACCAATCATTATTGAAATAGTCCATTCGGAGCTACTGTATCTAGCACTGTAGATCGCATCTGAGAATCTACATGTGGATGTAGAAGAGGCATTTTGCTTTCCAGAAAAGTTCTGTATATATTTCCAGTTATTTTGACATTGAGTTCCTTAGGCATTCTAGATCAGCCACAAAGACAAAACTTGCAGGAAAAAAATATGGAAAAAAATCAGTAAAACTCAGATATATCTGGTCAGATATATCGTAGCCAGACATATCTGGTGCTTCTTCCGAAGCAAAGAGAAAAATATAGTAAAATAAATACCAGTTTAAGGAAGATTTAATCAGCAGCTAGACTAGGTCCTGAGATACTAAATATGCTCAATAAATATTTGCTGAATGAATGAGTGAATACTTGCCATGTTCAAAACAAACATGGATAATATTGTTATCCTGCAAAACTTTGTTTCTACTTAGTAAAAATGTTTAATGATTAACCTACAGTAAAATTTGGTCAAAAGAGTAGTTCTGTAAGACACACAGGCATGAAAATACTGACCATAACTAAAAGAACAATATTAAAACTATATTAACTAAGGAATACAACCAATAATCAATAATAATTGAGATAAAGGTTCGTATTTTCATTGTCTTTGAAAATCAACTGTTACTAAATTAACAACATAAACAGCACATTATAAAGGGAATGTCTCTGCTGAAAGAATAGGCTGAACTCTTCCACTTCAAAAATACTATTTTCCCATAAAGCTCTACCATGAGGATTTATAATTGGCAGTTCCTCATATAGTATCCTATTTACCAATAAAACAAATTATGATACTATAATATTCTATATTTCAGATTATTTCTGAAATATTCTATTCTAAATATTCTATGTTTAGATTATTTACTAATGCAGACTAGGCTTTCTTCAAATTAGTTAGAATTAATGACCTTTGCTTATAAAGTCAGAAATATCTTTTATTTGAAAATAAATGTTGAGGGATGCCTAGGTGCTCTGTCAGTTAAGCATCTGCCTTTGGCTCAGGTCATGATCCCGGGGTCCTGGGATTGAGCCCCGCATCGGGCTCCTTGCTCAGTGGGAAGCCTGCTTCTCCCTCTGCCTGCCGCTCCGCTTGCTTGTGCTCTCTCTCTCTCTGAAAAATAAATAAAATCTTTTTTTTGGATTTTTTTAAAGATTTTATTTATTTATTTGACAGAGAGAGAGAGAAAGAGAGAGAGCGTGCACAAGTGTAGGGAGAAGCAGACTCCCCACTGAACAAGGAGCCGGATGTGGGACTCGATCCCAGGACTCTGGGATCATGACTTGAGCTGAAAGCAGATGCTTAACCGACTGAGCCACCCAGGCTCCCCAATAAAAAAAATCTTAAAAAAAAGTTAAACTCTTAGGATTCAGGGAAATTAAAAAGTTTATGCTTAAACACGTTTCAGTTAATTTTTAAAATCATACAGTTTAGCAGTAGAAATGGTTGAGTGCCTTTTTTTTAAAGACCCCACTCTGGGGAAGACCAATTTGTAGATAAACAGCCCATACCCAGCAGCATTGCACAGCTAATGTCTAATGTGTGGGAGTAGGTTAGAAGCAGCTCAAACTAATGAGGTTAACCCACATACTCCTAATCATCCAGACTTGCACAAAGCAGACAAATAGCACAGAAGCAGGTAGAATTCAATTTATTTCTAAATGATTCCTGCCTTCTTTGTATTCCAGAGTGTAACCAAGTAGATGGCCGGTGTTCATGTCCCACTGTTTCCAAGTCTCTTTCAACTTCCAGCATTGCATTTCCCCTAGTTAACTGACTATTGGGCCATAGGCAAGATGAGTTGTAATTCAACATCAGCACAAGACATTGTAAAAGTCACTTCCTGTTGGCTGGGAAGCTGCCTCTCATCTCCCCCCACCACCTTATGTAGCCTCCAGTAGAGGTTAATCAATCTGCTCAGATATCTGAGTTCCCAGAGGGGCTCAGCATTCTTGTTGTTACTCACTTTATAATTTTTAAAGATCAGTTCCAATGTAAAATCCTTCCAGAAGTGCTTAGCATGAAGAGGGTTGTTGGGAAAACCAGTTGAGCTTGATTAATTAGAAAGAAAACCCACACATTTTAATGAAATCTGGAGTAAGACCTCTCTGAAACTACATTTTACTTTTTGTGTTACTCAGGGTGTGATTGGAAAAATCATTTTTCCCCCGAAGTAGAAATATACGTATTATTTTATGCACACACACACACACACACACACACACACACACACTCATTGTAAAAGCCTTCAGATAACAGAAATCTATAGAGAAAAGTGTCATTCTGCCACTCAGATAACAATGGTTAGTGTTTTGGTATAAAGTTTTCTAGTCTTTTATGACTTTACAAACATTCAGATAATTATAGGGTATTTTTTTAGTAGGGTCAGACTATAAACACTATTTAGTAATGTGCCTTTTTATATACTTTCTATATGAACAGATACACATTTTCACCATAATTTTTATTATTTTATTTTTTTAAAAGATTTTATTTATTTATTTGACAGAGAGAGAGAGTGAGAAAGCACAAGTAGGGGGAGCAGCAGAGGGAGAGGCAGAAGCAGGCTCCCCGCTGAGCAAGGAGCCCGATGTGGGGCTTGATCCCAGGACCCTGGGATCATGACCTGAGCCGAAGGCAGATGCTTAACCGAATGAGCCACCCAGGTGCCCCTCACCATAATTTTTAATTGTTTCTTTGTGTTCCATTGAAAAATGTACCTTCTGTGGTTATTTCCAATTTTTCATTAAAAGGATGTTCTTCTGCAAATGTCCTTGTATATGCGTCTGTTTCTTTGCTATGAATACTTGAAATGGAATTGTTGTGTAAAGGAACATGTACTTTAAAAATTTTTGTTAACAATTGCAAAATTGCTCTCTAGAAAAGTTGTATCGATTTACCTGCCCGCTGGTATTGTGGGTGAGTGCCTACGCCTCCACACCCTTGGAAATCATACAGGTTAGAAAAGAGTGATGTTTTAGAGGAGATGTCCTTCCATTCTATGAGCTTAGGGTCGTGGCCAGCTTCCTGTAGACGATGTGGTTGTGTTCCTGGTTGCTGAAGATGGTCACCATCACATAACTAGGGCATTCATTCGTTGGCCAGATGGTATACTCTGGTTTCCCTTTTATGGTGTACTGTCATACCTTAAACCTGTGTTCTTCTCTCTTAGATTGAGGAGGACACGTGGCAGAAATACTACTTGGAAGGAGTCTCAAATGAAATGTACACAGAATATCTCTCCAGTGCCTTCGTGGGTCTGTCCTTCCCTACTGTTTGTGAGTAAGTGACCATTCACCATGTGCTCTTTGGCCCTCAGGGATGTTTAATGTGGCCCTTGCAGGGAAGACACCTCACCTCTGCCCAGCACGGTCTGGGTACTCAACAATTACTGAGGGTATCCTGTGCGCTCCGTCCTGTGTGGTGAGCGGGAAGGTGGGTCATTATGTGGTCCCTGCCTTGGGGATTTCTGCTGGCCCTACTTTTCCCTGCAGCTCTGAGAACCTTATGCTTAGATCCATCATTTGCACTAAATTATGAACTACAGTCCTGCATGTCGTGAATTAGGCTCCTGCCCCGTAGACACAATTATGAAGGGTGGTAGGAACCCATATCTCTGATTTTACCAGGATGAAAACAAATCTTGCTAGCTCCTTGATGAAAGGAATTTTAATATTTTTCAGTCAAGTCAGATCATAGAGACATCAGAGAAGCCATTATTCAAAGTGCATTCATGATTTGCTGAGGAAATGTGGAACCAAATGTATAGAAGGAAGCCTTGAGCCAGCCCTTGGTAACTTAGCCCCAACATATATGGACAACTGGCATGTTATGACAATGAGAAGACTTAGCTTCTCCTTCTGTTGGCTCAGCAGGAGGAATTTGAGCAAGAGGCAGCCCCAGCCTGCCATGGCCCCTCTAAGTAGAGTAGGTGACCATCTAAGGGATATGACCTCAAGAGTTCCAAGGGTTCCAGACCCTGAGAAACTTCCATCTTGATGATGCCTCAGATTTCCCACTTAGAATCTCAGATGTTGGGTGTAAGTCAAACAGGGGTTTTGTCCCCTATGAAAACACAGACTTCCTGGGAATGCTGAAACATCAAGCCTGATCCACTGATGCTTTAGCAAAAGACTTGATAACCTCAGTCTCACTGATAAAGACTGAGAAGAAATAGGGGAATCTGGGAATGCATTGGGCTGAGGAAGAAAAGCTGTTCCCTTGAGCTGTCTGGGTGCCTACAAACAAAGCCCGCCTTCTGGAAAGTGAGGTCTGAAGACAATAGTCCTGGGGGCCCTTGGGCTCCTCTGTCTTAGAGCTTTCTATTCTGTGCACAGCGGAGAGGCAACGGAGTGCCTGGGAGCTTGGTGTTTACCTGGAGACTCCTGTCAGTGAACACAGCAGGTGTACTCTGTCTGTCTCTGGGCCCAGACCCTAAGCAATCCAAAATGGTCTGGCTGTTTACTGAAATTTCTCACCCTGTCTCTAAGCGAAAGTTTAAACGCTAAATGGACTGGAAAAGTGAATAGGTAATTGATTTGGAAGGAGTTATTTTCTGAAAATGGATGCCCTATTGTAACTCCCATGTGCTCTTTTCTTTGAGAGCTATTTCTCTTTCTGCCACAGAAAGAAGTTAACCATTCAGAGGCACTGGGTCCTGGAACATTGAAGCTGTCCCAGGGGATTTTCTCCACCTTGGAGTTTGACCTGCCTGAGATAGAAAGCCCAGGAGGACTTTTAATAGAAGCTGGTTCTATTAAAGAACAAAACAAAACAGTTGAGTCCTCCTATATGATGTAGGGGTGGTCTGAGCACACTGCAAAGCTGCCAATGCCCAGAGGGTCCTATGGTGCTGGGGGCATTAACAGGGGAGAGTATGAAGATGCGCTCCTTCGCTGTTGATTTTCCCTGGCTTGACCGGTGTTTATATCTACCATAAGCGCTTCCTCGGAAGCCTGCATTCCCACTGCTTCTCTTATTCTGCTCCTGGGAACCAAGTCAGTTCATTTTAAGAGTGTTAACCTGGAAGGTTAGAACCACTCCCCCTAGAAGCTGTAACTGGGATACCCGCAAGGTACATTTGATTCACAGATTTGGCCCATGCGGTATTTAATATCTTAAAGTAAGTTGCCAATATTTCAAAATAGTGGTATTTCACATAAAAACTAGATGTCTGGCATCTCTTGAATATCTGATGAGCCGACACAGGACTTGCATTTTCACCGGATGCTAACTGGCTCCATTTTGTTAGAAGGAAGGGTTTAATGTGGGTTCTCCCCCCTCTGATGTCTTAAACCAGGCCAGATTTGCACTGATATCCCAGGCCGGGCCCCATAGACACGTGAATTTGCCAGTTCTGACTCACTGGGTGGTATGAAACTTCATTGCCCTTCGGAGCCAGCTCAAGAACTGGACACTCCTTGCTGCTGTAAATATTTCCCTTGATTGATTTTCATGTTTAGAACATGTTGCAAGGAAGAGAGACTCTTTCAGACATAACTTGTTGTCTGAGAATTTAATATTTGTTCAACACGGCTTCTGGAATACAAAAAAACCAAACTTCTGATGTGAATGAGAATGTGTTCAACTTAGTACTATTATTCGTTCAGCACAATGATACAGCAGAGGTAGGAATAATCAATAAAGAAAGGACATTTAATGAGATTTAGGAACATCCCAAAACATTGAAGCTCTCCTCAAGCATTTGATTATCTGGAGGCTTAATTATCTGTGTTTTCTACTTTAAATTAAAGAAAAGCCATAACTCAAAGTTACCAGCAGTTTAATGATAACACTCTTCAATTCAGGTTAATTAAAGCACAGCCGTAATTAGAGTGTAGTGTTGTATATCACCGGGCTGACGCATAAGTATTTTCATTACAGTAAGAATTGGCTATTCAATTTCAAGATGACAAAAAGGACGCCAAAATATATTTTAAGCTGGTTCATGTAGAAGAAAAAAGAATCGGGGAATATCCTGGGTACAATAAAGCACAGATAAAATATACAGATTTTCAGAGCAGTTTCTGTAATTATGCACCACATTAAAACAATATGCAGCCAATAACATCTTAAAGCATGAAAAGAAATGAATTTGCTCTTCTCCTGGGCTGGCAGAGTGCCCCCTTGCAGGGTGGGATCACTGCGCAGGAGAGCCTGGAGTTTTCTCAGAAGCTGGGAGAGCGCCCCCCCCTTTTTTAAAGATTTCATTTATCTATTTATTTTAGAGAGAAAGAGAGAGCCAGCAGGGTGAGGAGGGGCAGAGGGAGAGGGAGAGAGAGAGTCTTAAGCAGCTCCATGCCCAGCGAGGAGCTTGATCTCACCACACTGAGATCATGACCTGAGCTGAAACCAAGAGTCCGATGCTTAACCGACTGAGCTACCCAGGGGCCCAAGGAGAGCCATTTTATGAAAAGATAAGGGAGCAGGATCCATGGATGAAATTTGAAGTCATTTCCCCCGAGAACAGAATGGGGAAGAAGGAGAAGCAGGAGGGACAGAAGGCCCCCACAAGGCAAGCTTTTACAGATTTCAAGTGGAAGGATGCTCTCTCCTGTCCAGGTGGGACCCACACTAGCTGTATGCTTGGACTTCTCTGCACCAGCCTTTTGGCTTCACTGTGTGTACCAGCAGAAGATGCAGCTTTGTTCCAGAACCAGTAACTCATATAGACAAAATGCAGTATTATTTCTAAATAGTTCATTTACATTTTCTCATTTTATCTTCACTATGATCTTGTGGTTTATATTAATAGTACTGTCCCTGGCTTATCCTGACAGGGACACTGAGACTCAGAGGATGTTGGTGCCCCTCCAAAGCCACCTAGCACCCAAGGGACAGAGCCAGCGTTATGATGCTGGGCCTGTGTAATTGAGAGCAGCTTGGGGTAGTTGCTAGATGAAAGCTGGCTAATTAAGAATCTTCTGGGGAGGGGCGCCTGGGTGGCTCAGCTGGTTAAGCGACTGCCTTCGGCTCAGGTCATGATCCTGGGGTCCTGGGATCAAGCCCCGCATCGGGCTCCCTGCTCAGCGGGAAGCCTGCTTCTCCCTCTCCCTCTGCCTCTCTGCCCTGCTCATGCTCTCCTGCTCTCTCTCTGTCAAATAAATAAATAAAATCTTAAAAAAAAAAAAAGAATCTCCTGGGGAGTTTACTAAATAGAGAGATTCCTAGGCTCCAGCTGTATATTTCAATATCTGGGGGAAGCTGCCCCCCAATTTGTACTTTTTATAAGCAAGACAGGTGATTCTGATACAAAATCTGATGACTGGGACCCCCCCCCCCCACCTCCCGCCACCGCCACTGCTTATCTCATCCCTCCACACCACAGGCTGGAGTAAACTCCCCTCATCCCTCACTTTGGGCTCAGTCACTGGAATGTTTCTCTCTGATTTTAGCCAAATTGTAGAATTAGAGGTGGGCCACATGTCACAGGCTTGCCATCATTCCTGCTTCACGTGGGGTATTCTACAATGTCTGGGGAGATAGGATGCGTATACACATCACCACACCAGGCAGACCACTGACTGCTCTGCCCCCTTCCCATGCCTAATCCAAGTCAGTACAGGAAGAAGGCACTGGGGTACTGAGCCCTGTAATGCTGACGCTGGAGCAAGCAGATCAGCGCTAAGTGCCGAGAAGCCCAGGGGAAGACCAGTACAAGTCAGAACGCAGACACCGCTTGACCTTGTTGGCAACCAAGGTGGGTATGTCCTGGACCTTCCCCAGGATGCCCTTAGGTGTTCCTTTTAAGAGGCAGCAACTTCTGAGCATCTCCCCTTCATTTGGCATAGCTGGCTTGCCCCTGGGTTTGTGTGACAGTATGATCAAGGCAGAGGAGCTTTGGGATCTGAAAGAGAAGGTTTCTCAACACCAGAAAACCACCTGCTCGCTTTCCCTCCCACTCTCCACCTTCCCCAGGGAAGCAAGTGACTGTGGAGGGTGCAAGGGGCCAATGCCAAGCCTGCAGGAAGCGAGGAGCTGGGGTATGAGGCCATGTTTGCCGCTAAAGGGTCTTGTTTTTGCACGGTTCCCATAGTAGGATGCGGCGTAATGTCACTGGGTGTGACCTGTGGAATTGCAAAGACCCAGGCTCAAATCCCCATTTCAGCCACTTGGTGGATGTGTCATTTGGGACAAGATATTTGATTTCTGCATACCTCCTTCCTTTGATAGTGACCAGCTGCCTGACTTTGGACTTGATAAATAGAAATATTACTTATCTCTCAATACTAGCTAATATCCTTTTCCCTTCTCCCACCTCTCCTCTTCCCACTATCATTCCTGTCCTATGGAATACAATGTAAGCAACAAGAAAGAAAGGGACACATTGTGGCATTTCCAGGTTCTATTTATTCTTACCCTTTAGAAAAGTCCTGCCCTCAGTCAGTCAGTCAGTCAGTCACCAGCCAATCAACTAGATATGTAACGAACTTAGGATATTTGTGCCATTGTACCAGGCACGGCGCCATCTCTAGAGAAATCTGCAATTAGATCTAATAAAGTATGTGCACATTAAACGATTAATAGCAATACTTACAACGACAAATAAAGAACTCTGTTTTCCTACGGTGACTGCCTTCAGACAGTTTGCAGTCTGGCTAAGGAAAATAATGCCCATCCTCAGGGAGAATTAAGCATGCATAAGTACTTGATGGATAAGTGTTTGAGGGGTGCACATACTAGAGGACAGAGGCAGAGACTTACAGGGGGACAGAGAGCTCCCGGTAGGCTGGGGGTGACCAGGAGAGGCTTCCTGGAAGAGATGACACTTGAGCTGTGCCTTGTAAGGAGATTGGATTCAGAGAGGGGATAAAGAAGGAAGAAGATATTCTCATTGGTAGGCAATCAGGAGACTGGGAGTCACAGGACACTCTCTCCACACCCAGGTCTCTGAGATTTTCCAAGGAGAGAAAGCTGATTTCTCCTTTAGATGGGAGGGATAAATCAGATTTCTTTTGACTTGTGACATTTTCCGGGGGAAACAGCGATAGTGTTTTTATCATAAGAACTAGTAAACGTGAGGTTGCACACCCCTGCCTCCAGATAAGAAAGTGAGCACAGAGGGGAGAGGAGAGAGGTAGGGAAGGAGGAGCTGGAGGAAACCACAGGTTCTGAGGTTGGGTTGCTGCAAGAATACCATGTACCAGGGCCTGAGTCTCACACGGAGGGTATTAGTCATTCATCACTTGCAAAATACAAAAGCTTAATTGTATCAGGTTTTACAGCTCAGAGGGGATTAGGACAAAACATGTATTTAAAATACAGCTTGTCTCTCTCTCTCCCCCTGCAGCTGATGAAGCAGTTAAAATTCAGATTCCATGTAGAGTATTTAATGCCTGGGGAACTTGGGGAACTCTGGTCAGATCTTCGCTTTCAGGAGCTCTGCCCTCAGCCAGGTGGTGCGGGCATGGATGCTTCTGGGCTGGTTTGAGACAGTCTGGGGGGTTGGAGGGGGATTCTCTGTACCCTCATCCACCTGCATTCAGGGCCCCTAAACAAGAAGAAAATCATGCTCTCATGCTGTGTTGTTTTGCATGGACAGATCTTTCCAGTGAAGCCACTTGAGGAAAATCTAAGACTGCCTAGAGAAAGCCGGGTCTCCTGTACAATGCAAACTACAGCTAGTTTAACTTGAGTTCTACGAAATCATTAGATTTTTAGGGAAGGACTTCTGAATCTGAGCCATGGAGAGGAGAGAAGCTGGCAAACCTGATTGTTGCGTGATGGATTTATCTAGCCAGGCTGCAGAAATGAGCATTTTATAAGTATCTGTGGAGGGGCTCAAGTCTCATCTTTAAAAAGTATTTTTTTTCTCAAAAAACTGGCCCTATTCTTCCAATTACTTGAGGGGAGTTATTGTAATTAAGACAACGTATATGAACACAGATGGGAATACAACATTTATGATTACTTCTACTACAGGGACCCAGAGATGACCAGTAATCTTCCTACATCTTAGTGAATGAACAAATGACCCTAAAGTCTGTTTAAACTTTTAACCAAAGGCTGTAGAGGCAGCCACATCTAGAATTCTCTGCAGGAGGATCAAGGAGGCAGTTCAGTTGGAAATGGGATGCTAGGAGCTTCACTTGATGTTAGGTACGCATAACAAACACACGGTTTACATTTTGTTTCTGACTACTAATAATAGCAAAGCTTCCTAAAATGCATTTATTCATATTTTAGGCAAATGCTAATTGTCCATATCAAAGAATGTAATTATTTCCAAATTCAAGTGTCTTAGGTGTGCTAGTGGAGATATTGTGAGTGTGTGTGTGTGTTTGGGGGGGGGTGTGTGCTGAAGCCTTCCCCCGCTCCATCTCTATCAAAGCTACTGGGAAATGAAATCTGAACAACATCTCCATGAGCATTTTAAATCACTTCCTTTTTTCTTGCTCCCGAGTCTTATAAATCCTGCTGTTTCAAATTTCCTTTAACTAGATGTTTCCATTTCAAGAGCCTATCATTTTAAATCAAAGCTCCTAAATGTGAATCTTTTTCATTCTAGCCCCTAGATCCTAAAGATTTGGTTTCCCAATGCACGGTATTTACATCCGCATCTATTTCTGATTACGTGCATCAGCCTGACATCGCCAGGGTCCCTCTAGATAACTGAAGAGGGGCCCGCACTTTGGGGAGGGGAGCTGAGTTTGGAGGGCACCATGTGGGTACCTCTTCTCTCCTCACCCCCTCACTCCTGGGTGACCCATCTTCAACAGTCCCAAACCACATCTTCGCATACCCTCCTTGAGCACATTCGATGGTGCAGGCTCTACGAAGGGTTTCTCTGCTTAATTCACATCGCCAAGCAATCTTACTAGTCAAGGGGGCTGATTTAATGGCAAGAACAATTTATGTCCCTCTGGGTAGGTAGAAACAATTGGACTCTAATTCTTAAGAGCCTTTGTTCAGGAACATCTGGGTTGAAACTACTGTAGTTAACAGATGATGCTAGCAGTAAAAAAAAAAAAAAAATAGGCATTATATAATGTCATTGTCAAATTTGGTAGACCTCTACTTAATAATTATCAAGAAAGCAATCTAACTTGTTATTACAACAGTTTTATTGCAGATTTCTGGTTTAAGACCTTTTTGTGACAAGTGGCATTTTTTTCTGGAAAAAAGTCATTTCTGTTCCCCTGTAATTATTTTCACAACCAGCAATGACTTCCTGCTTTGGACATATTGGGACATTTTATTTTAGAAACCAGGAATTAAATTGCTGCTGTTTATCACGTTGTAAAGGCTTTCTTGGTTCTTTCTTACACCCTCCCTCACCCTAAGCTCCTTTCTTATCCCGCCCCAGTCCTATATATGTGGAGACACTGAGTAAAGCCCTAAGAAGGACTCTAAGAGCTGTATGAGCAAAGCCCATTTTGCTTTACCAAAAACAATGGTGTTGATGATACAAGTAAATATTTCATCTCAGGACATCAATTCTGAGTAGTTTGAAGACAGGTTCTGGGGAGTGAACCCCTTATAACAGGAGCTGTGGAGAGTCCCAAAGAAAGACAAACTGCTGTCTGGATCTTAGAATTGTATTTACATTTTGGCATATTGATTCGAGGCAAACATTAGATTCCCAAAGTGTATCACCGCTATTATTTCTTTCGACATCCTTCTTTTCCAATCTCTCTGCTTCTCATGAACAAGTTAAGAGGCATCTTGTTTCATGATTTGATGCTCAACTCCCAAGCCTTCTCTGCTTAGACTTTCCTAGTTGACTACTTTATCTCTTAATGTGTGCTTCCAGCAAGTCATGAGATTCTGCCCTCCATTCATTCATACGTTTATTTAATCAGCATGTATTGAATGCTTACCCTTTGCACTTTGCAGAATGCCAGGGAGACAAAGCATGCGTCTTGCCACGAAGAAGCTCAACTAGAGGGCAGAGAGACGAGTAAACAAGTGATTATCACACCACACACTGGCGCCCCTATTCACTGGCCTTGGTCTGTTCTTATCTCCTGCTACCTCTGCTGCAGCCTTAAGCCGAGCTCCCTGGACATTGGCTAACTCTCTGTGGCAGGATCTGACAGAAAATTGGGATTTTATTTTTAATTTTTAAAAATTTATTTATGTTTTTAAAGATTTTATTTATTTATTTGACAGAGAGACAGCGAGAGAGGGAACACAAGCAGGGGGAGCAAGAGAGGGAGAAGCAGGCTTCCCGCGGAGCAGGGAGCCCGATGTGGGGCTCCTTCCCAGGACCCCGGGATGATGACCTGAGCCGAAGGCAGCCACTTAATGACTGCACCCCGAAAACTGTGATTTTTAGAAGGAGGGGACATAGTGCAAGATCTGTGTTTTGTGGACCTGCAGAAGGTACTTGTTACGGCAGAGGTTAAAAGCTTAGGTGCCTCTTTGGGGCGAGCCACAAAGAGAGAAGGCTGAAGAGATAGGCTACCTGGGGAGTGCTGGGGACTGTAGCATATTGGAGAGCACGTGTCCCATCCAGAAGGGTCAGTGCTTCAAAGCTCCAGTCCCTTTAAGCCAAACAGAATATGGCTCCGGTGTGGCCATTTATGATTTATCAAGGAAGGCTGAGAGGCTAGTTTTTATATGAAATCACCTATTAGTATCAAATTCTGGGTTTTTAAAAATGCTGTACTGACCAAGGCTCCATGCTGGGCTTCTGGCCACACCCTCTCATTTCCTTTGTTCTTCTAAGAAGTATTTGTGCAACACACCACACTGAGATTTAATTTTCGCTTTTGGCCTTTCTTCCCAAAGGCCATTTGATCTGGAGCGAGTTGCCCCTCTTTGGACCTGAGTTTGTCATCTCTATGAGAAGTACAGCCCCAGCAAGTCTTGAAGGGCCTGCATCTGATAATCCATGGTTGTGGCGCTGTTTGCATATAATTGCTTTGTGGACATCACTCTGTCCTTCTCCTCTCCACCCCTTTGGCCAGTGAGTAAAGGCTAGCTTTGGGTCAAAGAGTGTCTTAAAAAGAGGCTTTTATGAAGCAGTATAGAATCATCTTAGATATGGATTTGGAAGTTATGAAAGAGGACTCAGATCTCCTGGTCCACCGTGCTAGCTAAGGAATGTGCACGAGGCTGCGTAGATTTTATTGACTTTCCTGCATTAGAAAGCTGCTATCTTTTTATTTATTTATTTATTTATTTTTTTTAGTGTTCCATGATTCATTGTTTGTGCATAACACCCAGTGCTCCATGCAGGAAAGCTGCTATCTTTTTGTATCAAGTTGGTAAATGGCATCGTAGTACCTAGGAAGACATAATTCACCATTACTATGGACTACTTCTTGGCTTCTACCAACAGGATCAGGTCATTAAAAGCAATTAAGATCCAGGATCCCATGAACCACAGAGTCCCAAATCAGAGTGGTCAATCACTCATGGGATATCAGCATATTGGCCTCTTCATGATCTGTGCTAAATTAAGATCGGCCTTCTCCTTGAGATTTTGGCATTTAGTTGCTATTTACATTAGAAAGTGGTTACCTAATCTGGTAATTTGGTTCAACAAATATTGCATAAGCCATCTGATATTTTAAACAATTTAAGCTCCAGGAGTAACAGCCCCATAAAGGGTGCGTGTTAACAGTGCTTTATGGAACATAAATTAAGAAGAGCATTTTTCCAGCTGTAGTTGGATACTTGGGTTGGTGTTTCAGCAAACTGCATAATCAGCACAAAGCCCAGGTCATTAGAATCGGCTGGCAGGAATCGGCAAACCTGCAAATCACCAGGAGAGCCCAAATACGCCTAGATGAAGTGGTCCTTTGAAATCTCACTGTCTGTTGAAAGCAATACAGGAGACCATGACCTCACATGCAGGCATGAGCAATTGGTGTTATTTCCACTGGAGAGTATGAGGCCTTCACCAACCCCGTCGCTTTTCTATTTGCAACCAGCTAAAGGCCTCCCATTTCACTTAGAATAAACCGCAGACTGGCAGACTTGTTGCTGTAGCCAGCAGTCTTCACAAACTTGCTCCTGCCTAGCTCCCTGCCCTAATCGCTGTCACTTGTGACTTTACTCACTCGGCTGCAGTCTAGTTGCCCTTGTTGCTGATCTTCAGACACCCCGAGTTCCTCCCTGCCTCGGGACGCTTGCATTTGTTGCTTCCACTCCCTGGAAAGATTTTTCGCCAGATCCTTTCATTGCCTGCCTCTTCTCCTCACCTCCTGTGCTCTAGCTTTACTTTCTCAGAATGGTCCTCCTGGACCATTGCAGATAACACCCCTTCCCAGTTACTCTGTTTTGTTTGGTTGGTTTTTTGTTTGTTTGTTTGTTTGTTTTTTATTGGAATATAGTTGACACACAATGCTACATTAGTTTTAGGTGCACAACATAATGATTGGACGATTCTGTATGTTATACTATGTTCACCACAGGTGGAGCTTCCATCTGTCATCACACATCGCTGTGACAATACCATTGAGTATACTCCCTATGCTGTGTTCATCCCTAGCCTCATTCAGTCCATAGCTAGAAGCCTGGACCTCCCACTGCCCTTCACCCATGTTGCGCATCACCCTACCCTCTCCCCTCTGGCAAACATCAGTGTGTTTTCCATATTTATGGGTCTTCCCAGTTACTCTGTGTCCTCTTAGGTTGTTTTGTTTTCTGCATAGTGCTTTTCCTCATCTGGAAATTTATTATTTATTCACTTGTATATTTGCTTATTATCTATCTCTCCCAGTACAAAATAGGCTTCCCTGGAGTTAAAGATGTATGTCCTGCCAGATACTAGCTGGAGACCTTGGGCAAGTTGCATGGGCTTTCTGAGCCTCAGGTTTGTCACCTGTAATATAGAGATAGCTGTAGAAGTCAGAATACCTGGGGCCCACTCTCCCTCTCAGGGATATTGTGGGGATTAAATGAGAGCACCAGGAATGGCCTCGCCTTGTGACCCAGTGTATCCTCCCCCTTACGGAGCTACAGCTCAATGACCAGGTCACTTCTCAACCTGTCAGTCAGCCAGTGTTTCATCATCCAAAAAGTCCTTAAAACATATGCTCATTATAGAAACTTATCATATGTAATGTAATTCTTTTGTGTGTGTGCTTTTATTTCTATGAGTATATAAATAATATGTTTTCACCTAATTGTATCATTATTTACATGTTTGTATCTTCATATTATTTGTTAATCTTATACCTTGAATATTCTTCAAAAAGTCATTTTGAATGCTAAAACTATATTGTACCATACTTTACTTAACCATTGCTTTATTATTGGACGTTTAGGTTGCCTTTTTTTTTTCTCTGTATAAATATTACTACCTTGAACATCTTTATGCATGAATACCTCACTGGACCTTTTATTATTGTCTTAGAACCCCAGTAAGTGGAAATTACACATTTTTTGAGCTTCTTTGTCTGTGGTTCCCTGTGCAGCCCTATGGGGATTCCACATAAGTCCCAAACTCTTAAAGAAGCCACACTGGTTGAAGAGATGACGTTCAGGCACAGACTGCAATGGGGAGCAACCACAGCCAGTTTGCAGTTGGGGAAGAGCTGAAGGAGGTTGTGGCAGACAAGGGCGCTGGAGGAGTTCTGGGAACGGAAAACCAGAAGGGGGGGGCGGGCTGTAGAAGAGCTGCACAGAAGGCTGTATTTGGCGGGGGCTTGGGAGGGAGGGTCGGGAGAAGAGAAGGCATTTGGGGTAGGAATTGCCTCCATGAAGGCATGGAGTCAGGAGCAAGCCAGCCTCAGAGCAGGCTGGGCTGCTGGTGAGAACACCGGGCAGATGAGGTGAGGCAGCTCGGATGGGGCCAGGAGTGACGGTGCCCACAGTTATGTGCTGGGCAGTTACACGGAGGCTAAGGATTATTACCATCATTCCGAGCACACAGGGGTCTGCTCGGAACAACAATATGAGCCATTTGTACAAAAGACCGAGATGGAATCCAAATAACAGGTCCAGCTGCTCCAAATACCTCCCTCCCTCTGCAGTTAACATTTTACTACCCAACCGAGTAACTAATGAATCTGGCCCAGCATAAATCCCCAGGCACAAATCCCTGCTTGGGGTCTGTGTCTAGACATCCAGACCTGAGTGCAATTTGCACTTTGAACATTCAGCACCTTATCACTTGCAAGAAATCAGGTTTAATGGGGAAGATGAGGAGGTGTCGCTCCCACCCCCTCCCTTTGGCACAGTGACTGTGGAGTGAGGGTTCCCGGGATAATGAGTGCATCAGGCGATGGAGAGGTCGTAATCATGTTTGTTATGTGGCTCTGGCCGTTCAGAAGCACTGACGGGGAGGTTTCTCCATCTCATTGCAGGCTGTGTTTTGTGAAGCTCAAGCTCCTAATGATAGCCATTGAGTACAAGTCCGCCAACCGAGAGAGCCGGTAAGTTCGCCACAGCCCAGGCTGACATTTATGAGACGTGCTTGGATCCCTGATGTGACACATCTCTGACCCTTGGGCACATCTCAGGGCATGCCCAACCGCCACTTCTATTGCAGACCCACCTGCCATCCCAAGCCCCACTGGGCATTCAGAAAGTGTTTCTCCAGAGGACAGTGATGAGACATCCAGATCTCCACCTGATTGGGCCAACTTACACTTTTCACCCTCTCTGCACAAAACCAGGGACAAGCCCTGTCCTCAAACCCCTGTTTACTGTCATGAGCACGAAGCAGGTGGATTCTGGCCTCCTTCACAGCAGGGATGGGGCAGGGCTGTGATGGGCCACACCAGCTCTCTTGATAGCCAAATTACAAGCAGCCTATTGTGTACCATATGTGCTTTTCCCGGTGCAACCGAAATCCAGGTGGCAGAATATCAGCTTCATGTAAATTAGCCAGGAGAGCAGGGCTCAGAGGCAGGAGCCCTCTTTATTTATTTATTTTGCACTTAATTATGTACAGATCAGACTGATGAGGGACTGGGTCTGGTTGAAATAGATAACAGCCCAGTCAATATATGAGTTCACACTGGAAGAAGGAAGCATCCCATTAACAGGGTAGTTTGTTGTTGCAGGACTGTATGCATTACAGATAAAATAAAGACGATTTTTTTGCTCCTCAATTTTTATCAATGGGTTTGGAAGAAAGAGCTCATTGAGAACTACGTGGGCTTTTGTCCTCTAAGATGACATCCGGGTTTGTTCCTAGCTATAGTAAATAAGTCTTCCAGTGGCATAGTGTGGGGTACAGATCCTCTCCAACGTGTGCCTTAATATGTTGAGTGCAGGGCAAGACTAGAAGGTACCTGCTATCACCATCTAAGGAGTTTTCATTATCTGGATGAATAACTCAATGAAGCCAGACTTCCAAACATACAGTCTGCGTCTCTGACAAACAAAACCAAACGAAAACCAAACCAAACCAAACCAAACCAAACGAGAAGACACTGGATTGTGAGCAAGTCAATCCAATGTTCTCTGTTACCTTAGCCACCAGATCAGATTGCTCACAAAGTCAATCTGATCAAAGGCTAAGCTATCTGGAAAATCAAATCAACCAAGAGGAAATAAAAATGGTAGATTTGGTGGCCACGTGTAAAACATGGCCATGGCAGTTAATAATTATGTATAGATAAGGTTTTCTTTTTTGTGTTGGCAAAGTGAAGAATATTATGTGCAAAAAAATGGGAGCCAGAGTCCTGGCTCTTTGCTGTTCAGCAGAGAAAGTGGGGGTTTCTGGGATTACTGCTTTCCCATGTGGTGGCCAGTAGTCACCTGTGCCTGTGGAGGGGGCAACATGTATCCTGGATTTTTGCCAATGATATTCTTCATGTTGCCACATCAGTAAATCTGAGTAATTCAGTCTTCTCTCTTTATCACTTTTGTGCATCTTTCAGAAAGTGTCATGGTGTGGGTGGCGCTAATGCCACATAGCGCCTCTTGACCACCCTGGTATAATTTCATGGCAGGAGTCTGCCCCCTGAACCTTGACCAGTCATCTCCCACCTGCCACCTTTTGGTCACAGGGAGGGAGAGAAAAAGCCTGTTAATGGTTCAGTGTGAATCTGCTGTCACTATTCTAAGAAAAATAACTAAGAGCCTTCCCTGAAGACAAAGTCTTTTCTTTGATGGACCCTCCAATTAACTCACAAATTTGAGATGTTTTCAACAAAGCCATATTTGTAGATATAGATTTTTAGATTTTTTTTTCCTTTCAGAAAAGAGCGGAAAGGACTTGTTTGGCTTTGTTTTTGGCTTTCTGTGTGCCGTTGCCAACTTTAATCCCCTCATGTGGCTTGGTCTCAGTGTGGAAGCACATTGGTTCTTGTGGAAAAAGGTGTGTTGGAGGGAATGTGGATCATGCCTCTGAGAAAACACCAAACTTCTCAAACACAATATCCATACTAAAAAAGAATTGAGTTTTTGACTCTTCCCAAGATAAGAATTTTGATTTTTTTTTTTCCTTCATTAAAGAATTTCCCATTTCCTTCCCTCTCCCATTTTCTAAGTGGCTGGGTGTTAGGATTCGGAGAACCCAGCCTCTCCTTTCCCAACCCCTTGCCCCCAGCCTGTGTTGAACTACCTCCTCTGTTGTTTTACCCCATGATGCTGTTTTTCCATGCTCTGCTGAAAAACCTTGTTTTCACATGCATCCTTCAAATAATTTGAAACAAAGGTTTTGTTCCTTCTTTCCTTCTGGTGTCAGTCAATTTATTATCAAATTGTTTGATTTTAAATTCTTTTCTTGTCGTTTTGCAGAAGCCGAAAGCGGTATGCGCTCTTCGTTAACCTTCCTCCCAACCCCCACCCGCTATCTTCACTGCTAACCACAGGACTAACCATTTGCCAAGAATTCAGGAAGATAGAGATTATATATATGTATACACATACATATAATCTCATTCCCTTGTCTATATATATATATATATATATATATATATATATTTATTTATTTATAGTTAAACCCCTCTCCAACTAGAGCACAGAGAAATTGAAAGTAGCATATTGCTTTTCTTGTTCAGTTGGTTGATTCTTTTGGATGACGCACTAACTTCTTTGCAGGAGACCTAAAAACCCAACAGGTACAATCCCTGTGTTCAGTCATGGCACCGATGATGGGAACCAGAGCCATCAGTGTTGAGAAGGAGGATGCTCCTCTCCAGCCCCTGGTGTCTGTTTCTGTCCTGTCCTGATGTGTCTCGGTGTCCACCAGGCTCTGTGGTGCCATCTGTCTGCATACCACATCCACATTCCCAGTGACTTCCTCCTCCCCATGTCCGGTTTCCCGTTTATAGAGCAGGATTTGTGTCCTTTTATCCACAAAACAGAGACCAAGCTCAACTAACACTCAACTTTTTTTTTTCCTTACACTTATTTTGATGATAACATTTTGCATATTTTATTTCTTGGGCAGTACTCTGTACAGATTTAGAACACTGCTACCAAATCGCCCGATTATCACATTTGGTTTAGTGAATGAGTACTGTTTATTGAGATGAACTCGTGGCTTTATTATTTCCCTACTGTGTTTGGGCACATTTCTTAATGTGAAGTTTCTCCGCTTTCACCATGTGACATCACCCTGTTTTGCTCTGATTTCTGTTGCATGAAGCATGACCAAATCCTCATCGATAGCATTTTCTTTTAACTTTTTCAGTTAATATTTCCAGTGTAGTTTTTCAATAATGTGTTCTCTAAAACAATACTGTTGAAAACATACTATTGAGATGCCTTTGTGTTCATCTTCTCAAGAGTTGTTTCTCTCCGTGGTTGGAATCACTGTCACGTGTTCGTGTTTGTAATTGTGTGTGTGTGTGTGTGTGTGTGTGTGTGTGTGTGTGTGTGTGGTGAGGGTATTTGTCTGGAACTCTTTCCAAAGTCCGATTTCTTCTGTGATTTTTGGACTAGATGTGTGACAATAGAGGTGGCTTCCTGTCAGTTTGGTATTATTGATATGATCCAACTGCGAGAAGTTACTGCAACACTTTGCATCTTCAAAGGTCCACAGTGGTTGCACCTCTGCTGCTGGCTTTTGGCCTTTGAGTCCTTTTATCTTGTGATGGAGGCATGTTGTGATGTAGCATGACTTGTCATAAAGTGTACCACAAAGTGACATGGCTTGCTCCCAGAGCCAAATAGCCGCCATTGTCCTTCCCAAATGAGCCGTCTCTTCCCCATCCCCTATGGCTACTGTTTTCTTTATGTGTCAAATATATTTTTAAATGCCAGTTCTAAACTCATTGTGATGGGTTCAGGCAAAACAATTCCTTGCCCATGTCATTGGTGGACCGCAGTGGCAGGCATTTGAGTCTGACCAACTGGGAGCAATCTTTACTATGCTGTCTCTGCGTGAGCGAACTGGGCTCAAGTATATTGAAGCATGGAATACACACTGTGTCTCCTACATATATTCTCTAAGTAAAAGTGTGTGTGTCTAGTTGTGTGGGACTCCAGCAGCATATATTTGAAAGCCTAGAAAAAATTGAAAAGTTCCAGAAAGGCAATTAGATTTGAGATTTGGGGTTTCTGTAGGCTGTGCCCTCACACAGCCCATAAACCGCAGGGCAGTTGTGCTCCTGAGAGGGGAGACAATTGCCTCAAAGTCCCACCCAATAGCAATCATATATGACCATGGGTGGTCAAAGAGGCCACTCCCCAGTGGCGTGATTCATCTGGGCACGGTGTGAACTGAAATCTTAGGTGGTTCTTATTCCCTTGCTCTAGTTAATGAAGTCCCATTAGCTTGCTAGACACAGATATAATTATCATGTTATCAAGTAAAAACTCTGTTCTCATGTGACTGATAATTTTGTAATTGTTCGGGGAATGGTACATTACACCTACCAAAAATTGAGGGTGGGGGAGGAGAAATACACACCCATCATATTTACCCATAATGGATAAAGGATTCCTTTAAAAAATATGGTTCAGTTGAACTATTCATCATTGGTTGTCTCCAAAAACAGCAAACAAGTAAAGTTTATGATGATTGAAGAAGGAATAAGTAGGTGTCTCCTAGTTGTTACGCATAAGTGGTTGAGAAAAGGAATAAATCATTTTGCCCCGTCAAGCCCCAAATCTCCAACTTGACTAAAGTTCAGCAAGACATATACAATGAAATGTATTGTAGCTTGAGGCCTGGACCTCCCCTCCTGGAGGAAGCTGACAGGGACATTTCTCTATTGAACTGAGCCCTGCGAGCCAGTTCTATGTTCTGGTGTTTTCGTTTGGAAACCTATTTCAACTCTAAGTGAGTGGTGCTTTCAATATTGAAATCAATTGCTCCTACTCCGCAAGTGGCTAGCTGTTTATGTATTTGTATATTTACATTTTTGTACTTAGTGCATCTGGGAGATTGTTAGCTCACTTGCCAACCCCCTAGAAAAGGTGTGGTGTGGCTCCTTTAGTAGTCCTGACTGGTAAGAATTGCTACTCAGTTTTCGAAAGAACAGTTGTGACTACCTTTCTCCTTACTGGAGAGGGAAAGGAACACTTTTGGAGCTGAGACCAGTGATTTATATTTTTCATTCATTCCACGAGTAGTTGAAAAGTGCCTATTGCATACAGGGCTCTAAGCTGGCTACTATGAGAAACTTATTTACAAAAATAAATAAAATATGATCATGCTTTTCATTCCTCTTTTTCAACTATGCGTTCCCCACAGAAAATATGTATTTGTTTCCTTATAGTGGGCAAAAAGCCAAAGAATCAGTCTAGATAAAAAAGTAGTCTGAGAGCCAAAGAAAAAGAGAGAGCAAGAATCCTCCGGGAAGGAGCTACATAAGCCCTTTGCCTCCAGCTGCCACTGAATGTTTTCTGTTGAAATTAGCAAGGTCATAGAAGAAAGAGGATAATTTATATGTTCCTTGAGATGAGGGAAAGTCCATCTTTGCCAAGATGTCTCTATTGGAATTCTGCTAATTGATATATGGACTTTTTCTTAGAGATTCTCTTGATTCTTCACATGACACATCTTGAAGTTTATCTCTCTGGTAAGCTAGTGAATTAGACAAAATTGGAACCAAGGACTGATTTAACGTGATGCCCAGGGAGGGAGACTTCTGGCAGTCATAAGAGCAAAACAAACTTAATGTTGGATATTCTTTCAAGAGAGCAAAGACCTTTGGAAAGATTTACATATTCCCAGTAGGAGGTCAATAACCCATTCTGAGGGTAGTAGGCACTTTGCTGGGAAAAAAATTACTTCTGTCTAGGATCCTTATGTCTTTTATATTTTCAAAAAGAGGAGGATTAACATTTTATTTAAATTTTCTAGATTTGGCATGTGTATAGAAGACTTAATGTCTACAGTATTGGAGAGAGTAACACATTTCCTCAAAGAGTCTTTGAAACCTTGTACCCTGACATAGGGAGTATTATAGGCAGTGGGCTCTGGAATCAGGGGCATATGTTTCTCTAACCAAACCCTTAAATATATGAGTGGAATCCAGCACAGTGAAGATTCTTATGTATCTAGATTTCTTTCCTTCATTATTTTCAAGATCTGGGCTGGTTCTTTCAATTCCCACCCAGAAGGCTGCCTTCCCCTGATCTGGATAGCTGCTAATGTGAGCCTGCAGCCTCACACATCATGTAAAGAGATGATTTAAAGCTTCCTACCCCTCCTTAAGCCCTCTCCAAAAGAGAACCAGAAGGCACCCTGGAATCACACGGGCAGTGATGTCTTGGAAGTGCATAAGGTTTGAGGAACAGATAGACACTCCACTCTGTAGGCAAAAGCCAGTCCAAATTAGCCCATCTCCAGATGTTATAGAGGGAGGTAATGTTTTGGATACTGCAGTCAGTAAAAAGGTCTTTCAAATGCCAATAGGGGGCCTCCTGGTAATTTATTAGCACCAAGGACAAAATGGGGAGCTGAGACCACGTGAGAGATTGTTTGCTTCTCATTTAGTTGTTTTAATAACCATGCTTACTATTAATAGTGAGCATGCATTAAGGACCTACTATGTGGCAGTCACTCAGCACATGGCACGTACTTTAATTCTCTTAGTAACACCGTAAGCTAGAGATTATTCACTCCATTTCACAGAGGAGGAGAATGAGGCTGAGTGGCATCCACTTGCCTCAGGCCAGGGTCTGAACTCCTAGGCCTGACACATACACCTGCTCGCTTAACCAGCGCTTAACCAGATTTGAACACAAATCTGCCTTCCATCAGTGCCCCAGATCTTTCCTCGCCACCACACTACCTTGACTAAAGCAGGCTTGCAGGCTGTAATAAATGATCTCAACCTGCAGTCTCTGGAATGACAATCCCAATTCTCATTGTAAGCCAATTCTTGTTCACTGTTGATAAAGAACAGAGGAAATGAAAAGAAACTTCTCGTTGATAGGAAGCTTGCTATCACTGTCGTCCTCCCGTGACACAGTGGGCTTGATCACTGGAGTGCAATTAGTGAAGCACATAATGTAAAAAAGGATTCTGTGCAAGGCTTGTTTTGCACATATATGTCACCAAGACATTGATGAGTGTCAAATTTCCCCTTTTGAATTGCATCGTTGAAATCATGATAGGATTTTTTTCACTCAGAAGCTTTTTTTACGCTCTTATATAAATACATATCAAAATGTAGATTTTCCCAGCTTTCAGAAATTAGCTTCTTTAGACACCATACATACCCAGAATTTTTCATGTATGTCCTTGTACACTATTCTGGAATGTACAGTTCTTTACCCTGTAACTTCATCTCATTTTGAACAGGATATTTTGATAAGGAGCCCTGTGTTCCATTCCATGGGGCCAGCTAAAGAAAATCTGGTAATTCCATTGAAAACAAAATACATTTTTGGCTTTTTTTTCTTGCAGTAATAAATAATAAAAGTAACAATAACCAATATGCATTGAGCCTTCAGTGCATCATCTTGCTTAATCCTCTGAAGAAAGACTATGATTATCATCCTCATTGTAGATGAGGATATTGAGTTTGAGGGAGATATAGTAATTTGCCCAAAAGCCAGACAGCTACTAAATGGTGATGCTTGAATTTGGGTGCAATTTCTGATCACAGAGCCAGGGCATGCAAGTACTGCCTTACAGCAAAGGGGGTAAGAAAGTGTGCAAAATCCAGCATTCTGCCCTTCTACGACATCACATTTAATTGGCTTTGAAAAAGGAGTCCATCTAAGCTGTCTAAGCTCTGACCCTTTCCCCTCATGATCGTGAGAAGTCAGAGGGCTGTTAAACCAACGTAAAGAATTGGCAGGGGGGTAATTAGGAGGTGCCTGTCCAGTGCTGCTGCTCGTTGCAAGCTGTTGCTATTAGTGTGGTCTGCTGCTTCCTGATTTGTGAAGAATCTCATTGTAGCCTGTGGTTCTAGGGCAGAACAGACCAATCGTCATGGTCCCTGCCTATTATTTAGTGTTAATAACAGTGATGACACAGGATTGGTTTCCTTCTGTCAGGTCTCGTTACGGGTAATAGTGGATGTTCTTGAGACCACAAACAATTCTTTTGCCATAATGCTCCCCTCTGAGTCCTCCTGGCAGAACAAAAGCTCACCTGGGTCCTCCCTGTATTGCTGCAGACGCATGACTCTGTTGGCCACAGCACTTCCCGGAGCGGTTTTGCCAGCAGTAAAAAATTACATGTTAATTACCATCCTCCATTTTGATTGTCTTAGACAGTTGAGGACTTCCTTTAGCCTGATTCCAAACATCTATTACCTTGAAGTCAGCTTTTCAGATCAGAGAATACCTTTGTTGTATCTATTCCTGCATTCACAGTACCCAAATTCCCTGTCCATTAAGCCCAAAGCCTTTCAGTCTCTTTATAATACATTCCTGCATTCTGTTCCTGATCTGCAGAAAATTAAACTCGTTTGTTTCACCCATTTATTAGAGTAGGATACATGTATCTCTTTTGTCAGTCCAAGCACAACTTGGTCAACTAATCTATTTATAACACTTTGAAATAGGACAGTGTATATTTAGGTCCATACTTCCCTGCAAGGGGAAGGTTTTTGTTTGTTTGTTTGTTTTTAGGGATGATTTGCATTTGTTTTATAATTACAGTTTGCCCCAATCAGGATGTACCAGACACACACTTCATTCAAACACTCCCATGCATTTTGGTAAAAGCAGAATGGAATCATTTCCAACTGCTGGCATTTTTCTTTTTCACTGTTTGGGTAGATCCAATTTGTTCTACATAGGCTGCACGCGGAGTCCACTTACATGTCTTTACCAACGTCGTGCAGATGTAATGTTTGCTTCTGCATTGGTTACAGGTGTCGTGTACCATTCCCTGCAGTAATACATGTATATGTGTATGTTTCTGGATGCGTATAGGGGTCCCATTAATGCTCTGTCATCTATCAGAAAATTGTTATAGCAGTAGCTTTATTAGACCAATCACATTCAATGTTGACCATTAACAGAAGTTTCCAAAGGGCTACATATCATATCAGAAGCCCATGATGGCTACCCCATTATATACCCCCAGCCCTGAAACCTAGATGTGCTTTGATTTCTGCAACTGGGAGTATGCCAACCTGGGAACTGAGCAGCAGAGCTTTATGATGGCCTTATCCACTTAAATGTCTGGGACTGTGGACATCAAGCTCTACACAACATCTTTGGGAAAAGCATTAGACTAGTGGGCCCCCTATAAAATTAACAGTACAGTGTAGCCTTCAAGGTTTTATTCAGAACATGACCTCACAAATGTGTCTTCTTTGTTTGTTTTTGTTCACTGAGCAGTATATTAATTAATCCTGGAAACCATCTTAAGATCCAAGAAGGTACTTTAGGATTTTTCATCGCAAGTGATGCCAAAGAAGTTAAAAGGTAAGAGTTCATATTTATCTGCCTTCCTTTCTGGCCCAGCCATAGACATCTTGATCCACCATAATGGGCATGCTTTCAATATGTAACCCCAAAAGTTCTTAACATGTCCATGGGTATCAATGGTGCCGAGTCTTGGGAAAAAGAGACTATGCTTTCAAATGCTTGCATGAACTCCTCTTCACATAGTTGATTCCACATCTTTGAATTAGAGTAATAATATTTTAGAACTAGGAGGGCCTAGTTAACTGCTCCTTCATTTTCCAAGGGAGGAAACTGAGTCCCAGAGAACTGAAGCGATTGTTCAGGGTCAACCTGATTCTTGATGACTGAGAACAACATAACACAGGACAACTGGTTCCTTGTCTAGTACTTTTGACCTAATATCCAGGCAGATTTACTCGAGTATTATCAGCTTTCTAATCTAAGTACCAAATGGAATCTCAAAAGGTTTGGATTAATTTCAGATGAAATATTCAGTTAGCTATATTTCTATTTGTGGCCTTCTAGGTAAGTAGTTGAAGTTGTCAGATTCAATTCTTAAGCCTCTGTAGGTACAGCCCAGGATTTCATTGACCTCAATGTTTTATGACACTTTTATTAGTATCCTTAAACCTGTTTAAGCAGCCTAGGAATCATAGGGCTCTTTGGAGAACACCATGGAATATTGTTATATTGAGTCTATCCTATGAACGCTGAAAAACTTATTAGCAGAAAATGCGGCTCCAGCAGTCTGACTTTAACAATGATGTTACTTAGAATATTTCAAATAAATGATTAATTGTGAAAGGTCTATAATTATTTTTGGAAGCCTATTGTTTTCATGTAATGAGTTCCCACTCAAGGCCAGGCCTGTGCTAAGGGTTCTGTGTTCGTTATTGCCAGTCCTCAGAATAACCTCATAAGGTGAGTCTTCTAAAACCCTTGGGGCTTTGGTTTCCTCATCTGTAAGGTTGAGATAAATGATTTGTCCAAGGTTAGCACATAAGCAAGTGGCACAGCCCAGACTGGAAATGGTCTTTCCTTTTTCCCAAACCCACACTTTCTACCAAATTAAATAATACTAGCAAATTCTTATGTAGAGTTTAATAGGTGCCAGCCCTGCTCTAAGTACCAGGTGCCATGAACTCACACCATCCTCTCAACAACCTTGTGAGATAGGTAGCCTTACTATTTTCATTTTCCACATGAAAAGACTGAGGTGCAGATTGGTGAACTAACTTGCCCAAAGCCCCACTGCTAAGGAGTAGTAAAGCCAGGATCCAAAACCAGGAAGTCCAGTGCCAGAGCTTACCTTCTTAATTCTTTGCCAAGAGGTGAGCCTGATGAGCTGAGCACAGAACTAGGATATTTGACAGCTGATGCCTATTACTTTTTTCCTCTTCATCCACTCTTGCAAACTAGCCATACTAGTTATAAAATGTTTTAGGGGGGGAAAAAGTTGGTGGAGAAGCAAAAAAGACACAGAAAAACAAAAACAAAAAAACAACAAAGAAGAAAAATTCTTTCAACTGAGCTAATGGCTTAAGTTTACTTCTACAAATTGGGAAAGAACTGCCGTTATTCAGATGGGGACAGGAAAACCTTCTAATCCAGTTCATGGATCCTGACTGTTCTTCGGGAGTACCTTGAGAACTGGGTTCACCTGAGCAGAAAGTGGAGGTGAATGGGACTGAAGCCCCCCCACCCAGGTCCCCTGGAATAGAAGGTTATGCTCACGTCCAGACTGCGAGACACACAAGCAGCATCTCAACACCATGTATGGGGGTGGGGGAGGGGGCGTGCTGGGGAGCACAGCGGCGCCGTCGATCACGTGTACCTCCCAGATAGCAAATATAACACGGAGCTCCCATTTGTGTAATTCTATTTCCTATTGCATCTCTCGCTAATGAATGTCGCAAATACCAGGCAGTCCAAAAAACAAATTACCTCCTGTATTAGGGAGTGCAATATGTCTCATTTCAGTGCTTTATGGTATTCACAAATACATGCTGACACAAATCAGCTACAACACAAGCCTGTAATTTTCCATAGTGTGTGATGTGTCTGAGCAACTGCTGTCAGTTAGGGGATTTCAAATAGATGAAGACTGCAGAAAACCACAGAAAGGGCCTTGGTGATTTGAATGAAACTAAACAAGTTTTGTAAAAATGGAAAAGTTGATTATGATGATCCAGGATTGAGTTTGTACCCTCTCCTACAAACAAGCAACCAAAGAAGCTAATGGATTTTAGCTCCCAGAAACTTTCAGATGCAGAGGAAAAGAGGAGTGAAACCATCCATTCCAGTCTTAGAAAGGTCACTTCGGGATGAACTTTTGATCACTTGTCCCCTATTCCTTGCCACTAAATATTTTCCTTTTCAAATGACCTTGGCCCATAGTCTTTGATGTAGGAATCACAAAATGGTACCCATTGACTCAGTTTGGCTTGCAGACAGGATTTATTTGATTCACAATTTTAACAAATAAATGAGTTGCCAAGAGGAAGACATCATCAACTTTTATTTAAAAATCCCTATTCCTGGTTTCTCTTGAAAAACTTGGCAGATCTAGCGTTCCTGGGCAGCATTCTCACACTCATTCATCCATCAAATGTCTGCAGGTCACTCACTTTAGAGAACACTCCGTACCAGGTGCCAGGGAAGCAGTGGTGAACAACGAAGTCCTTGCTCTCAGGGGCTCATGTTCTAGGGAGGAGAGAATTGCAGTTTTGTTTATTTATGGTACATTAATCAAAGAATTCATGCAACTGGGGCACTGATTTAGATTGTGTGTGAGGGCTGCTCTGAAGGAGCCACATTTGAGCACAGATGGAGGTGATGGGAAAGAGTCTGTCATACAAAGATTGGAAGGGAAGAGGAGACAGGTGGGGACAGTGTTGTGTGCAGGGAGCCAAGGGAAGGAAAGTGTCTGACGGAGTAGTGTGGGGAGATGAGGTAAGAGAGAAAGGCAGGGCTGGCTCTCATAGGACTTGATACGGGGGTTGGGTTGTTATAAAATGGAGTCATTGATGGTTTTAAGCTGGGGGTGATATAGTCTGATTTACATTATTGAAACGTCTTTCCCTTCCATTATAAAGAATGAGATGTAGTGCCACAGGAGAGGGGGCCCAGAGACAGGGAGACTGCATAGTGTAGGTGAGGGAGAATAACGTGGGCTAGGCTGGTGAGTGGACGTGCAGACAAAGAAGACTGATTCAGAATGTATTTTACTAGAGAGTCTATAGGGCCCACTGGTGGACTGCATATAAGAAGTGAGGGGGAAAAAAGAGGAATCAAGAATGGAGCCTAGATTTGGAGCTTATGTAATTGGGTGGTTGTTGGCTCCCCACCTTACTGAGATGGGGAAAGCTGGAAGAAGAGCAAGTTTGGGGTGTAGGAAATTAAGAATTCTATTTGGCTATGTTAAGTAGGAGATATGTACAAAACATGCACTTAGAGTAGTCATAAAGGCAGATCTAAGATTCTGGAGTCTGGGGGGAAAGATGGGGGCTGGAGGTGTCAGTTTGGGAGCTGTATCAGGGAGGGTCCTGGCCAGAAACAGATGACACACCTAAATGAGAAAAGAGAGGAGAGTTTTATGAAGGGACCATATAAAGTTGTGGGCAGAGAGTTAAGGAAAACCAACAAGGGATGGCAAAGCACCTCAGAGCTAGAAACAGAGGGGAGCCATTCTCAGCCCTGAATCTACAGCGTCAAGGGGAAGGAGAGCTATCAGAACCTGGAGAGAGAGGTTGTAGTGTAGGAAAGGCTGCCTGGCAGGAGCTGGGTGCTCTGTAGTGTGCAGAGGGGGCCACCACCAATTCATGACCCAGCAGGGAGGAACTCTCCCTTCCCATCCTCCAGTCTCCTGCTGGCTCCTCTGATTGGCTGAACACAACAGGAAACCAGAGGACAAAGACACCCTAAAGACTGGCTTTCCAGGGTATGGATCGGGTCTTCTTGGTGATGCATGTTTCAAGTTCACCAGCTGAGGGCCACTTGATGAAGGGGTGGGGTGAACAGGAGAGGAAGTGGGGAGGAGAGCAGAGAGGGTTGAGGTGGAAGGAGGGGATATGCAGTAGGCCTGAGGGGTGTGAAAAGTCCTCTGGAATCTATGGCCATGGATTTGAAGTGAGATCAGTCAGCACAGTTGTGTTTCCTTTCCTGAGCTCAGCTGCTCAGGTGCAGGTGGGGGCTTTGCCAGGTGGGCATGAGAGAGGCAGAGATGTGTGGGGAAGAGCATGATGCTTGCGAAGAAGTGCCACTTGGCAAAACTCAGCTGGCAAAACTTAGATACTGTGCTCCCTCTGGGTGGCAATGTGTCTCCAGGACTGCAGACCAGAGACCCCACCCCCACCCCCGCTCCCTGGCCCCATCTCACTCATTATCTTTACCTTTATTTTCAGAATCTAGCTTTAATTCATGAAGTAATCCACTTGATCTTCTCGACAGTCTACTCAGACTCATCACTGTTTCATCATCTCTTTATTAGAGATTTCTTTAAGACCTTAAGCTTTGGGACTAGGCTGTGTGGACTTGAATCCTGGCTCTGCATGACCATGGGCAGGTCATGTAACCTCCCTGTGCTTCAGTTTCCTTATCTGTAAAACAGAGATAATCATTACTCCTTCAAAGGGTTGTTTGAGGATCAAATTCATTAATACTTATAAAGTGCCTAGAATAGCACCTGGCCTATAGTCTGTGCTCTATAAATGTTCCCTGTTATTGTTGTCATTATTATTATCTGTAGGAGCATCAGGTGGGGGAGAAAATGGCCAAAGGAAGTGGAAACAAAATGGCTTCCTCCATTCCTGTCCTTCCCCTTTCTTAGCTACATTGCCACTCAGGGCAAACAATCAGCTACCTCTATCCTTCCTTTCTTTCTTTCTTTCTTTCTTTCTTTCTTTCTTTCTTTCTTTCTTTTCTTTTCTTTTCTTTCTTTCTTTTCTTTCTTTTCTTTCTTTCTTTCTTTTTCTTTTTCTTTCTTCTTTCTTTCTTTCTTTTCTTCTTTCTTTCCTTTCTTTCCTTTCTTCCTTTCCTCTTTCTTTCTTTCAAGACGGATGAACACTAGCATTTAAAGAAATAGTGAATGAGCTGTTAGGGCACAAAGAGCATTGGGCTTGGATTTAGAAGTCCTGGGCCCAGCCAAGCCCAGCACAGGATGACTTTTGGCAGGTTGATGACAACCTCCTCAATTTACAGATAAGGACACTGAGTCCTGGGAACCTCCATGATCTCTTCCAGATCCCAAAGTCTTAACATTAGTTTCCACCTGGAGCCAATCACATGTGCAAGTCCTGTGAAAACATAAAAAGGAATCTAGGAATAGAATGGTCAAGAATTGTGTTTCTTTCTTTGTAATCTTGGTCAAGGGAAGACCACGTTTATCCCTGGCGTTCAATTTCATGTTGGGAGTGGTGAAGCCAAGGATTTTGTTAGTCCCCATATCCAGAGCTTGTAAGGTTGTTCCAGTGAATTTTTTCCCAGTAATCTCCTGTGCTGAAAGGATATAGGCCTCCAGTGCTGTTCTTCTAGGTCCTATGCATTCTGTGCTTGAATGATCTTGTTTTGTCTCATCCAGAGTATCTTTGACACAGCCAATGTGCTTGGTAATCACAGCTTGACACTTGAGGTCAGTCGAGGGGATTTTCTTATTGGTTGCTTCCACTGGGTACCCAACCCTAGAGTGCCCTCTGCCCACCCCGTTGCAGTGCTCAGCTGAGCTGTGCTTTTACCGTGAGAAGAAAACCTCCATTTATTACATGATCTCGAGGCTGGAGAGTATGGGAGTTGGTCCTTCTAGTTTGGGAGCAACTATGGGCTATGAAATGCCAGAAGAAATTTGACAGAGGACCCCTTTGACTCACCACTTTTGTCTTTCCCTGTCCACCTTCCTCCTTAACCTCTCTCATTTTGAAAAGAAATGGGCTTTCCGAGTGACAAGGCTAATGTTTTTATTTGACAGTGGAACTTTATCCTTGGGGCCCCTTTGATAAATATCTGACCAGACGGCAAGGGTTTCGGAGATGGATTCAACTTCCCCACCAAGGGCCCGGGGCTGGTTGCCGGCGTGTTCTGATGAGCGGCACTGAATGCCATGCTCAAAAACGAAAGACAAGCCAGCAGACCCAGGGTGTCCCATCAGCAGCCATTCCCCCAGTTCCTCTTCAAAGGAAAGTATATTAAAAGAAGCACTAACTCAATTTGCAGAATCCTGGGTTTGAAATAAAAGGTCTTGCAACAAACATTCCCGTCTGTAAACGTCTAAACCTTTCAAAAGATGAAAGGAAATTAGTGTTGGCGTGTTTCATTAATTTGGCACCACGGTGGAGGAAATGTGGTGCTTGTTTCATTCGGGTGGATTATGAAACGTGTCAGTTTTTCCATTCTCTTTCTCCAGGGCATTTTTTTACTGCAAGGCCTGTCATGATGACATCACAGATCCCAAAAGAATAAAAAAATGCGGCTGCAAACGGCGTAAGTAGTGTTTCTTTCCCCCTCCCCCCCTTTTCCTTTCCCCAAATTCGTTTCCCTTCTCCTTTTCCTATTAAAGAAACACTAAACATCAAGAGGTTTCTTGACTATGTTTATGTTTCACCCAGCAGTTTAAAGAGACATGGAAAAATGCCTGTCCTTGCTTTATTAGAGCAGAGGGTGAAAAATCCCCACCATCAGCACCTTTGAGTGAACCTAGTGCCTAATCCCCACCTCCAGACCCTGAAGGGATGCCAAGGTGGTTGTGTCCACTTGAACATAGTCAGTACGGTGCATGAAAAGGAGGACAGCTAAGACCATGGAGGAGGGAGTATTTTTGCAAAGTGATTTCCAGTGGATACGGGACCACCAAGTGTGAAGATGGCTGTACTAGGGCTGAAAGGGAAACTGAGTCTGAGGGCGCTGTCTCCCAAATGGGAGCTGACTCTCTTTCCATTTGGGACTGCTGCAAGGTTTGATACCAAGATCCAGAGCTTTCCCTTGTAGAGCCCTCAGACTGGCCCAGGAAGAGAACATGACCATCACCAATCAGCTTTATTTGCCCTTGCTCCAATAACCAACCTCAAACACCTTTGCTCCTTGGGGTAGACTAGATCGGGCTCAGTAGCTTCTGGCATATCCTGTCTCAGATCTCTTCCAAAGCAGCTTGCTAATGGGACCTCTTGAGAAAGATATGGTAAGTCAGGAACTTTGGATCATGAGCTCCCGAGAAACCAGGACTTAAAGTGGGCGTGCCTCGAGAGTAATTATGTTGCATTGCCTAATAGAAGTTGTTCATGACACTAAAGAAAACAATAATAATGATGCCTTCCTTCCTATGGTGATTTAGTATTTTCAGAGCTCCTTATTTATGATCATTATTTTGTTTGATCCTCACCGTAACCCTGGGTAATTGTCAGGGGATGTTATTTATTCCATTTTACAAAAAGAAGAAACCAAGGCTCCAAGTTTAGTGAGAGGATGAGATGGCTAAGAGTCACACAGACCTAACAGACAGGGGTTCAGGCTCACCCAAAGGCCTTTCCATGTTGTGCACTCAGTGCTCTAATCATTTTTGCAAGAGAGAAGGGCAAGGCAATGATTGTGGTTCTGAAGAGTAGAAACAGAGTTATGAAAGATCACCCCATAAAAGCGAAACCAGATAGAAGAGCACTATTCCTGGGATATGCCAACCAAAACAAGAGCTTTTTTCACTGCATTCCTAAAGGGGGACACAGTAACAAAAAACCAGTAAGATATAAATATCACTCTGCTGGAGCACGAAGATACTCGATCTCTTAGGCAAGTACCCATGGGAGCACTCTTGGTCCAGAGCAGTTTCTGTAGAAATCCTCAGCGGCTGGTTCCCAAGTTTGGGGCAGCTTAGGCCCATTGTTATGCTTTCTCCACTGACTCAACACACATGTCCCCGTTCCCCCCAGCTCTGACACCTCACTAAGATGAGTATTTATTGAGCTCTCAGTCAAAGAGACGCTAAGCTCTTGAGATCTAAGAATTCTCTGATTCTGACAACCTAAGGGGAGCATCTAAGGGGGTGTAAGGCCCAGAACAAACCCACCTCCAATCCCCTGGACTCATTGACACGAAAGGCCCTCCTTACGAGGCTGTCCACCCCAGCACTGCTTAGTTGGCTGTGAACACGGAAACAGAGCTTGGATGACCAGGCATCCCCCAGATCATATCCATCAGAGGAACATAGTATCCCAAGGTGGAAGTAAACGAGAGTAACGAATACAAAAGGGTCAACTCCTTTGTAAGGAAACTGTCGTAATGAAGGGGGTTGGAAAGTGCAGGAGAGTTTCGAGGCCAATTACCCATGTCCCGATATCTGCCAAAGAACCTGGTCCCATGGAGTACCACAGAAATTCACTTATTGATTAGCCATCCACGTATTTCTGAGTACTTCTTTGTGCCAGGTGGATTCTTGGTGCCAGGGATGGAGGGGTGAACAAGGTAACATCGCTGTTCTTCTGAAGTCTTCACTTTAGTGAATGGAGACAAACAATCATCATAGAAATTATTAAATGCAGATAGAGTCAAATGCCATGAAGAGAGGGGAGACTGCCTGTGGGTATGGGGAACTTGTCAGGATGCTGCTTTAGCCAGAAAGGTCTGGAAGGCCTCCCTTGGAAGGTGACATTGAAGCTGAGACCTTGTCCAGGCTGGTAGAAGAGCAAGGGCAAAGGTCAAGAGGCAGGAATAAGTTTGAAGTGTTGGAAGGAAGGAAGGAAGGCCAGTGGGGCCGGTGGGACTGGGGAAAGAGTGGAATGAAATGAGGTCAGAGAGGAAGGCAGGGGCCATGATGAGAAACCTGGGTTTTAGTCCTATAATTGATACAGCTATTGGGAGATTTGAGCAAGGACATAACATCCTCAATTCCTGTATTAGATGACCTCCATGGTGACTGGACAGAGAACAGACTCTAGGAAGGCAGCGGTAGAAGGCAGAATGAGGGAGAGAAAGTGTCTCTGACCCCCGCTCTGATACGGAATGTTACTCATAGGCACTGCAGTGGAACTCAGCAGAAAGCTTTTAGGTCCCTAGAAATGAGGATTTGGCCTCTAGAGTATTTTTCCATCCTGGTTCCAGACAAGCAAACAGCAGTTGACTTTAACTTCATCCTGGAGGGAAAGGCACATAATTGTTTGAAATAATTTTATTCTCTTCATTCCCCTTAAAGCTGGTTCAGCTAGTGAAGTGTGTGGTCTCTCACCATGCGTGGCATGGATTGCCGTGGAATCCCAAAGCTGAGCCAGCGTGACAGGGGTCTTGCCCCCGTCTCTCTGTACCCCCTTCCCTCTCGGGCTTCTCATCTCAATGAGGCCTCCGGCTGTGAGGTTAATGTTTGATAACAATCAAAATTGTCCAAATATTGTTCTTCCTAATTAAAAGGCCATAGCAGCCTGTGTTACAGAGGGCAGGATGCAGATGTGATGTGTAAGGGGTGGTCAGAATAAAGTGAATTACTAAACATGAACATCCCCATGCATACCAGGCAAGTCAGGAAATCGGGGAAGATGGGTTTTGGTTGCAAAGAAACTTTGATTATAAGGAGCTAGAACTGTGAATAATGAATTGCAGGGGTTCCTGTGCGTTTGAGGGCACATTGCCCGGCGCCCTAAGCTGGAGAGGGCAGCTCACCCACACAGTCATTGGTCCAAACCTATTAGACCAGGTATTAATAATTCACCCTAGAATGATACACCTCCATGAGGGCAGAGCTGATGACAGTCATTGGTCTTTATCCACAGCTTCCTAACCCTCCCCTCCCAACCTAGCTCTTCCCCTTCCAGCCCCACCCCCACCTCCCCATTCACTTTGAACATTTCATGCCATACTATCTGGAGAAATATCGAGTGTGGACATTCCATTTCCGGAAATCCTGTGGTAGTATAGTTTAACTTTTGCATTTCTTTCCATTTCTTCATAGCATTCCATCAAGGAAGAGAGTCAAATTCAGCTGTCTGGCCAAGGAGCAAGCTCTCAGAATCTACTATTCACCCATTTTTTTCTTCTGTATAACAAACCTGGTCTAATGATTTACATTTTTTCCCCCAGCCTGTATAAGTTTGCCAAAGGGTGGACTCCCAGGGGACAAGTCATGTCTGAATTGATGTGTTTGAAGGAATTTTCTTGAACTTCTAATCATTGACATATTTTTGATTTATTTTTTTTCTCTTTGCTGCCTTGGAATACGGCCCCTACTCTATTTTAACTGCACACTGGTAGTGATATATTGTGAGTAAAACGGGTTCCCAGTAGCCCGGAGTCCAGTTCCCCCTGTCTTTCTCTAGAAGAGATACTTCTTTTATTTTCTGTACAGTTTCAGTTTCTTTTTTTCTTTTGGTATTTATGTTGCATGTAGCAGTGACATCATGCCCCAACTCTCTCATCCAACACGGTCTGCAGAGTAGCCTGGGGCTGGAGACCCCCCAGAGCAGGGAACCCCCCTCCGTTCATCTTCCCATCCCCCAGCCTCTTGCCAGCTTCTGGCGCTGTCTTATTTTTCCATTTGAAAATAAGACCTTGACCACAGTGTTTCTCTTGAAGGCCTTGTCTTGGGACCTTTAGGGGACACTGAGTAGGCTGAGGTAATTACCACTATAGCTGTAGATGCCTCGTCAATTGGAGGTCATTGTCATGCTCGCCTTCGATAAATTAGACCTGGTCTCTGCTACTGAGCTTGAATTCCTATCCTGAAGGAAACACATATGCTACATATATATTCCTATGTTGTGATATATATATGATATGTACCAGTACTTTGTATGTAAAAATGAACATTTTTATATATAAGCATAGAGATATTTTATAGAGAGAGCAATGTATTTATTATAATATACGTACCTCTCTATGCGAGGAAGTGCTTGCTAGAGAATTAACTGGACACCAAACTTTGGGATTGTAAGTATCTTAAGCCACCTTACTGGAGACAAGTATTTCCACAGTGGTAATTATTTCCTACAGTCTACGAAGTTCCCTTGCTTTAAAATAAAGTTCTCCTTTCAATCAGTACCCACTGGGACATACCCAGTTCCGCTGTGGGTGTTAGTCAGGCATCTTGGAAGATCCATTTACTTGTTTCAGGTTGAAAAAATGGCTTAAGGACAATGTTCCTTTTCGTTAGTGAGCCATGTAGAAGTCCGAACAAGTAAATGTTAAGTCTCTGAGCCCCTAACTTACTCACAGAGTAGGACCCCTCTCACCCAACAAGATGGGGCCATTTCAGGGCCAGCGTTTCTGTGTGTGACTCTGGGCAATGCTGCTTCAGTGGTACCAGCAGTGAGCGTCCTCAGGTCTCTACTCACGGACTCGCGGGAGACTCCACGGAAAACGAGACCCAGCCTGCAGACCAGTTCAGTCCAGTGGTCCTGGCATCTGGAGATATCTCAGCACTCAGAACTCTCCTTGCCTTTGCACCGTGCAAGGGGGTCATCTGGTTCTGGCTAGTCTTCAGAGTTTGAGGCTCTAGAATGCTCAGTGTACAAACAAAACAAATCAGTGATGTCTTGAGTCAGTCCCACAACGCCGCCAAGATGGACTCCGTGGCTCCCTTTATCTGCAGAGCACCGGGAAGGCTGGCTCGAGGGCATGTGCCACTCTCATACCTGCAGAGTGCCTACTGTACCTCGTGATCCTTCGGAAGCAGACAGAAAAGGGGATGTCAGTCACAAACAGCTCTGGTGCCAAATGCCTCTGCCTTCCACAGCCCCCGCTTGGTGTGGAGGGCAGGATCCTCTAGTTCTGTTCTGTGTACTTAGGGCCACTGACATTAACTAGCTTTTTCTTTCCCCTCTTTCTGTTCTTGGAAAACCACCTGGCAGATCTTTCTTCTCCCTGCAGAAGCTAATAGGAGGAATTTGGCTAAGTGAAGACATCATTCCTCATTTACAGGACTGGAAAGAATGCTCGCCGATTCCCAGGGTCACATCAAAAGCATGTCTCAACCCTCTACCTCGGTGGACTTTTTCGTTCCATGGAGGCTTCTTGTTCTAATTTTAGTTGCTGCTGAGCATGTGAAGAGCAGCTTCAGGGTTCAGGCTTGGAATTCATCCTTCCTTCACTGGGATTGATCTTAAACATGTCATTGCGACCTAAAAAGTATCTGTGAACTGAAAGGCAGATATTTTCTTCGTCCACGCTAGTCTTCCTTTGAATTTGCTCCATTTGAACCTAGAATAGTTTTTCTCCGGCTGTTGGAAAACTCCACCTGAGCCTCTCAGTCCTGCGCTGCTTTTCCTGCCCCTTCCAACCCACCCTGGAAATTAAGATTCTGCAGTTGGAAATTGGCTGGCAGTTTGGTTGCTGATGCAGGAGGCAGATGGTGCTGAGCACAGGATGGGAGTCCAACTCCCTCTTCATTCCAGGCTTGGCTCAGAAGGGCTAACCGGCAGAGATCCTGAGTGTGACAGCTGATTGTCACTTTGACACAAGGAAAGTGCAGTAACCCAGCCACATCTACATCAGCCGCTTCTGTACAGGTTTCTTTTCTCGTGATCACAACCCTTGAAAATATAGGAAAAGTGGTCTGAGAGTAGGTCTGAGAAATCCCCCATTTTTAAACACTTAAGAGTAAACAGATAGCTTTGATGATGTCCATTAGGGAAATACTTTCATTTTATCTCTACAAATAGCACTAGGAAGTCCTAATGGAAATATTGGATGAATATCCACTCCCTTGTGGTGAAGGAAAGCACATAAAAGCTTTTTCTCAAATTGTAAAAGGGCTAAGCCAGAGTTCTTTGGAGGAAGGTGAGACCCAGGGTCTCATTCTTGGCAACCACATAACCTCTTTGAATCGGTGGCACCGGTCCAAGAACAAGAACCTTGTGACGTGGGCCAAAGAGAAAACGGAGTCCCCAGAGGCTTATATTTCTGCTTTCCCTGAGTTAAGCTGGCCTATGGGGCCAATTAATTGAGCATAAAGTTCCAAAAGCCCTAAGACGGAATGACAAGTAGCCACAGTCTTCACACCTACCGGAGACACACTCTTGTCTGTTTCCTGTCTCAGGAAGCGGCAGCACGGCTTTGAGGAGGCCCAGCCAGCTGCTGCTGAACTGGTCCCACTCTGCTGGCCATGGCTGCAGAGCCAACGTGTTTGCAAGTCGCCACTCTTGAACCAACTCCTAGAATTCACCACTTCATCCCCACTGGCCCCTAAACATCCGATGTGAATTGTAAGAACCACTGAACTGAGATGACACTGCACAGATGTCAATTCTTGGAGGCACACAGTGTCCCTTCCTGCTCCCTTGCAGAGAAAGGCCTGCTAGTTCAGGTAGTCTGTTGACTAGCTGCTCTTCCACACGGATCCACTAGATGTCCTCATAGATCTACTTTGCATTACCATTGAGCTCCTGCGGAAAATTCCTTTTTTCTGAGGCTTGGGATTTGGGAAGAGAGCGTTGGGTGACGATGTGAAAAAGAAAATCAGCAAACACCAAAGGTGAGAGGGCACTTTATGTGTCCAGGGAGTAGATTAAGAAACTTATTTCTGGTTTAAATAAATACTGAAACTTTCAAAGTTGCTCTTTGAAACCTAACCTTGGGAGTTTTAAGTGGCACTCTGATATCTGAAATTAACCTTCTAACCCACATCAGCTCCAGAAAAGAAAACAGTCACGGGGAAATGGAACTAAAACACCAGCGGTTCTGAATATCCGTGATTCGCTAAAACAAAACCGGAGGATTAGGAAGCCAGAGAGTCGAAGGGGACAAGGGGTGGTGTTTTCCAAATCAGGAGAGCCACGACTTAATTTTGATATAATTTTATTTTACAACTTGAGAGTATAATTTTACACACAGTGTCCACATCCTCTGGAATAGCTCCCACCACGTGGGCAAATTATCAAACATTTTTAGTTAAAGCGCTTGTTCATGACCCATTTAATGGCCCAGAGGAGGGCTCTTTCTTCCTAGCTGGGACGCACATCCTTCAAGCCTGATGAATCGCTCCACCAGAAGGGAGGTCAGCTGGGCTTACCTGTTAAGAGATTGGGCCCGGAAGTGTGTAGGTGAAGACATCTAAGGGGTGGGGGGTGTCAATGAAAATGGACTATTCCAGAAGTAGAGCGAGAGAGCCACCCTCCCAGCCGGTGGCACCTTGGTCTAGACATTGTAATTCACAAAGGTTTGTCAACATGTGGGGCTCAATCATTTTGAACTGTTTCTGTCTTGTCTTTGAGCCTCTCTCTGATCATTCTTGCTGGTTTTTTTTTTTTTTTTTTTTTTTTGTGGTGGTGCTTGTTTGTCTTTTGAGATTACTATTTTGTATTTGGTGTGAGTGTAAAAATGATGACTGGGGAGGAATGACTAGTAATAGCATGTTTGCTTTTTTATGCATATGCTGCTTTGGAATGTGACTGCTTATAATTAACATTTAATCTTCTTATAGCAAATGGTTTTTTGCTGCTTCGATTACCAGTTTCAGCCTGTTCCTGCATGCTAACAATATGAAATTTTAGAACAATGCATGGTCTCCAGAACAGCCAGCAATAACCGTTGCAAACAGTTCCTGAGAGGCACTGGGTTGAAGTTGTGTTTCCACCTGAAGCCCTTATCAAGTACGAGGTTTAAAATCACCCATTATGATGGGCTTACCTCTGACAGAATCGTTTCAAAAGTTATTCTGCCTCATCCTCCCTCCCCTTGTCCTTAAAGACGGTATATATAGAAGAACTCTCTTTCCCTATAAATGTGTCAGATTCTATTATTATATATGAACCCAAAATGGCAGTATGGAAATGAAAACCAGGGACTGTTGCTAATGAGAAGCATAGCATTTCAGAGTTTGATGGGCTTCTCTTCTGCTACAGCATTTGATTAATTTTTTTTCAAAACAATTTATTTACAGTGAAACAAAAAATTATCTTTGTTTCCCTCCTCTGTGTAAATAACAAATCAATATTTCCAGTAAAAGAACCAAGCCAAAAATAAGTGAGCCGTCTACAAGTTGTCCATCAGATCTGGATGAGTGTAAAATAATTTTATTTTTGTGTCTTCAGCTGAAGACTTTTTCCTCTTTCTTGACTTCAACTACTACCGTTTGGGGTGTCTGGGTATTCATACCATACCTTCTAAAGTCTTCCAATTCAAATGCTATAGTGGAACTTTTCTTTTCTTTCTTTTCTTTTTTTTCTTTCTTTTTTTTTTTTGTAAAAGCTCAGCTCAGGAATGATGTACCACGCATTGAAGAGGGCTGGGGCTGCATGATGATGATCTGAACAACCAGCTAGCTAGGATGCTAAAAGAACATGTCACTAAAAATGGGAGCCAAGTTTAAACAGGAACGGATCTCTCATTCATCTCCCCCAGTGCCTGTTCTTTACAATCATAATGTTACCCCTGCTTGACAAATATACTGTATGGCAAGTCATAAAGGTCTTAGAACAGGACTTGACCCATTTGAGAGATTTAAACCCCTCTTCCTGGTGACTGTAACATTCAAAGAGGGCAAAACCAGAAGCCATATTTTAAAGTAAGAGTGCAACCATTCTCTACAAAGAAAAAGAAAGAGGGGGAAAAGTGACTTTTAAAATGGAAGGTGTGGGCGCAGGGAATAACACCTTTCCGGTTCAGGCTTACTATTTGGCTATGATGTCTGGAATAAATACGAGTTCTTCTCCAATCCTGTGAGAGAAGCAGGCTGGTTCATGCTAAGTGATAAGCAAACACGTTTGCCTGTTGTAGCATCAAAATGAGGCACAAAAAAGCTCCTCGTCCTGAAATATAAATTGGCTTGAAGGTTAGGGGTGAAGTGTCTTGAGACCCACTACGGTGATGTCCAGCCAGGTTTGCACTTGGTAGGTCAGCACTCAAGTTGGATCCCCAGGCAGGCCAGATCCTACGATATCAGCTTTAGAAGAGCTATCAATGCTGCACGCAAATATAAATAAGATATTTTATGTGGGACCTAATTTCTTACTTCAGGTTTTATAATCTCTAATCTATCTTGTCCAATATTTTCAGTATAAGAAAAAATTACGATTAACCGATAGCTCGATGGCTTTCTGGATTTTCAGTGGGTGGGGAGAGAAAAGCAGATGTGATTTTCAGATTCTCCCAGCTTTAAGCAGAAAATACACCCATGAGTAGCTAAATGCATTCCAATAGACCAACATCTCATATGCTTTTGGTGATTTCTTATTTGTGAACTGCCTTTAATGTCAAATACGCAGCGTTAGCCTTGAGTAGCTGCATTTCTTATATGGACAGATTTGGATATTTGTTCTGTCAAGAGTAAATTTAAATTCCTGTAGGCATCATGTAAACTCACTCTGGGGAAGTTCAGCAGAGGCATCCTCAGATTCTATATTAACATGTAATCGTTTCATATCTAATTTGATGAAAACTTGTCCTAGGCTCTGCCTCATGCCCAGAAATGGATGGAAATTAGAAAGCCTACATATTAGATATTTTGCATCTTGCAAAAACCATTTATTGTACCAAGTAAGCAATTAATTGATTGGCTGTGTGTTTATTTTGACCTCCTGTATTAATTGCGCCAGGGGAAAAATGTTGGTTACATTTTTGCTGTCTCTAACGTGCTCTTCTTCTCATCCAAGAACCCGATTGTAATCAGCCATGCCCGCTTCCTGTAGTCACCCACTTTACCTGGGGGAGAAAAATAATACACAACAGCCTTGGGGGATGATAAAGGCAATTTATATTTTTGCTGCTTTTTTTGATGTACAACCAAACTGTTACCAGCAGTCACTCTGCATTTTTTTTTTTTTTTTCTGGGTCAAGACTGTTAATGTGAACTAAGACCTGTGTTAAATCCCTTTAGCTCCCTTCTAGCTGCCTTGCTGTGTGTGACCTTGCCATTAACTACCGCTCTTCCTCTCCTCCATCCAACCACATGATGATAGCCAAGATGTCCATCTACAAGAGAATGAGACGGGCATGTTGTTTTGATTGCGGACGTTCTGAGCGTGACTGCTCGTGCATGTCAGGCCGTGTGCGTGCTAACATGGACACCCTTGAGAGAACCTTCCCACTTTCTTCTGTCTCTGTTAATGATTGCTCCACCAGTTTCCGTGCCTGTAAGTTTGACCCCGACACACGGAGTTCCGTGTCTGTGCTGTTTGTGGTATCATCCCCGTCTTGTGTTGTGTGCCCTGTGGTTCTTGTGAGTCCGTCCGGCTGATGTTTTCTTCCCAGTGTGACCTTGTATATGGTGATGGATGTCGTCCTCGCTGCCTGTGTCCCTGTGTACCTGCTAGGGAAGGCCTCCCTTCCCATTCTGTTAACTCGTTGTGCTTCGGGGAATGGCGTGCAGGACTGTGATAGTAGAGTCTAGTGATAGTCTCCCTCTTTCTCCTTTAAATAAATATAAATGGAAATTAATGTGACAATAAGTCAAATACTGTATTAATACAAAGATGTGTGCAAATGCATATCTTAGTATTTGGGTCAAGGCTATCCATTGGATTGGGTTGCAGGGAGGAAGGAGAGGGAACAAGTAAAAGTAGATTAAATTATTAAATCATTAAATTATTTAAATCACTAAATTATTTAAAATTATTTAAATCATTAAATTATTTAAATCACTAAATTATTAAATCATTAAATTAGATAGTTTCCAAAATACAACAGGGTTAAGATGAATGTGGATTTCTTTCTTCTTTTATTTTTTAAACTTTGTCTTTTTAACCTGTATCTCGTTCCTCCAGTGCCAGATTGTGTCCTATGTTCTGGAAATGAGTATTCTAAACCTGTAAACCTCTATTGACTGATGCAGTCTAGGGCTTCCCTCAGAAAGCTGACTAATTCAAAGGAGCATTATTTTTTCCCAAAAATAGAATCTCACACTTTAATTAAGGTCTCCTGTAGCAATTGTGATTCCAAATAACAACAAAAGCTATAAGCCGTGAGCTGCCATGATTTCCTGGAGTCCGCTGTACAGGACTTTGAGGTCAGTCTTCTTCGTTCACCCACAAGGTCAGGGATGGTAAAGAACCAAAGGTCAGGGTCTAGCTGCTGGCAACCGGCAATGCTGACCTACACCAGGTTCCTGACACCTCCCTCATCCTGGTCCGACGCGTGGACTTCGCGCGTATTTTACCGACGGTTGCCTGGTGATATTACTGAAAGCCCCAGCGTGCACACTGAGGTGCTGGGATGCGGGGAACTTGCTGACTGACCTGTGCTGGTGTTGGAGGCAGTCCCAGCATGGTGTGCTTGTGGGACAGTGATCCACAGAGGCTCCCGGGGCTGAGGGGGCCCTGACGTCACTGTATGCAGCGGAGTGGTATGCTGGGCCACATGCTGGTGTTTGAACCTGCTGTTCGGGTCTGAGGCACAATCTGGGCATCTAACTGTTGTAGAGTCACTTGGAAAGGTTATACCTGGGACCAGAGAATCGTCCTTTCTTCTTCACAATTCACTGTTCTTCCAGAACAGTGCCAAGAAATAGGATTCATTTTTAAAAGTGATACTTAATAGAGGTTGTATCGAGAGGGATTTTGGACTGTCCCAACCACATTTGCCTAAAATTCTAGGAAGGAAGTTCCTTTCAAATCTTTTGTACAGCTGCCACAGTATGAACCTTTACCCTTTTATTCTCATCGTGAGAATTCTTGCTAGTTCCTACGACGTGGCAAGGAGAACTCGGTTGCAACCGCACAAGGGATTTGTTTGTCTAAGATGTCCGGCAAGACACTAGGTTCAAGACAGGAGCTGGGGGAGGAAGAGCAAAGTGGTGAGCTTTGGTGGCACAGTTTGGCCACATCTTTGACTGATGGCCGTGAACGGAACCACCAGCCACCGGGGTTACCCGTCTGCCTAAGGCACAACTTCTTCTGTTTTCAGATAACCAGTAGGCTCTAAAACCTTGGCCAGGAATTCAGTGGAGAAAAGGAAGGAGCCATTTGGGCTGTATGTGGTCGTGTCTTGGCAAGAGCTGCCCATACCAATCACAGTAACATGTGTGTCCCCTGTGTGAGGCCCGTGATACCCAGCGTGTGTAATTTCCATTTCATCCAGGAGAAACCATAATTGGAGGGATTTCTCATCTCTGCAATTTAATCCAAACATTGATGGAGGCCAAGAGAAGAAAAACTTAGGGTGGGATTGTCCCATCCACTTGGAAACATCCTGTGCGTGAGACTGTTGTCCTTCTCTACCCTCCCAAATCAGCCCCACCATAGAAAACACGGAGCTTTGGGCTGTATGTGGAAGCGTTAACTGATACTGACAGCTCAGGGGTGGGGGGGTCGCCTCCTCTGTTTCATCAGTTTCCCCGCCGTCCTCACGCCATCGAAACAAAGCAGATTTCATCCACCCCTGTGTGAGTCCTCTCACCTTTGACCATTAATAATAAGTTAGAAAAATCCATTCCAATTTGAGCCCCTTCGTGCACCCACATAAGCCCTTCTTCTCCAATTAAAGAATGTCTATCTCTATGCAGAATCCCACTGGCAGGGCTCCAATAGCAATCCCTGGGCTTCCCTTGCTGGTGGTGGGTTTGGGTGGTGCCCATTTGACAGAGCTGGTTGCCTCAAAGAGCAGTGGCGAGAGTGGGCTTTTCATTAAATATGAGCAGATGTGAAATGTAGAGGGTTTGACAATTAGAAATGGCAGGAGAAGGGCCCTTGAATCAAAGTGAGGTCAGATGGGCGGATCAGATTACTTCTCTTACATTCTTTAGTTGTTCTGAAAATCATTTTGAATTAGTGTCAGGAGAGCCATGATGGGTTTTGCCCTTTGTCTTTTATGCTGGGGCCGTATTGTTTCCCAAGACACTCATTAAAGGTCATTATATTATTACGGAGCTTGCTTTGGTCGTAGTTTCCCAGTTGAGCCAGTGTGCTTTGGAGACTGCCTAATTCATTTCTCTCTTGCTTTTAGTCTCCCTCCTTGCTTTTTTTTTTTTTTTCTCATAAGGGGAAAGATTTCCGTTTTCAAGGGACGTTAAATTGAAACACAAAGTCCCATTATGTGTTTTCTGAAGTGGGAAGAAAAGTAGCTAGTTCCCAGAGGAGTAGTAATATATTAAAAGTGTTCACACAGTTTTAAAAAATCTGCCTTCTAGCAGCAGGGCCCGCCTGCTCAGGGCATCTCTCCTTGGAGGTGTGGCCTGTTACCGAGGATCGGTCATTGCAAAGTCACGTTCTGTTCTGACAGTTGTCTTCTTTTGAACTCGAGAGATGTAAGGTCAGACCGTGCAGACAGAAAGCTCTTCAGGGAAGAAGGACTCCTTTACAAAAGACTTTAAAAAACAGTGTCAGAAAAGTAGAGCACATAGTGACCAGTAAGGATTCATCAAAGACTTATGCTTTTGGCAAGACTGAATGGTTCCTTATGGTAAGCTGGAGTCGGTGCACAAAGCTTCATTTTCCGATCGTCCTGGTTTTGTTTCTACTCCAGATGATCCTGGGCGGGAGTACCAGCTCTTCGGAAAGACACTAAGATGATATGGGCCCAGACGTTTTACAAGTAGCCATGTTCTAGGACCATCAAATATTTTTAAAAAAATGATGTCTAGCAACATACACACATAAATATAGATGTAGGTTCTAATCAGTTCCATTTTGCGTCCATAGAATTTTATAAAATAGTGCTTTTTCTCTGTTCAGAATTTTTTCGTGTTGTTTCGGTCTTGCCTGATATCTGATTGCTCAGTCTAATAGAAAGGGACAGTGAAAGTTTGAAGCAGCGACAACATAGGACCCTATTGATTCAAACCTGCCGAGACCTGTGTGACATGATGCCGGCCGCAAGCCATCAGCAGCCCTGGCATGAACAAATTAATCATGTGCTGGAAGAGAAACAGATCTTTAGACTTGCACTTAGAAATAGTTTTAGCTCAAGTACATGTGCGATCACTCACACCAACCTTTCAATTTACTAATAGTTTAAACCTGCACAATTACATATACCCTTTTGCAAACTACTGTAGCTAATTTTAAATGGCGTGTGACTTTTATTTTGGGTATAAATCTAATACAAGGAGGCATTCAACTCCAGTGGTTAAGTTGAGAGGAGCAGTCCAATACCATTAGGTTGAAGGGACACATACCAAAATCAGTTTAGTGTAATCTTGAGTCTTGTCAGATAATAAACAAAAATCAGCTTATCCCGAGTAGCCTCTGGTTTGTACGGGCAGAGAATTAACATTGTCAATAGAACTAAAGTCACTCGAGTGAACTAATGGCATTTTGAAGTACATAGAATCAGATACGAGGGCAAGGGGTGGAACTAGCTCTAGGAAAATGTCTATAACAGGACACACCCTATACTGACAGTCTCCGTTAACTCTTAAAGAGGGATTTGAGTTAATAAGCTGTATTTAAAAATCAACAGCCTATCATTATCTGATTCCTTTTATGTGTAGTTTTGGGTGACGTCCTCAAGCTCCCCCCAAATTGTATTTGTTTATTTTACCTCTGGGCCCTGAAACCAAAGACTCTTCCCACCATCAGTGATAGAAAGAAAAAGGAGAGCCAAAGGAAACTCAGCTTAAATCAATGTAATCATAGTTTCCCATGCATTCTGTAAGCCCATTCGTTCTGGGTCTGCAATTTCTCCCATTTTTCTTGTGCACGCTGGTTATGATCTGTCTCTTTCTCCTTCCCTACATTCCATGAGAGCAAACACCCAAGCACCTTCGGATTCCACTCTAGCTCTGCGCTAGCCCTGGCCCACGCTCCCTGAGTTGGCCATTCGCACTTCATTGCAGGACGTGAAAACAGGAAGGTAAATAGGGCCAGATAGCCATTTAATCATTCCGAGAGACTAACGATGTACCTGGGAGGGCATCTTCGGGTACTTTTGTTGGTAGCAGGCAAGGTTACAGAAGCCAATGCCTCTCACTCGATTCTGTGGTAGGCACATTTAGCAATGGGTTGACTAGAAATATGCTTTCCACGTGCTTACACGGGTGACTAAAGTGACTAAAGTGACACTCGAGTGACTTTAGTTCTATTGACAAATTGTTAAATCAGCATTGTAAGGCCAAAATCACGCGTGGGCAAAATCTCCTTTGAAAAGAATCCCTTGAAATGCCTATCTTCAAATGCTTTCACTCGTAATAAATAGCTACTTTCTTCAGCTGAGTGTCAGGTGAAGTAGCTGACTTGTGTTGGGGACCTCGTTGTGCTCCCCCCCCCAAAAAAAGTATTGTTGAATTCTTTACGGTAAACATGCTATGAAGAGCCCCCTTGTTTAGATGAAGAGGGATCTTCTGAGCAAAAGGCAGCCAACTTTTCAAAAGAAATCCTTTGAAACAGAGTTAGGAGACAAGAAGTAGAAAGGTCAGAAGGAGGAAAGACGGAAGGGTCCCTTGTGTGTACTCCTGTCACTGGAACACCTCCCTTCCCAGGAGTACGACACTTTAATAAGTGACTCAGCTTTTCAAGGACAAACTAGAAAAGACGTCGACATGCCACAAGTAGGCTGAGCAGAGGTCCTTCTGCAAGGTGACATGGAAATTATGTTTGCATTTTTACTCTGGACGGTGGCCGGTTGTCACGATACTCAGCCTGACAGCTCCTACCACTGGGCATCAGATTCTCCATCTTACCTCCATGGAGGAGGACGGATGTGGCCAGTTAGCTCTCCATCTCCCCCCTTCCTCCACTATCTCGGGCGACAGATGCCAGGGCCAGTCCGCCTTTCACTTGAGCTCTCTTGTCAAGGCTCTGCCTTGAGCCCAAATCCTGACCTTTACTGTATGAAATAAAGTACTGATGAACAAGCAGAGGTTTGAATTAGAGCAGGCTTGGAGCAAATGTCAAGTCCATCTCTGCCTCCCTCCTCCACCTGCACCAGGAGCCTGGATTAGACCCAGTCTGGAGTTTGCAGTGCCTTAGGCTTTATGGGTCTGGGGAGACATAACTTATTAACAAAGAGTTATTAAATTTTTATCAATTTTACAACACAATGTAAATGCCTCCTATGAATCTACATTGTATTCATTATCATTTAAAGCGTTAATTAAGTCAAAGTTGCATTTAATTTCTCTCTAAATGGGCCTCTGGGAAGAGGCTTTTAGAAACATCTGTGGGAGCGTGCGGCTCGTGGAGACAGGGAATCCCCCAGCCGGCGTTCAGGATAGCCCCCTGAGTTGATTGCCATCGCGTGTCTGTGGTTAATTTGTTGTGATGCGATTGGGCATCGTCTCAAATTAGTATCAGACCAGTAATGGTGTAAAGTCACTGGCGAGAGTCTTGGGGGGCGGCCGCATGGGCTCCACTGCGTCCTGCCTTCAAGTCTCATCCAGATGGAAATGAGCACTTGATGTGCAGCCCCCGTGGTCTCAGTCATGCCCGGGGATTCTCCCTCCTCCTCGGATGGTGCCCATCGCTTCACTCGGATGCTTCCTTCATCTGAGATGGACGTCTGTCATCTGGCCCAACAAATTCAAGATGTTTGCCAGCATGCTCATAGGAAAGATCTTAGAGTTTGGGATCTTTGACTCGCATTTAAGCCTAGAAGCAATGAGCCTAATGGGAGCCCTTTTCAGAATGGAGTGAATTGGAGATTATAAACAGATCAGACGTATCAGTGAGGAGGGACGGGTGAAACTCGCTAAGATTTGCCGAAAAATCCGTTTCCCTTTTTGGGGAGTGGTTGATGTTTTTGTCTTATCTGAGCCCATTCTCCAGGCCCATTCTCCAGGCAGATCTATTATCCTATTGGCCCTCCATCACGCAGAACCTGAGGCTTCTTAATGTGGTGGTATTAGGTGGCTAGCGCTTAACTTAGATTCCCATGGAGACTAGACTTGGTGTAGTGGCTGATCTTACCGTGTGCAAGGTGAACACAGCAAGGGGGTGTGTGTGTGTGTGTGTGTGCCTATATGGGTGTGTGTATGTTGTTAAATTTAACACAACATTTTCTGCATTGCAGACACGGTATCTTTTACAAATACGAATTTAATCCTCATTTTGAGGTAGTAACAGTTTTTTACGGTCGAGGCAGCTGTAAACGGAGGCACCTATAAACTGTGCCATTTACAGATGAAACAACTAAGGCCCAGAGAGGGTTCAATAACTTGCCTGGGGTCCTGCCTGAGTCCACAGTTGGGGCTGGGATTCCAGAACAAGCCGGATGGCTCCATGGACTGTGGAGCTAGTTGAGTTACTCAGATACAAGGTTGAACCGTTGAACCGCTGGTCACCCAGTTAGGCTGGAGCCTAAGACCTATTCGCAGGGAGAGGAATCCTGAAGGGGTTTTGTTCTTCATCTGCAACACAATAGAATGCATTCAAGGTGTTTGATCAGGAAAGGGACCACAGAGGCTTTGTTTTAGCAAGTCTTCCGCTGGCGCTGAGGAAGAAGGGGCTGGGCTGGTGAGGCAGTTGGGAGACTCCCCCCTGAGGGTGGGGAAGACCTGAAGAGGAGAGGCTGTGGCAGGAGGAGGTGGAGGGAGCTGCTCTGAGTTGCCCTAGGAAAGGAAGGCGTGATCTACAGCCACCAGGACTCTGCAGCTGAAGCACATTATCCATATGCAGATCTGAGAAGTTCAAATCTTTTTAAAGAAAGTTTAATTAATGGCTCTGAAGTAGTTGAGTTGCATTAGTTAAATTTCTTGAGCTTAATTCTCCCCAGCTGACCCAGCCGTCGTTGTGATTCCTGTTTGGGCTCAGTAGAGTTTTCTTCGATTGGAGGGGAATTTAAAGCCTCAGCTGAGACTGGAGACCTACCAAGCTGCATCCATTATCCCCAGTCTTGGGGTCTCCTCCATCTATTTTCTTTTTCTAACCCCCATTTCTTCTTCCTGCCTCATCATCCTCCCCATTTCCAATAAGACTCACATCTTGAGTGTGTTGACAGGGACAGAGGCAGGCAGCTCCCAACTGTTACCACAAATGCTATTGGCCCAGGCTGGACAGCAGAAACAAGTGGGCGCCACCGGCGGGGACACGTGACCAGCCCCGAAGGTCTTGGCTCAAGCTGCACATGGTAGCTTCAGCTAGAGCTCATGAAAATTATTTTTCAAATCCCCGTGGCTGGCAATGAGACCTTTCTCCTCCCGTCTTTCTCAGGGAGACAGCATGTCTCTTTACATCTATGGAGGAAACAAATAATAAAGTCCTTCACATCCCATTCACTGAAAATCCACTGTAGTTTCCAACCACTTATCCTACTCCAGTGGAAATACAAAACACATTTCCTGTGAAGTACTGCCACACAGAGCCCGAGGAAGTCACGTGGCATATCTAAGTACCACGGCACAATTTTCTTTTTCTTTTTATTTCTCTGTGCACAAGACCTTTGTACTCGTTGTGACTGTACGTTGGCCAAATGTGGCTGTAGGATTTGTACACACCATGACCTCAAAGGGTCATTAAAATGGCGTGGAAAAGCACTAGAGTCCTGGGCTCCTGGACTTGCCGAGAATGCCAGCTTCTGGAACTGGAATGAGGCAGAATGCGCCCACCCAATTGGCTGTGTACTGTTTCTTCTCTCTCCAGGGCTTTCTCCCAAACCAGTATGGTGAATTTCGTAGATAATCAGGGAATCTTCCATCCCCACGTTTACTTATAAGGGTTCTGCTTCCCCAGTCAGCCATTTTCCCAAGAGGAAACTGTGCAGAAACAAGTCTGGCATTGTCATACCTGCACATTTAAGATCCCAGATAGCATTAAAGAGACTTTTTTGTAAATAGCTAGACAGTGCCTGGTTTGGAGGGAGATTCTAGACACGCCCATAGATTCTTGTTCTGGGGAGACATTCTTCTGAAGTCCAGCTCAGACAAACTGGGGGAAGGGTCTGGAGACTCAGAGATATTTCTTCTCAAGAGCATCTCCCTTGGTCATCCACAGAAGGAGCTCTCCTCCCACCAACAATGGAAACAGCAATAGAGAAACTCCCTTGACCTCTTCTGGTAAACCCGAAGGCCCCCATTCTATCCCCTTCAATATTGCAGGGCAAATACTACCAAATATTCCTAGAGAAAACTCTATGCAAACTCAAAGTGGAAGCTTCTGAAGCAGATCTACGTTAGGGATAGTCAGTTGCACTGAGCCGACTTTTAAGTGAAGTGAGAAAGACTGCTTCCTGGAGCTCGAGCTACACAAGATACACCAACAGTGCATAGAAGGGCATCTGTAGACCAGAGCATGGGCCATCTTCTGGGAGTGGAGCTAACTGCTTGCATTAAAGTGATCTCCACTTTGGCCAATGGCAGCTTTCTGGGCTGGAGCCTGTTGAATTGCACTCAGTCAAGAAAGGACACAGGGACTGCCTTCCTTCCCTCCAAGGTCAGAAATGCAGCATGCTGGCATCCTTGGCTGGGCTTCATGTGTTGGCAAGAATACCTGAGTAGGAAATGGCCTGAAGGATTCCAGTTCAGTAAATATTTGAGGAGTAAAAGAATGAATAAATGAAGGGATTCTCAATCATCAGTTGAATGAATAGATGGTATGCCAGAAGCAGGACTGCCCAGATCCGTGAAGTTTCCTAAAACTCTCTAAACAACTTATAGCAATGTGTATACACACACAAACACACGCACATATATATATATATATATATATATATATATATATGAAACAAGGAGAATAAAGGGGGAAATGTAGCAAGAAAATCAAGGACATAACTGATGGCTCTTGAAAATTATCAACTAGCAGGTACAATCCATATTCTTTGTGAAGCTTAAATATTGGGAAAGAAGATCTAGAAGCAATTAAATCGGATCCAGACTAAAAAAGATCTAGACAGAATTAAATCACAGTAGGCAAAACCCTGTCGAAGTATCAAATGAGGAGAGAGAGGGATACCACCACATGAAGGATACATGTATATGTAGGGCATTTTTGTCCTAGAAAATCAAGGACTTGTGACATTTGCATTTAATAAACCTGATCGTTTTCCTGTGAGTGAGGGTGGCACAAAAATACTAATGCATGGGGTAGGGCCAATATGAGGAGAGGTATGGGTTTGCAGAGAGCTGTCAGCCCGCCCAAATATGGAGAAAGATTTCAGGCCACTCATGACTGTTAGGATCATTGACCCTGACTTAAGGTAGGCAGATCGAACCCAACAGTGCCCAAGTGGCAATTCTTCCCACCTCAAGGTGTCCAAAGGCTGAGTGTGTCTTATGGCAATTTCCTATTAAGTGTCATGATTCTGTTTATTCTGCTTGAGACAAGGAGGGGACAGAGAGTTTTCCAGATTGCTCACAGAGCTCTCAGACTGCACCAAGCATTCATTCTCTTACCTTTGAGTGGCTTTGAATTGCTCTCTGCATTTTGTCAAGGTTGATCTGGCCATTTCTTCAGTGCAAATGAGTAAATTTCCACATATGGCCTGTAACAAGTCCAACTGAGAGAACACATCCGAACAGGGATAGCAGGGATGCTTCAAAGCCAAAGCCCTAAACAGGTGTTACTGGAAAAGGAGGTACGATGACCTGCAGAGAAGAGAGACCCTGTGAAAATGCCTGAACGGAGCTTGCTAGGCATGCAGATGGGGTGGAGGAAGGAGCTCAGGTCATGTGTCCTGGAGGTCTTGGGAGATGGATGTGACATGTGCAAGGGACTAGTTGCTGAAAGGGCCACTCCTTCACAGATTTCTTCAATGAAGATGAAGATGGATATCCAATAGGCAGACATCTCCTGTCTTTTCTCAGCTATCTAGTTGGGGATTCCCAAGCCATTCATCTCACTGTGCAGTGAGCTAAGTGATTCTCCTTGGCAATTAAAGCCTGAAATTCTAGGGAACCTCAGAGTAGGGAAAGGGAGGGAAGCAGGGGGATTTGTATGTTTTCTGGGGACTTTGGAAATCATTCCTGGAGCAGTCATGTTTTGATATGTTCACCAAATGGATGCTCAGTGCGTGCCAATTGCTATAATAAGAGTAATGGCTTGCACATGTATGAGTCTTTATTCTCATTTCATCTAAGTGAACATCAACCCTTACTACTGTGGGACTTTGGGCAAGTTTCTGGACTTTTCTATCCCTTAGTTTCCCCATCTGTAAAATGGAGGTAATAACGGGACCTATCTCATAGAGCACCTGTGACTTTGATCTCATCATTCCTCATCTTATTGAAACTGCCTTATGACTTTTCCATCTATACCATGGACATGGACGGTGCATTCTTGGAAGATGGAAGGAATGCTGGAGAGCAAACAAGAGGAGAACAGACAGTGGGGAGAGATGACATTTCTTTCCTTTCAAATTCTATCAGAATTTCTTTTCTTGATGATGGTCTTGATCTCAACCCATCTTTGAGGCCTGGTTGGTGTTGAGACTTCACATCATCACCTTTCCTAAATTGCTTTATAAATAGTTGGGCTCTGCTTCTTGTTGATTTTCTCATTAGTGAGATTAGTGTGAGAATTGGGGCCAAATGGGGCCCAAATCCTTTACCCAGGCCCTGCCTTCCTCCAAAGCTCTGGAATGTTATCAGCATGGTAGTTTTGCTTGAGATCAAATCAGGGCAACATAGGAACTGTCATTTTTCATTTGCTGGGGCCCTTTGATCCCATTTGGGGTCTATTTGTTTCAAGTGAAAAATACGGCCCCTATTGCATACATCTATCCTGTAGAGTACTTTTTTATTTTTTTCTGTTAGAGATCAAATCAGAGTTGTAAGTTGTGTGGTCATTAGTTATCACCACCAGATTTCACAGCCTACATTTTATTTCTGTTCTTTCAAAATCACCAGTCTTCTCTGCTGCATAACGATCACTCGTGGGGAAGCTACATACAATATGCCTTTCGTGGGTGCTTGGGTGTTAATTTATATCACAGTTTCCTTTGCAGATATAATCAGAGTCACCTATCACATTCCTGTTTCTTCCTTTTATTGTGTTCCTTTGCTATCGCGTTTGTGTGATCTTTTTCTGAAAAATGACAGGTAGTGTTTCTCTGCTCACTGTATCAGTGACTTATATTTTCCATGACTTCTCTATTGCCATTTTAAAAATATAGCATTTTATAGATGTAATCTTAGTTATTTATAACTCAGGTTTTGTTATATGAGAAAATTTCCTAAATGACACCTGGGTTTAGGTCCATTTTTTAAAGGAAGGGAAAAAAATATTCACAGCAAAAATATTTTCCTCTAAATTGTAAATGAAGGAAAAGCTTTCAGTTAGTAAGATTATAATGCATTTTTCCCGATTTCTTAGTACATCGAAATGCATGAACATTATTTTTATGTAAGTGATCAAGTTGTGTTGTTTAATAACACGTTGTTAGAGGAAAAAGAGCTATCCCTTTCGATTTATTTGGATATTTACTGGGTGACTTACAGTGCTTTACATATTAGAATTGGTTTGTCAACAATTAACATTCTAGGTTTTTATATAACCCATACTTCAGGTAATAGAGGATTATTAAACTGCAACCAGTGTGTTAGAAATCTGCCGACTGGTAATAAAATTCTTATGTATAACAGCAGCTGAGAAATACTGCTATATATTTATGCATAGATTACAAGACAGATGATGGCCGGCAAACCACAGAGGGGCTTGAAAGCCAGTTGACCAGCAGGTGGCGCTGCTTTTCTAGAAATGAAACCCTTTACCTGGATGTAGTCTAGGTAGCCCCCCCATACACACTTTCTGCTTTTTCTTTTCCAGATATTCCTCTATTTTTCCAGAATGAATTTCTAAAACTGAGTTTGCGTGTTTGTTTATTGAGGAGATATACCTCCACTAAGACAACACCTCTCCATTGCTAAGATTTCTTTAAATCCAACTAGCATGATTTAACGCTCATTTAGAACAAATCCTAGTTCAATGAATGTTATTATGTTTTTAAAAGGTAACCACTCAATGTCAGATTCTTACCCCTAAGACTGGATTACCTCCACCATCTGATTATTATGTGGCAAGTCCCCATTTTTATTTAATACTTATTTGTACAAATTAATTCCCTAGGCTTCGTTCCGCACCAGGATAATGAGGGATATTTTTATAAAGGTAACTTAGGTAGGGGATTGGTGTGCTAGATAAGAATAATTTTAACGTGATTCCCTTTCATCAAGAATTACTTTAGAATCCAAGTTAACCAAAGAATGTTGCTTTCTTACTGGGCCAAAGCTAAATTTCTGACAATCAGGATCAGAGGTTTTAGGTTGTTTTTTTAGAACAAAGTTGTCCACACAAAGGCCAATCAGCTCATCAGTTTGGGCATCGGTGAAGCAAAACAACAAATGTACAAGGAAAACTTTTTTTTTTTGGTTCTTTCATCCACACACAACCTGTTTCCATTTTTTTGAAAGACAAAACTATGCTTTTTTTCCTTTTTTTTTAAACCTACACTATTCCTTTTATACAGGGTGTTGGGGTGTCCCTCCTGGCCAGGAGAGGATAGGAGACAATGGATTTATTGGGGTTATGCAAGGGAAGAATTAAGATACGTCCCACGACGACTCATTTATTTGTTCATTGTGTTCATTATTAAGTGTTACCTATCAGACTATAAAGAACTTTGAATGCAAATATTTTTCTTGTTTTCTTTTTTAAAATTTGAAACCATTAATTTGGGAAAGCCAATTAGTATTTTCTCTCTCTCTTTTTTTAAGTAATCTCTACCCCCAACCTGGGGCTCGAATTCACGACCCTGAGATCAAGAGTGCATGCTCCATGACGGAGCCAGCCAGTTGCCCCAAGAATTTTCTCTCTTGAGTTTATAAATTTTTTTGGCATACTGGTCTCAGGAGTGCAGGTCAAGGGTCCAGACAACATTATGTACATTCTTCTTTTATTCACTTCTATGCTTTTGACAGACAAAATGCTGAAGTGTTATTGGTTAAGAAAAACCAAGGAGTAGAGAATTGAGGGAAACATTTCCTTCTCAATGAATCCACCTGAAAGCTCTAGTTTTGTTGAAAATGTTTTCCAAACTGTTGACTGCAATCAGTATTCTTGTTCAAGTCAAAACCCTGCTGATTTTCCTCCCAGTTCCTTTTAGATGGGACAGGATCCTCTCGAATAGCTGAAGATGGGAGATAGTGTCCCAGAGTAAAGGTCGGATCGACCTGGCCGGGCTCTGAGGAAGCAGCCTTGTGAGTTTCACAGAACCCCTTTCCAAAGCATTAAATAACTTTATTTTCCTGTCAGATACACTCTCCAGAGTAAAAACGAGACCTCCAAGGGAACTGGACTCTTGCCAGGGGCCTCCTTCTCGTGTTTAGTTTCATGCACACAACTTGTGTATCTTATCTTGGATCCTTATAATTTTTAAGTGGGCAGCAAGAAAGGAGGCTGAGTGAGGGGCTTTTGATAGACCCTGCCTAGATGCAAACCACCTGCTGCTGTCTCAGAATCCGAGTATTTAAACTGAAGAAAAAGTAACTGCCAGAGGATTCAGATTAACATCTAATATTCACAATTCTGTCATTTGGAATTTAAAGCCTTGGGCTGGCTTTCCCTTATACCCCCAACTGTGCCTTCGGATAAATCTGCCTGCTTTAGCCAAACTTATTTTCTTATAGTTCCCTAGCTTAGTACCTTCCATTTCCCCACCTTTGTCCAAGCTATCCCCTCCACCTAGCACACCACTATCGAGCGGCTTCCGCGCCGTGGCTTCTATGCCCTGAGTGTTCCAGGCCCCGTGTTTCGTTCGGAGGGTATGTAGCTGAACAAGGCTAACGGCTCTGTCCACCCCACCCTTGTTTCAAGTCTGACTTTTTTTCCTGACCACACTATATCTTCTAGCACTCATCATACGGGGCATTTCTTTTAGCCCTCACCTGACTTTATCATGCAGCACCTTTGTACTGTTAATTCATGTAAAATATCTATATATAATGCAGTTGTCTCTCCAGCTAGACTTGAGGTTCTCTCCTGTTGTGCATCTTTAAAACAAGAAAAAGAAAAAGCAATGCCCAGTCCCAGCCCCCACTCTCATGAGTTTTGTTAAATAGGGTCTGAGGTGGGACTCAAGCATTGGTGTTCTGCAAAGTTTTCCAGCCTATTTTGTTGAAAGGCAGGGTTGAGAACTACTGAGCTAGGCCACACTTTTCTTGGATCAGGGATTCTGCTTTCTTATTCTGTAGCGCTTTGGGATTGAGTCAGGTAGGAAGTTTTGGGTCATAATTTTTGGCTGGAGAGTTAGGAGGCCTTCCATCCATGGCTGGTTCCTGTGATATCTGTCAAGTAACAGGAGAGAGCATTAAGCCCAGAACCATTGCAAATCAGAGCTGAAAATGCCCATCTACTTAATGAATGCCAATCCTCTAGGAGGGAGGTGTCTTTCCAAGGCCACGCCTTTGATCCAAGCTGGGACAAACTTGGGCTCCCTTTGAGCTTCTTCCCTTTGCAACCCCACCTCTCTGGCAACTAGGATCTGTTTCTTAGGAACATTACCAGGGGCTCAGCACTGTGAGAGATTCATAGATGTATAAACTACAGTAAAGGAGCTTCTAAGTCTAATTGGGGAATAGGACATATTGAAATGGAAAACAAACTATAATGCCAAAATATAAGGAGATGTCACAGGGGTGTGAGATGAGAAATGCCAAGGGATTTGTAAAGAAAGGAGGGATTCTATCTTATGACAGTTGCCAGGGAAGTCTTCCTGGAGGAGGCAGGTTAACCTATTTCTTGAAGGATGGACAGAGTAGGTAGGTGAAAAGACGACCTGTGGGAAGGAATAGTGGAAGAGTCACTGTCCCTCTGCCCCATCGCTCTCCTGACCCCCACTGTTGCCCACATGCATGCCCCCATCTCGTGACCTCCCACCAGAAATTCAAGGGAAAGAGCCCCTCGCAATCAGACAGTACCAATTTCCTGTAATTTAGAGGAAACAGTGGGCTTTCTCCATGTTTGCATCTGACTTTCATTTGTTATTGCTCTGAATGGTCCCAGCCTTCTCCAATTGAGGCCCATTTAAACATTTTCTGGCTTTTTTTTTTTCTTATGACACTTGGCATAGCCTAATTATTTTGACCTGAGCAGTTCACTGGGGCCATCTGAAATCTTTGGGCCTCAGCCAAACCAAAGCAGAGGATGCGGGGTGGGAATTGAATCTCACCCCATCCTAGTGCACAGATACGGGATCAGCTGCTCCAGGCAGAGGAGAGCACATGAACCCATCTGAGCAAAACCAAGTCAAAAGAGCAGAGTGGCTTTGTGGAGAAGGACCAAATGGCCGAGAGCTCTAGTTACTTTGATTACTCAAAGCCAAGGTAATAGTGATGGGTAAGATTTATCCTGAGCTTGCCAGGAATTCTTCTAAGCACTTCTTAGGTTTTCAGTCCCTTCTCACAACAACCCTATGGGGAAGGTACTCTGAGTATTCCCATTTTATAGGTGAGAAAACTGAGGTTAGGTAAGTTGCCAATACCTGGGTTTGGACCCAGCGGTGTGGCCACAAGGCCTGTGTTAGCTGTTACTCTTTCTTGCAGCTCAATATGAGTTGACATATGTAGAAGGACCTGCCATACCTTACAATCCTTCTGGCACACTTGAGTATCATTGGAGCCAGGGCCAGAGATGTAAAATAGGGACGCCTGCCCTGTGGCTGGAGTACCAGCACCGGCGTGTTTGACCAACTGGTGAGCTCACGCCTTATGAGACACTTTACCCTCCTGGAACGGAAGCCCAGTCTTCTGCAAGATTTTCAAACAGAAGTTAGTAAAGCATATTTTTAGGGATAAGCTTCAGACTCAAAGATTGCCCTACACACAAAAATCCCGTGGAGGAGCAGAATTCGTGCCAAGCAGAGCATGTCGGGACAGTATTTGGTCCTCAGGCTATCAGCATGTGGCCCCTGATTATCTCTTTTAACCCCCCAGCATCCCCAAATCCCAGTGTCTACATGTGTCCAGCAGGGATAACAGCAGATCTTGTGACATTGAGGTGTTGAGTAACTTGTCTGAGATCAGAGCTCTAATAAGGATCAGAGGTGGGACTTAGGCCTGACTAGAAACTTGTATTCTTATGCTACTCTCATGAGCAGAAGTCTGACAGCAATTAGTTTGGATTAGAATTCAGCAGACCTGGGCCCTGGCTCTGGGTCTGCATATTACTGTAGCCTTGAGCCCAAAGAGGATGAGACCAGAATATCTCTAAACCCCTTCCAGCCCTCCTCCTGCATTCTATACCTTGTTCTCTGTGTTGACCAGAAAGGGACCCACCATGCGCTAGCATTTTAAAATGTTGCACAGGATCTGTCTGAGGATAAATTATAGTAGAATGCAGATAATGATTTTATAGTTCAAGAGCATCTTTAGAAGGTGACTATGCCCTTAAGAAATATACTAAATGCTGTGTTTAGTGTAAAATCACAATCCAGACTGGTCCTTACCTCCCAAGGTTAAAAACATACAGTACTTCTAAAGTGTTCTGGCAGAACATTCTTCATCGGGCCATGGAGTGTACCTAGCTTGCGCTAAAAACCCATGCATTTTACCTTTATCTGAGTTTCAAAGAAAGTATCAGTGCAACCATCTGGAATACATATTAGAATTCTAGGTGGCTCTTGACACAGCTGGCTCAATGGAAGATATGGTGTTTATGGATGAACCAGTAATATTAATGATATTAATAATAATGATGGTCCTTACCTGCATAACACCTTATGGTTTAGGAAACAATTTCACATACCCACAATTAGACACTAGGCTGGTCTTCAAATAGAATTATTGGAGCAAACATTAATTTTTAAGATGTAAACAGTAAAGTGAAAATGGAAATGAAATGTGGACATTTGCTGCCAGTCATATTTGCTTGAAGCTGTTTCGGGGGAGGAAAAACAAAAAGAGAAGGAAGGTAACCTCTGAATCAAAACATATAAGCAAATAAAAACTTTTACCCCAAAGTGAAAATGTAAATCAACGTTGTGTTAGCCAGGAGAATTTGATGTGAAGTGTGAAATTAAGTCCATGAGAGACCTGACCCCTTCTCTCTGTTCTGTTTCTCACCCCAGGCAGGTGGCAAATCTCAGATTCCTGAGGCAGCACGATCTTTTCTCCACTCCTTTGGATGTCTGACAATTTGTAAATCCACAAGGAAACCTTTCTTGCAAGGGTCTTCCTTAACAATCTCATGCAAACAGCATGAAGTGATCAAAAGAATAACTCTTGTTTTATATTCGCCTTGCCCACTTCTGAACAAGGGAGTGTATAGACACACAGGCGGATACAAACTAAGCTAACTTCTTTGTAATGACAGGCAGGGTGGCAGAACCAGCAGGTTCTTGAGAACACTCTGGAGAAATGGGCAGGGCACGGCCAGGGCTTGAGTAAGGAGAGCGAGGCACTTGCCTTGGGCTCCACATTTAAGGGGCCACCAAAACCCTCAGGAGTCAAGATAAGAGAGAGTTTTATGCAAAATTTTTAAAAATCAAAATGCAAAAAAAAAAAACAAAAACAAAACCCACAATGCATAAAATGTCAGAATTTTGAATGAAGACAGGACAAATAGCTGTTTTAATGCTGGCATTTACATACTGAATAAACACCACAAAAAATTGGCAGCACTCTCCATGTGCCAGGAGCTGTGTTCAGTAGTATACAGTCATTTACTCTTGGTACATTTCAGAAGGACCTGATTTATCCGACGGTAAATCCAAATCTATTTGATAACAAACCATATTAGAGGAAGAGTTCCTTTACAGGCTCCATAAACTCCATTATAGTCCATTTTGTCTTTGTTAAACATATGAGTTGAAAATTACAATCTCTTTATTCGCTATGATCATTTTAGACACACAGCTCAAAAAGATCGGCATTAGCTTAAAAAAATATATTAGCGTGCTCGTGTCTACAAAGCACCATTGTTTTCTGGGCTCTAGCTGATGATTTTATTAAGCATACTGAAGGAGGGGAAAAATCAAAGATAATTATAAATTTATAAATACGTAATTCATCAGCATAAAGTGATTTTAATGGGATGGATGCAGAATTATCTATTTTCCTCATGAAAATAACAGAGATGTTCTGATTAAGCCCCTAATCTACTATATGTGAAATTCTAACCAAACTGATGGGGCGCATTTTCTTTTCCGAGACTACCTTTGATAAGAAATGCATTACAAACTCATCAGTTTGGCTTCCTGTTAACAAAGAGACAGCAGCCATCTGGATCATTCTGGATTCACAGTGAAACTGCCACACCATGTATCCTCCAACTAAAGCCATGCAAGTTTGACAAGGGGCAGATGAATCCAGGAGTTATTGCGCAGGGGTTTAAATCTATGCGGCAGCTGACGGTTGAAATAATCATCTATATATCGCTCTGAGCTAGCTGGGGAAAGGTTGAAGCTGTATATTTTCAACATATCTAGTCTAATGGTTAATCTGTTGTCTTGTGCGGGCTCTCTCAGGGTGGACTTGCGGCACACGCTGACAGCTTCAAGGAATTGCTCGTGGTAGATGTGGTTTGCCTTGATTCTCAAAGTGCGGGGTAGATGAATCTGACTTCACTTGAGTTGGAAGATGGGAAACTCACCTGATTGGTTTCCCCAAATGCCGGGGGACCTGCTGGACCCCTAGCAGGTTGGATAGTAGGGATAATCGGATCGCTAAGCTACCTCTGTCCCTCCCAACTTCCCCAGATCTGTGCACTTGACGTGGGCTCCACGTGGGTTCCTTTTGTTGTTTGGCTGTCTTGGCAGATCGGGAAGAACATAGTGCTTTTCAAAAACTGGACGGCTAGGAAAATGTGAAAAGATAAAGAGAGCATAGATCAGCAAAAAACTTCTATCAGGGGCCAGGGAGTAAATATCTCAGGCTTTGCGGGCCACTGGGTCTCTATTGCAATGACTCAACTCTGTTGTACAGTGAGAACGGCCCTAGACAATAGGTAAATGAACAACTGTGGCCATGTTTCAATAAAACTTTATTTATAGCCATTGCAATTTGAGTTTCCTATCACTTTAATGTGTTATGAAATATTATTATTCTTAGATTTTTTTCACCCAACCACTTAAAAATGTAAAAACAGTTTTAGCTTATGGAGTATACAAAAACATGTTCTAGACTATGGTTTGCTGACCCTGAAACTTGAGAAATAGAAGAAGAAAGAAAGCAGCTTTTGGTGCCAGGGACTTGGCAAGCTCATCCCTACTCTGAAACTTGTCCCCCGCAAACAGGTACTGCACATGCCGGAGCTACAAAAAGGAGTCAGATACATATACTTTTTGGCTTCAAAGTCATTACCATCTCATTGGTGTCAGAGTAAAGAACAGGGAGAGAAGGAAAGTTGAGAAGGGGCTGTTTTGTTGGACTTCTGTATTTTTTTCCTCAGTTTGATTCAAAGTAAAAGTTATCTTCCATCTTCTACTGCCTTCCCAATCTCCAAACTCCATAGCAATAATTCAAGGAAATTCTTGCATTTCTCATGTTAGTCATGTATTTGCTCTTAGAATTCCATTGTTTATCTTTGCGTCTCATCTCTGAGAAGCTAATATCTAGTCTTTGCTTGAGTCTTTTCTTTGCCCTCTTTGATGATAGAAACAATCTGTTCCAAGAAAAAAAGAGCCAAAGGCAACCAGATCTCCAAAAGGAATTTTCTACCCAATACCAAGCAGAGCATTGGGCAAGTTATTACAGCAGGTCAAGTTTTTTGCAAAGATATATGAGCTGAGATTCTAGATACAGGGGAACTTGATGAATGTTAGACTCCTACCAGGATGCATACAGAACATGAGGCTTATGGTTTGAGATGGGTGGGGGGCATGGGTTCGTAGGTAACATCTAATCCACCCTGTTTGATTTCATAGGATCCATTAGGCCTGCAGCGTTTCCACAGAGAACATTGCAATCCAGGTCATGTGGGTTCTGTTAGTATATTTATATAGTATTTTTTTTCTCTCTCCCATGTAGGAGCTGAATTCTTTCATTACTCTGTGTTAATGGACTCAAACTTACACAATTCAGGTTTCCCAGGCAGTGAATAGAGCCAGAAATACACCCTGTGATTAACTTCTATGTAACCTATTGTTCCTTAAAGTCTTCCTCCCTATTCTCCTATTAGCTCTACAAAAGCCAGAAATGAAAAAGCTGCAACAAACCTCCCCTCCCTGCCCCATCAGCCTACCTGGGGGCAGTTGCCCCTGTGCGGGGGCTCGGGTCCACAGGGCCACTTCCAAACTCATGTTACATAATGGCAGGTTAGTGTTATTTTCAACCCACATCCTCTAGATTTTCCAAATAAATGTATTTCCTATTTCTCAGCTAGAAGTTGTGAAATTGTCCTGCCTGATAATGTAAATAATAAAGTGATCAGCTGTAGACAATTATGTATGTTATATGTTGGAGATATTATTATTGTTGGCATTGCTTTTGAGAGGCAGCATCCTTCATCTTTTCATTATCTGTGTATTAATATTCTCCATGATCTTTCAAAAATAGGTTTATTGATTGGTCTTATCAATAATACTGCTAAGTGTTCACCCATCGGCTGGGGGATATATGTTATCCCAAGGTTTTCAGACCAGAAGCTCTCATTTCAAGGAGATCACCCACTTCAACTCCCCCGTGTTCTGATATTGAGCTGCTCATGACCCTCTAGGCATAGAGCTTGGCTCCAATGCCTGCCTCACTGTGTCCTAGCCTCCTTAGCTGCTCAACCTCACTGATGGGCACACGTCCTATCCCACTTCTGGGATTCCTCCTGAACCAACAGTCAAGTGCTCCTGTACAGCAATTAGAAAACCAAACTCACAGTATGGATTATTTATCTAGCATTTGTTGTTCTTGTTGTTGTTTTCCTTCACTGCTTCTGGAAGCATCTGCACCTCCTCACCCATCTGGTTTGTGTGACAGGCAGCTACGGTTCTGGTAGGCTATGATTATAAGACAGGAGACATCCCTCCAGAAAGCGGGCACCAGTCTGCACTCCCATCCAGGGAGTGCTCTTTCGTGGCTACATTTTAAGACCTTGAGAATTAACTAGCTCAGATTTTCTGGTGAAAGTCTTAGGCTTTCCCTCATATTAGAGAGAGGTTGGGTCAGCTTGGGAGTTTTGTCCATTGTGAATTGCATATTGGGAAAAGACTGTATTACTACGACTTACATGATTTTTCTTGGGGAGGAAGTCTGGTAAACCCACAGAAACTAGGAAGCACACTATTACACCCCTAGCCTGGCAACTTGACCCTCTCTCCTTACCCTCAGTTTGGGTAAAACAAGATTCTCATCCTGAAAGATGGAAAACATGCACCCACTTCTTTTTTATCACTCATGATACAAGGAGATGCTATACCTCCTTCTTTCTTAGGAGTGGCAAACCCATGGCTTTTAACACAAGTCAAGCAGCAATCACGACCAAGCTGACCAAGCCTACTATTTGAGATGAAAATGATACTTTAACATTGAGGATTGATGACTTGGAATATAATGATTATTCAGTAGGATGCATTCTAGCAGACTTCAGGAAATAAGGGTCTGGTCTTGCTGCTAAACTGAGTTTTCGGTCTATGTATGTCATAGGGAGAAGGGTACTCTGTAGGTTTTTGGAAATTATTGCACAAACAGGATTGTTTTCTGACATACTATCCCTTCTGACATTGATGACAAAAACACAGCAAAAAGAATTTCAAGAAGCCATCAGGGTAGAAGAAAACCGCAGTTGAGCTGTGAGGAAGAAACTCCCCTTTTCATGTAAAGCTATAATTCTATTCGATGATAAAACTTGTTTGGAACTTCCCTAATGAAAAATTTCGCAAAGGATTCATTTCCATTTTCTTTTCTCGTTGATGTTTGGCAGTCAAGGTTGCAGCTAGATCGCGCTATCCCAAAGACCCATTTGAGTCCAAGGACACAACTCACAATCCTCGGCTTGTGGCCGAGCCAGGTGAAGGAGTTGGGGAGCCCACCCCTCTTTTAATAACCACACGCTTCAGCGTTCTATCTTAACATGCTGAGCTCAGTTGAAGAAGACAGATGTACTGTTGTCGATTTCAGCATGCATTCAGCTTGTTGGGCAGCAAAATACCAAAGAGAAAAGCCATAGCAGACAAGAAATAACAATTAAAACGGCCCTGCCTCCAGTCTAGCAGCTTGCTCAAGACCTTCGTCGGAAGCCCTGTTAGCTAGATGCCTTTGCGTTCAAGCCACTTTGCATGCCGCTCACTCTGAGTGATTCCAGTGTGAATATGACATTACTAATGACCTGCTAAGTGTGTGCAGATGTGGGTTTCTCCAGATGTGGTGATTCATAACGTAATGGAGATAGCCGGTCGACTCATGTTTATGGTTTGTTTGCCTTTTATTGCATTTCCGAGGTTATTTGCTTTGAACTGTTTTTTAACTCCGGCCAACAAATTCACCTTTAAGTGTCAAAGGGCGTCATCCCCCCAAACCCTGGGGCAGAAACGGGGAAGGGGACGATGGAATGTGTCCCAGGCTGGACCCGAGCACCGGATCCATCACATGTCAGCATTAGGCTATTTGGAAAAGCTGAAAGTTGGAATCCTTGCCCCATTTTACTCAAAAGGCCCCCAAAGAGGCATTGGTAACCCTGACACGGTGTTTGCAAGCTGGCGAGGCCAATAAAGAAAGGGATTTCTTTTTTTAAAAAAAATCCAGTGAAATGTATGATCATCTTGAAATAAGCCCAGAGCTCTGGCCAGTGTTTCTGGAAGATGTTGCCTTGCTTTTGCTTGAAAACAGAATGCCGATGAAAAGTCGAGTAAAATGTTGTTACAGATGTTCGACTCTGCATTAAGGCTGTTGGAATTACCACCACATCTTAAATCAATTCCCAGAACATTGTCTGGAGGTTATGTCATTGAAATAATGAATCCTCTTTAGTCAAGTATAAGCAAACATGTTAAAACATCATTGTAACTTTAAATTAAACTCTAGCGCAAACCAAGGGATCTGAAGCCTCATTAGACTTGCCTGACATTTTTCTAGCACTGAGTCTTCCCCAACTGTAAAACTGTTAGATTCAGAGCCTATTAGACAAGTGAGCGCTGGGAAGTTACAACAGCACATTAAGTGTTATACTTAGGGATGTGCAAAAACAAGCCCTTGAATTTTATGAGCACTTGGAGACTGGATGGAGTTCAGCTCCTATAAAAATTCCACATTGGATTCCTGAACTTGTTTGTGTTTTAAAGAAGCTGGTAAGTCAGGTTCCTTTCAAAGATCATATCTTCATGCGCTTCCACAGCACGATGTGAGTGAAAATGCCGGAGACAGGGGTGTATGGTAATTAGCCAAAAAGCAGGCTAAGTAGGAGCCCATAAATGTGCATTGGCATGAGGTAGTGGCCAATTACCTCAATACATTTGTCTTTCATGAAAGTACGTAAATTTCAGTCTCCCTTTTAATTCTATTTTTATTCCTTACATATAGTCACAGAAGCCATGAAATGAAAATTATATTTTATAGCTTAACTAAAAGTTTTTCTAGGTCTGCTTTCTTTAAATATGCAGAAATTGATAGAATCCCTATAAAGGATAATAATTAAATATGGTTTATAACCTACTTATGAGAAAGAAGTTATCACTGCTTCTCTCGTGGGATCTAAGCCATATGTAATGGTCTCCATTACACAACGTTCATATATTTAAGCTGAAGACATTTTTTCCACCCATTTCTTCAGGGAACAGATCTGCATTTCCAGGCCTGTGAGTGCAGGAGGAAACCTGTGAACATGAGTTTCATTTAAGAGAACAAATCCCGGTTTAAATGCAGTATGATTATGATGGATGATCTTTCTGAGTTGCAATGAAAATAAATAGTTTCCTTGCATAGAAGGAGGGGTAACTTTAGCACTAGAACAAAGTGTCTCCCTGGAGCTGGGTAACAGGTATTAACTTACACATCTTCCATGTGAAGATCGCTGCACGTAAACAAACAGTGACAAGGTGCAAGGATAATGGGCACTTAGCCAAAGAGAGTTATTTATTATAGGTCCAGTGCAAATGGGGAGACAATAGTTAAGCAAAAGACTCCAACAGAACTGCCAGTGAGTGGGACTTCTGTTCAGGACCTTACTGAAATGGACTCACTGAATAAATTGGACAAAACCATGGCAACATCTGGTGGCCTTGCATAAAGCTAGTCATAGTAGCCTGGGTTGGGTAGAAGACCTTTCTGGGTATGTCACTCTAACCATAAGAAGGCCTGTGTGACAGAGGAGAGAACTTTTCACCCCAACTAGACCCACTCACATGCATACACGTTATCCAGTCTGTCATGTGACTCAACTAATCTAGGTCACCCTGAACACAATACAGCAATTGCAAGTGGTCCATATTAAAAGGTGAACTTGTATTATGGGTGGAATCAGTGCAAAATGTTCTACCCCATCCTTAGATGGGGAAAATGCAAAAGTATACTTATACACACACCTCTCTGTCTCTCTCTCTTTCTCTCTCTCTCTCTGTCTTTCTCTCTCTCCCCCTTTCTCTTTCATTCATTGCCTTTCTACCCCATTATTAACCTGGGATGCCTGGCCCCCTATCCTGTGAAAGGAAGATGAATTCAGGTCAAGCTCAGAGTGCCTGTTTGCTTGCCGAGAGATGCATATCAACTCTAAGTGATTTTTTTCAATACCATTTATGTGGCTTGTATTTATTTCCTTTAATCTTTTAAGTGCTGTTTAGTCTCTCTGTGATTTGCTGTGGATACTCATTTCTGATAAGATATGATATCCTCCCAGCCACATAGTTCCTGCCTGGAGCCCTAAGTGACTGATAGGGTCGCAGCCTGAGCCTGGGCCTCAGGGGGACGGGGCGGGGGAGTAGCTGGTAGAGTGAGTGGGCTGTGGGCATTTGTAGGTGCTTTCTTGCCTTCGCTGCTTCTGGAATCACTCTCACCTCAGACTGCATTCTTGTTCCCTTTCCACGTGTCAGCCAGAATATAGACAAGCCCAGACTAACAGTGGAATAGGGGAATGTACCAAGTGGGGTACTTTGAAGCAGGCTTGGAAGATAGTTGGATTATTAGAATCCCTGCAAACCATGTATTGTAACATACTAAATTTATTTAGGGTTTTCAGGGAAGTATCATATAATGCATGTCCCGATATGGATATGGGTCTTCCTGGGCAATGTCAAGTAGCTGAGATGACATTCCTCCCCACTCCACCACCCCCGAATAAGACTTACACCATTAACATATGTCAAGCTTCTTTTGATGTCATCACTGCTAATATTTCTCTTCTTAGCTTTAAGGTAACTGCCGTGCATTCCGGGTTTCAAGGGTGCTTCCTCCCAGTCTGTGTTGCAGTCAACTCTAAGAATCCAAGGATCCTATATTTTTCCTTCTTGACATTACAGCTTTAGCCTGAATTGTGGGGGTGGGTAGAGGAGGGCTAGAATTTTGCTGCTGATGCCCTTGGTTGACAGGCTGGGTGCGCATCTGCTAATTATCAAGCAGCTCTCTTAAAAAGAAGCATGATGCAAGCTAATACATCTATAAAGCTTATTAGTGGGTGTCTTTGGGCAAAAGCAGTAGAGTGTGCTGTGTTGTTTGTGAGTGAACCTTCACATTGCTTAGCGATCTGTGTGGTTTAGACATTTGGAAAACAGCCTTTGGTTTCCAACGCCCTCTGCTGCCCTCCCTCCCTGCCCCCCACCACATCATCAGAGATATCACTCAGTGGCAACCTCCTCCTTCAGTCGGGTGCTCTTCTCCGGCCTGGTTCTCCAACCTCACAGCCCAGTCTTAATGAGTGGAGAAAGGATCCCATGTGCACGCCCCAAAATGCTCTCCCTCTAGGGAGCAGCAGGGACAGAGCTGAGATGGGCTGGGGATCCTTGAGCCAGCAGGCACCAATGTTCCCAGTCCTGACGGATTGAAACATTGGCTGTCAAGGCCTCGGATCCTTGCCTCTCTCCAAGGCTCTCGCTCTGGCGTGCAGGGATTAGGCACCAGCTAAGTTGGTTCGTTTGTAGGATCAACTGGCTGGCAGCTCTTCCGCTGCCGTTGCCCATACAACTTTATTTCTGATTGTGGTTTTGGAAAAACCCATTCGATTACTCAGCGAAGTAACTGAAATTAACTCTAAGAATAATGATTGAGTGTTCCCACATATATATATATGTTATATATATGTGTGTATATTTTTTATATACAGATAAATCATGATTTCTTTTCTCTCTTATGGCAGGGCACTTACAAACTGGTGTAGTCCCTTTCAAGTGCATGTTCAAAAGCTGGAGTGCTAAGAGGTGATGATTTCACCTTTTCTAAGCCGGCCTCTTTGACTAACACATTTGGTCTTTGTCACTGGGTCCTAAAAGACAGCCATGAGTTCCTAGTGAGTGACTGAGCCGTGAGTGTGTGTCCTTTGATATCTTGCCTGTATCTCTCAGTCTGCCCTCAAACTGTTCATAATCTCATGAGCTGCCTGTCTTTCCAGTTGAAGATGAGCAGCCATCAACACTGTCCCCCAAAAAAAAGCAGCGGAATGGAGGCATGCGGAACTCCCCGAGCTCCTCACCCAAGCTGATGAGGTAAGAAGAGGGGCCACGAGGGCCCACGCGGGGCGCCCCTCCAGCTCCTCTCCTCCCCTCGGGGCCCCCTCCCCGCCCGGCCCAGGCCCGGCGCCTCCCCTCCCCCAGCAAGGCACGCACGAGGCGGGGGAGGGGACCGATCGTTAGGTGGCTTCTTAAAGGCTGGAGTATTTATTCTGTCAGCTTGTCAGCAGTTAATGATAGAGCTGAAAAAATTCTGTCATGAAAAACAGTTTGAAAAGCTGTTTGAAAAATACATAGGCTTTAAAGTCTTAGCTGTCACCATGTCCTGTCTGTGTGTAGTTCCTAAACAGCGGTGGCACTAATGACGCCGGGAACCAATCAGAGAGACGCGGGTGGTTAGTTTGCCTCAGGCAAGTCTCTTTCTGCTGGAGTCCCTCCGAGGACTGTTTTCTGTACTTAAGGCCATATGTGAGATGTATCATCACAATCAAAAATGAACCTGAAGATTACCTTCTTTTTATCCTGTCGATTGAAATCAAATTTCTGTTAATTGATTTTGACTGATAAAAAAGTCTAATCATCTGTGGACTTGCCAAAGCAAAGTTCAAAAGTAATCCAGTTCTACTCAGGCTAAAAGCAATATTAATTATGAAATAGAGTGTGTGTGTACTCTCTCTCTCTCCCTCCTTCCTTCCCTCCCTTCCTCCCTTCCTTCTTTCCCTCCCTCCCTCCCTCCCTTTTTTCCTTCCTTCCTTCCTTCCTTCCATCCATCCATCTTGACTATGGCTTTGTCTTGGAAATGGCAAATGAAACCAAATTTCAACAGAGTTCTGCAGGTTTCTCTTTTGGGCCTCTTCATCTTTCATTTCCCCTGGTTGTTTTTGAGTCATCTGCCAATCCCAGTGCTTATTTCCTCTAACATCCTAACTCTCTAGCACCTCGGTGATGAAACAGGAGTAATCCCTAAATGATCACTGCCATGGAAACACCTGACATCTTGATGCTTGATGTTTCGTTTCTTTTTTCTTTTCTTTTCTTTTCTCTTCTCTTCTCTTTTCTTTTTTCTTTTCTTTTCTTTCTTCTTCTTCTCCTTCTTCTTTTTTTTTTTGATATTGGCTGCTCTCCTCCCTTTGATTATTGAAATAAAATGATGGCCATTTCCCCCTGCTCTTCCCTCTCTCCATACGTTCGCGTCTCCCTGGCCCTCCATGGCCACCCTTCTAGGACACAGATGGGGCGGTCCTTCTCCCTGCAGCTGAGGACACAGGTTCCCATGGAGGACTCCCCCAGCCCCACATCCTTTTCCGTTATGATCATCTCTTCCTGTAAGATGTTTCCTGAACAGTCTTCTGCCTGCCCCTTCACACAGTCTTGCTGGGGTATTGCTGATTTACATGCTTGTTTATAGTTTATGAGGAGGATAAAATGCACCAACTGCCAAGCTTCTCATTTTTATGATGCCAGTTGTCATTGCTAGCATTCATTTCCTATTTACTCACCTTTTGGTAATCGCCTTATCTAATGCTAATAGTTTTATCCATTTAAAGTAGAAAAAAGTCCAGGCGTTTTCTTTTTCCTAAATTTAGAGAAGCAAATAAATAAATAAAGAGAAGTCTGAAAAATCTGAAACCTTTGGAGCCAAATTCCCTGTCCCTGTTTGCTATGTAAAGTATGGCTCATTTCTTTGATCTTGAGTAATAATAATTCTGAGGCGTTATACTGTTTTCATATGCTTCAAAGCTGTGTCAAAGTTTTGCTGCTTAAGGGTACTTCTTTATTCTGTTGGCTCTTGGGTACCAAGATGACAGGTCTTCTGTACGAGGTGGAAGCTTTTTTAAGTCGTAGCCTTCAGCAAAACATCAAATTACCAAATCCAGGGTAACATACTTCTACACAAATGCCTTTCCTGTAGATATATTATACCATATATATTAAATACTTTAGTGTTACACGCTACATTTTATGTGCAATAGAAAGTGATGGTTTGAGGTAGCCTTGGGGGGACTTTTTTTCCACAAGCAGAAAAAGCTAGTGTATACCGTATCAAGCATGGTTTTTACAGGACTTTCTGCCCGAAGGCCTTTGTAAATAAGTAATGATCAACAGATTGGCTGTGGGTTTTTGAAAAGCATGCCTATGTCAGTTTGCATGATGGGGGAGAATTTTCAAAGTGGGTCTTGCTTTCATTGCCTGTTGGAGAGGGGCTGAGGGAGCAGTCATCCCGGGCTGGAGCTGTCTGCTCCATGGTACATCAGAATTGCTAAACGTGGGTCAGGAGGCGAGCTGAAGCTTGCCAAGCTACAGAACTTGGGTTCCTGGTGTTGGTGCCTTTGGGCTACTCTCTGGCCACAGTTACTGCTTTATCCCACCTGCCCACAGCGGTCTCGATGACAGCTCAGCTCGCACGGGCCGTCCCGTGACAAGTCAGAGGGTCTTCGACGCTCCTCCTTCACCGTGACTTTCTACGTCCCAGGTGCTCTGCATCGTCTTCTGCCGTGGAAGCAAAGACAGGGTGCTGAGCCCTCCATTTCCTTTCACTTCCAGCATGTGAATGAAGAACCCGTGGGCAGTTTCGCTTGGTTTCAATGTCTGGCACAGACAGGGAGGTGGCCAGGACCTAATTCTGTTACGCGTCTCTTGTTGACTGAGAAGAAGAAAGGGGCTCATGTGGTCTCTTGTGGCTTCTCCAGGTCATCCCACCTCTTTCAGTACTCCCTTTCAACTCTACAGAAGATAGGACTCTTAGGTCCCATTCCTTCTGACCTGAAAAATCCATAAAGGAAGCTAATGACTTATCTGAAGTGGGCTTTTCGACATGGCTTGTGGCTTGGCTTGTTTGAGCAGAATCAATCATTCTGAAGGTGGAAAGGTTTTAGTGGCCTATGGGCAGTGATAGGAATAGCTCCAGGAGAAACCCGAGAGCCCAGAACGGGGCTAGGATGGGCTTTAATTTACCGCTGTGGCTTCGGCAAATAAAACAGGCTCCTGCGCGAGGGTTCCCTGCAAACCATCGGCTAGTGGGAAGTGCTACGGGGACTCTGCACTCATGGTCTTTGTCTCCCCTTTGTTCTGGGATCAGACTCACCCTGGTTTTTCAGTGTCACTTAGCTCTCCCCACAGCCATTAGGTGAACAGCCTCGTTTTATGTCTGGATCCTGACGCACTAGGTTTTTTAGTCGCCCTGATAGAAAACAACTCTCACAGACCGACTGAGCCAAGTGGCAAGTGTCTGTGCTCCAAGCCAGCAAGTCCTGTATCATGACAGATAACCTTCGGCTTCACAAACCCGCCCCCCGTTCCCCCCCAGGAGGAGCAGGCCACGGAGTTTCCCAGGTTCCTTTATCTGCCTTCCTTGTTGATCTCTTAACATGGAATGATTTAAGGAACCTCTCCTCGTTTCCCTTTCGAGTCACCAAGCCCTCATTGCCCACTTCTCCCTGCTGGTGAGTCTGTGCCTTGTGGGAGTGGCTGTGCTTTCCTTCCGTTGCAAGGCGGTAGAGGGCAAGAACATTGTCTCTGGATAACCACATCGAGTGTTCTTAACTTGGGGGTCTCGCAGACCCTGCTGAACATCATATGAAAGCTCTCTGAAAAGGCTCTCTGGGGGGGAAGAAAAGCACACTGGACACCATTTTGACTACACTTGAAGCAGATTCATGGATTCCCTCCATCCCTGTCTGGCTTACAATCATTTTCAGTTCTTTCCATGGCCACCTTCAAGGAGTTGTATTCCCAAACGCTGGTGGATACTAAGAATATTTCTCCAGCAGGTAGACAGTATAGAGTGAATGCCTGGACTCTCACACTATATCCTCAAATGGGATCCAAAAAGGCTGTGCGTTTCAGCTGTCTGTTTCAATTCCTTTTCTCAGATTAATTCTCATCTGGCAGATGCTTTTTGAAAGCCTACTGTATTCGGGGTTGTAGAAGGTCTTTGAGGAACGTAAAGTAAGATGGGTTAGAGTAGGTCTCCGTCTTCAAAGCGATCACAGTTTGATGTAGGAGATGGGCAAGTGTATATGGTAAACATATATATATATATATGTTTCTACATATATAAGTAGAAACAGCTTGGAGATGTACTCGCATGGGCTGTGAGAACAGAGGGAGCTGCCATTACTTCTGGTTTGGGAGGCTGAGGCTGGTTTGTGAAGGAGCTTTCATTTAAACCTAGCCCTGGATGATGAGGAGAATTCTCTAGTTATATCAATGCCTACCCTTGTTCATTGTTTACTGGGTGCCAGGCATCATTCCAAGAGTGTTATGCCTGTGAACTCACTGAATCTTAACTCTAACTCCACGAGTAGGAATTACACTTTCCCCCATTTTACAGATGAAGAAGGTGAGTAACAGAGACGTAAAGTCTGGTGGATCTGGTGAGTCTTACCCAATGAGGAAGATTTGAACCCAGGTGGTTTGGCTTCCAAGCCCATAGTATTAATTCTTTCACTGTTCTGTCCAATGGAGGAAAGAAGGAGAGTGCTCAGGCCGTAGTAAGTGGCTTGGTGTGGCTGGAGCAAGGGGTCCTTAGAGTGGCATAACTGGACTTGGAAATCGGAAAGTATTCTTGTACCCACTCCTGAAGGCCTTTGCCTTTGCCTTGTCATAGGTACTGGGAAACCCTTGCAAGTTCTTGAGGAGACAGTGTTTTGGGAGGATCACTGGTGGCAGTGTAAGGAGAGGTGTAGAAGCAACCCTCCATCAGGGCAGCCTTGTGGAGACACACGTTACATAAATAGAGGTGTGAGAAGAAGGCCCAGCCAGCCCCAGCCTTCGCCAAGGTCCTTTGGGTGCCAAACCACTCAGGGTCTGCTGTAGAATAGTGGGCCAGAAGTGGGCCACAGTCTTCCCAAGAAGGACACACAGCATTCCTGACATGAGCCCATGTTACATCTGTTTCTCCAGGACCTCGGAAACTTGGAGTCAGATAGAGGGGCCATGAGCCATGAGGACACGTGCAGGACGTGTTTACCAAAGAGACGGTCCCCAGCCAGGCTAGCAAGGATAATTGACAATACTGAAAACAGAGAAATTGAACATGGTGAGGGAAGCTTCATGTCACAAGGCCCAGAAAATATTAGAGATTGGTTGGATTCCTGAATAGGAGGGGAAGTAGGATTTGAGGAAAACTGATTAGCCTCTTGGGCATTTACTGATCATTAAGTGAAATAAACTCATCTGCTTGTTAAGTCCCATCCCTCTGTTTTGCCTCATACCTACCATGGGGTCTTTTTGTTAGGACTGCCAACTTGAAAGGTTCTAGTAATAGAAAATGGCAAGATGTCCTGAGCCCCGTCAGAGCTGGGGACAGAATGCCACTCTCGCAGTTCCTTCCAACTGGGCAGAATAAAGAAGGAAGGCAGCGACAGCTTAGCTAAGTAAATTCGCCTCTGAATGCACCAGCAAATAGCAAATGACAGGCCCCCACGGGACTGGAGAAGAAAGAAATAGTGGGGCTCATCATACCAGGGCTTGGGGTGGATTTGACACAGGTCTCTGGACAAGTTGCATGCTCAGCAGAGGGTCATTATCCCATCCTCTCCTTTCAAGAGCATCTTGCACGCTCTCCTCTAGGACTGAGGAACATGTCAGTCCTCCCAGGTTGTCTCCCAGACATAAAGGCAGTAATTTCCTTCTTCCTTATAGAATGGTGGCTGCCTAACGAGAGGTGATGTATGAGGGGCAGTAGTTCTTGACTGTTGACTTGTTAGGCAGGAAAAAAGATGTAAGTAGATAGGTAGAGAAGGTGAAAGGGACTCTGGTTTTGGCAGAGTGGCTAGAGCCTGGCCTGAAGGTTTTGTCAAGGTGGCTCCAGGGATGGCCATCTGGTGGGAGATGGGGGTGGGCGTGGGGGTAATGGGGGCTGCTATGTCTCAAGAGAGATGCTCATATGCAGGGGGGGGGGCAGTGTCAAAGGATGAGTGAAGGTAGGAGCCAGAACCAAAAGCCAGTGTCCTTGCAACATAACAGGAAGTAGTATTTGCCCAGACATGAAATGCACCCCAGAATGAGGCAGATTATTTATGATCCTGAAAACCCAAATATGAGCCCCTGAGACCCTCTTCAGCACAGCCAGAGACTCACTTGCACAGCCTGTCACTCTTGAGCATTACATTCAAGGACTTAGTTACTAACTGCCTGGTTGTCTTTTAGGGAGTAGAAGAGGAAATGAAGAGAAAGGAGGGTAGAAAACGGAATTATAAGTGTACTTTATAAGAGCTAATATTTCATTTACCTTTTTTTTTTTTTTAAAGATTTAGTTATTTATTTGAGAGACAGAGAGAGAGAGCACGAGCAGGGGTAGGGCCAAGAGAGAAGGAGAAGCAGACTCCCTGCTGAGCTGGGAGCCCAATGCGGGGCTCGATCCCAGCATCCTGGGATCATGACCTGAGCCCAAGGCAGATGCTTAACCAGGTAGACGCTTAACTGACTGAGCCACCCAGGTGCCCCTAATATGCATTTTTATGTTTGTTTATTTGCTGATTAACTCATGGGAGTGGAGGTCAGCAAGAGAGAGGCGTTAGTGTGGCATCCAGGTTGGGAACCCCATCAGGTGTTGACACAACCCTTCAGGTTCTAGAGAGTCACACAGAGAGAGTCAGGGTAGGCAACTTGGATGTGCTTTTGTCACCAGCCCTATAACTCTCCATTTGGATAGGGGGGCCAGGACTACGGTGAGCCATGTGAGGTGCCGCCTAAGTTCTACACCTAGACCCTTCACTTGCAGCACTCTGGCCCTGACCTTGCTCAAGAGAATCATAGCCTTTCAGTTTGTGTGTTGCAAACAGTTGCTAGCTCTGGTAGAATTGACTCCAACCATATAGCTTCTCCATCTGGGCAACACTTTATAGAAATGGTTCTCAAACTTCAGCATGCATAAAATCATCTAGAGCCTCTTGTTAAAACAGCTTGATTCAGTAGGTCTGGGCTGGGCTTGAGAATTTGCATTTCTCTCAAGCTCCCAGGGGATGCTGATGCAGCTGGTATGGGGTCACACTTTGAGAACTACTCCTCCAAGAGTCAGAACAGCAAATGAAGCTTGATGTAATAGCGACCCTTCTTTCAGAAATGTTCAGACTTGACAATAGAGCCCTAAATAGTTGCTTCATTAAGAACACCTGTCTTGACCACTGTTGGCCATCCAACGTGATCCTCCCTGCTGATCAGCTCCAGCAGCTGGCTCGAGGCACACTCCTGACAGCCGGACCTGTTAAAGTCATGTTTTCAGAGTCTCCCTTTAGATCAATATGCTCTATTTCAAATATAGTCCTTGTAAAGTGAAAAACAGTGAAAGAACCTTGGTTGTTCCGCAAACTAATTGTCACAAGATATCAAAGGTGAATGAGCTATCACTGGGCACATTTTCAGGTCTCCATAAAAGGTCTGGTGAGTTTCTATTGACTGGTTTAAGAGCCAAGAGATTAGAGTCAGAGACTAGAGATCGTTCATCAGCTCTTCTCGTTAGTTGGTTGTTTATTGAGCATCTACTGTGTCCTCTGCTGGATTCTGGAAATTCAGCAGAGAGTAAGATAGGAGTTCCTTGCCCTCAAGAAGCTCAACATCTAATGGATGAGACAAAAATGCAAATTATTATCTCGGAAAGAGCATCTCTCACTTCTGTAGGAGTTCCTAGGAAGGGCAAACAGCTCCTGCCTCTGGTTATAGAGGACAGCTTCAGGAGGAACATTTGAAACAAAGAGTGAGGTCTCAAAAATATCCCCATAGCCCCACAGTGATGCTTGACATGATAGATATACTCCATAGAATTAGTCTTTGCCACTGGGACAAAGAGCCTGCCAAGGGCTGAGAAATTCTCCCACATTTTATCTGCCCTCCAGTTTCCCAGGGACACCACTGCAGGGTGGGCCTCAACCTAATGGGGATGCTTGGAATGACAGGAGAGGCCTTCTGAGATGAGAAATGAGGCCCCGAAGCTCAAGCAAAGGATGCAATTCAAAAACCATGTTGTAACTTCCCTCTTTCACACCTTTTTTTGTTTGTTTGTTTGTTTACTTGTACTTTAATGTAAATTTCTGAAGGCCAGTGTTGAACCCACTGCCACAGAAAAAACTGGGATTTGCTGTATTTGCCTGTAAGGGGAACTGTGCTCTTTAAAATGTAATACTGGCTTCCCCATAGCAGGTTTGCTAGAAAAGGGATTTGTGGTTTTGCTTTAGGCACTTGTCTTCAAGGCAGGTTTTTTGTGTTTCTGCTCTAACAGGGCATTTAGTTCACTTCCTCAGATCAATTGATGGCAAGTGGCATTCCTTGCTCTGCAAATCCTCAAAACAATGACCTTTTATTCTTTATTTGAAGTCAGGCATGCTTAATTTCTAGATGTGGACTTTGGAGGTGTGAGCTAAGATTCAAGAAGCATGCATATGAAAAATTTAACTCACTGGGGCTCCTCGGTTGCTATAAAAATGTGGGTATTCCTGAACGGAGTCTTCACATACTAGAACATGGCAAAATCTCTCCCAGGCTTAATTGATCACTGAGGCTCTCCTTAGCACATTGTCCTGACAAAGGCTCATGGGGTAATTTCCTACTGATTATTCACAGGAGCTGTGCATTTCATGAATGCCCCCCACCCCCCCACCCCAGCCCATGCTGGTCTGCCTGTCTTTGCACCTCAGGGCACTGTGCTTCAGGGCTCTGCAGTGGAGAATGAACAAAATCCAGCTGCCTCCTGCAAATGGGAGGGGGTGGGATGGGGCCAAGCAGCATTGGCTTCCAGTCAAGACCTGTCTGGTCAAACCTCGCCTCTCCTCTCACTGGCTGGGCCTCGTTAGCCATGTTACTTATCCACTCGCTTTCCCAACCACACAGATGGGTAATAGCAGTAGAAATTACCTGCAAGTGTTATAGTCATGAGTAGATCATAAAAGGGAGGCAAAAGTTTCAGCCTTGCAACATTTGTAGCACTTCAACTCCTGGTGGCTATCCATTCATGGTAGCAACAGTAGTAGAAATAATTGTAGTAACCCCATGTTTGTATTATTGAACTGCTCTACATTTACTGTCTCCTTTCATGAGAGCTACAAATACATGAGTGGGCTTTTAGCAAAGTATAAAGAATGATAATAATAATAATGGTAGTTAACACTTACGGAGGGCATGCTCTACCTCAGGTTCTATGCTAAGGGCATGACGAGCTTTACTCATGTAACCCTTTAATGATGGTGATTAACACTCTCATTTTACAGATGAAGAAATTGAAGCAAGGCACGATGTAGCAAGTAGTAGATAAACCAAGACTTGCAGACAGATATTTTGGTTGTGGAGTCACTATGCTATATTGTCACTAAAGAAATACGTTATTTCCTGCCCTCAGTGATTTCCACCCCCAAAACATCCCCTTTGGAGAAAGACTCTTGGTTCAAATGAGTAAATTAACTGGCTGGCGCCCAGTCTTCCTCTTTCCTTTGAATTGGGTTGTCATAGGTATCCATCCAAAAATGTGGATACAAGTTAAAAGACTAGAGAGAAGTGCCCTCTCGGGAAGAGTGCATCTAATTGTATATGCATGTTGGGGTGGGGTGGTGCTGAGGAGGGGAGGGGCATTGGCCCAAACTCTTTGAAGAAGATATTGTGTATTTCTGGTCTGTGTATTCCTAAACTGGTTGTAGGATGCTTTTGTCCCTGAAATGAACAGGTGAGACTGAGGGGCAAGAAGGGCAGCTGGGGTCCCTTCTAGAGACCGATAGCTGATACATGGTGCCCATTTTTCAAGTTGGACTGTTGTGTGAGTTTCCTGGGGCTGCCATAACAAAGTAGCATATACTGGGTATCTTAATCAATAGAAATTGATTTTTCTCACAGTTCGGGATGTTGGAAGTCCAAGATCAAGGTGCCAGCAGGGTTGGTTTCTTCTGAGTCAATGAAGGAAGGCTCTGTTCCAGGTCTCTCTCTTTGGTTTCTAGATGGCTGTCTATCCCTGTGTCTTCACATGTCTCTACATGTCTATGTCTAAATTTTCTCTTCTTCTAAGTTCAGCAGCCATACTGAATTAGGGCCCATTCTAATGACCTCTTTTTAATTAATTACCTCTTTAAAGACTATATTGTCCACTCGCATCCTGAGATACTGAGAGTTCAGACTTCGATATACAAAGTTCAGACTTTGTGGGGACAGAATTATGCTCATTTAGCAGCTATGCAGCAGATAGACCTCAGCTCATAGAGTTTCTGTTACCTTAAAATAGTGCATGCACATTGGCTCAGCGGTAAACGACAAATGAGCCTCAAATCAGTTATGGTGCATTTTAAGGGAGTTGAGATTACTTTGTGAGTTGAGGAAATGCATAAAATAATTAAGACAGGAAAGACAATATCTAGTATCTCTCCTTAGTTCCAACTAAGTGGTCTTTGAGGAATCGTCTGAGAACATTTGAATGTGGTTCTCTTAATCATTTTGTAAACAAATGATGCTGGGATTCTTTGTTCAGGGAGGTTTCTGGTGGACTTCCTTTCCAGATACAACAAACTGTCTGGTTCTTCTCCTGGGCCTCCCCTGACCGCAGAAATGTTGGTTGTTGTGCTCAGTGGCAAACGCTCGAACTTTCTTTTATTGATGTAAACTCCATCAACCTCAATTTAGAAGTTCCTGTGGCCAGCTGGCTTTTCACTGTTCACCTATGTCAGAGACCTTTGCAGTTTAAGCCAATCTAAGCCACTTGAAATAACTATAGGAACAGTCATGGTAAAGAAATTCATCCTGTCTGGCCCAAAGTAGTTACAGACCCTCGTGTTGTTGGAATGAATCATGTTCCAAGCTTCCTTCCAGATGGTAGAACCCAATGGATGAGGAACACTCATGGTCCTTCATGGAACTCAGTCTTTATTTCTTCTTATCTCCCATCTTCGCTCCAACAACAACATTTCTTCAGTTACTTAGTGCCCTCTGGCCTTGGGATGCCCAGCAGTGGCCCAATATTTCCAGAATTCTTCTAGCTACTTCTTTCTCAGTGAGAGAATGGTGCTTCTGTTCTGAGCAGGTCTTCTAGGTTCACCCAACATTTATAATGAAATCTCTGTATCCCAGCTTTTCTGGAATGTCTCAAATGATGAGAAATCCACTGCCTTGGGAAACATGTCATTTTTTTTTGAACCCCTTCCATTTTTATAACATTCTTCATGTTTGGAAGCTTGATATTTATTCTATCTAAATTCCACACATGGTTCTTAGCCTGCTCTCAATCAGTCATATGCAATCAGTGGATTCCATCTTCTATTTGATGACCACCATTGCACATCAGAGGACAGCTAGTGTGCCTGGCCTGAGTCTTCTATGCCTCAGGTTGGACAATACCATAGCCAACATTGCCAGCCATGGTTTGGGGTGCCATCCTTGGGCTCATTTGGGCCTCAAGTCTCTGAGTGGGTCCTAATGGCTGCTAGTGGATCAACACTAAACTATGCTGAGATTCCTCACCTTTCAGGGATAAGATAAAATGTTCCCTTCTCTGGGCAGCCTTCCTTAATATTACTCAAATACCAGGCAATTAACAGCTTCTTTCTTGGTATTCTCATGCCACCCTTATATGCTGTAACACTCATCACACTGTATCACAACTATTGATTGACATTTCCTCTCTCTTGCTATATTATGACCCTCTCTTTGACTAGGGACTGCATCTTAATCATCAGAGTAGCCTCCATTCCTGGATCGAAATAGAAAATTCATGTTTATTGGTTGCTTTGATGATACAAGAAATCAAAGTTCAATGTCCAGGTACCAGGGCTGGTCAGAAAAGGAAATATCTTTGTTTGGGGAGATTTTTAATGGTTCTCAGCTCAGATCCTTTGAGGACGATCCTGGGTAATACATTTAAATTATCCAGACCAGGGTGAAATGTGTGTAGGGAGTACAGAGTGCAGCATGGCATACCACTGAGACTTCTCAGATGCTTCTGGATATTCCAGTGCCAATCATGGCTTGCAACCCTAGTGTCAAATTACACCTGAAACCAATATAGCATTGTATGTCCACTATACTTCAAGAACAAATAAGATTTTTTTAAAAAAAGAAATTATAGGGGTGCCTGGGTGGCTCAGTCGTTAAGCGTCTGCCTTCGGCTCAGGTCATGATCCCGGGGTCCTGGGATCGAGCCCCGTGTCAGACTCCCTGCTCGCCGGGAAGCCTGCTTCTCCCTCTCCCACTCCCCCTGCTTGTGTTCCCTTTCTCTCTCTGTCAAATAAATAAATAAAATCTTTAAAAAATATAAAAATAAAAAAGAAATTATATCTGCTTTCCCCAGACCCTCACCCCAGTTAGTGAGGCTTGACATTAAAAAACTGTCTTTTTTTCCTCTCATTGAAGGATAACTGATCATCAGGCTTATTATTTACTTTTCTAAGATGAGGGTTGGAGACGTTAGAGGCAAGTCTCAAACTTTCTTGAGATAATATTTCCTCTCTAACCAATAAACTGGGCAAGAGAATTTGAAGCTGGCTCTATTTCTTCAGGGAAAATTTATTGAGATCCTCTTGTAACTAAAATATGTTCTTCTAGGGCTGGGAAGCGTTCATTCTGTTTATTTTCTGAAATCTCCTCTCTTTGGTGCTTTCTGTCCACCTACCTATCACAGACAGATATCTATAAAAACTATTAAAGATGTTTCAAAGATGAAAAAGAAATCAAAAGTTGCTCTTGCCCTGATCTGTGACCAGTTCTTAGGAGCAACTGCCTTTTTATTTTAGCATTTTTGACCGAGTTCAGTATTTGAAAGTGGCCTGGTGGTTTACAACACCTTAAGACCTCCCAACAGCTATGGAGATGCTGTTCCAAGGTGGATTGTTTTTCTCCTTTGAAGATTAGATATGACAGTTCCTATAGTAATCTAGCATGTTTGGTGAAGATAACTTTGCAGGATTGCCTCACACAGTATTTGCCATTTGGTATCACCTAAAAGCAAATCCTCAGGAATCAATAAATGCAGTGAGAGTCTTCCCATCTTAAGTGGGGGTGAAGTGAGTATTGGGGGGGAGTGGCGGGTGTTCATGATACATATCCTGATATCCCGAAAGCTTAATTCTAGGTCTGTGGATCATGTAGGAGCGATTCCTCTCCCACTTTCTTTCTTTTTTTTTTTTTTAAGATTTTATTTATTTATTTGACAGAGAGAGACACAGCGAGAGAGGGAACACAAGCAGGGGGAGTGGGAGAGGGAGAAGCAGGCTTCCCACTGAGCAGGGACCCCGATGCGGGGCTCGATCCCAGGACCCTGGGATCATGACCTGAGCCGAAGGCAGATGCTCAACGACTGAGCCACCCGGGCGCCCCCCTGTCCCACTTTCTATGTTGTGGACATATAAATGAGAAGTATCAGAGAAATGTCAGGGGGAGAAATACTAAAAACTAAATAGTCATCCACTGATGCTTAAAATAGATAATTTAAGAGGGAAAATCACATTATAATAAGTTTTTGGAATTTGAACCTATTTGTATTTTCTATCTTGAATTGGTGATATTATTTAGGGAAGATATCTCCCCTGAAAGGACAGCTAGGTATGTGTGCCTGGGACTTGTCCTAATTATATGTGGTCAATGTTGTAGAAACCAAAATGACCTCCCCCAAAACTGAGATATGGAATCACTATCAGAGATGGAATCTGGACAATGGATATGGCCCAAAATGTAGGAGTATGTCTCTTATGCTATGAGCCTGTTAGACCTGCCTGATTTTATTGTGATTCCTAAGGTTGTTGGTGAGGCTCTGCTAACCCACTGGGGGAGAGGCTCTGTGGCAGCATCTTTCCTTTCCACCAGTAAACAAGGCAAGGGACTGAATTCAAGACAAGTTTATTAAGATGCGTCAGAGCTTGAGCTCTCATCCAACGAAGGCTGCAGTTGGGAGGTGTAGTGGGGGTGGGGGAGACCGTCATTGGACGGTGAGTGCAAATACAGTTGTCAAGGCAAGGAGAGAGGGTGTTGTTTAGTATTGAAATCATGTATTCCAGATGTGGGCATTTGGTAGTCAATCTGCTCTGAAGTGACATGCTGCTGAATCTTTAAAGGGCTTCAGCCGGGGAGAGCAAAATCTGATTGGGCAAATTGCTAAAATATTTAAAGTGCAGCCTGTTAAAGCTTTTACTGCGAAGAGCATCACGTCAGAAGTTGTAGTCAGAAAGAGCAAGTAATTGGCTTTCCATCCTCATGCCAGTCATTCAGCATGAGGCTCTATTCCTATTCCTTCCTCTTCATTGCCAATGCTAATAACAACTCTGGTGTGAGTATGTGTGTGCGTGTGTGTGTGTGAGCACGCTCGCACATACATGCACACATGGGGGAGATTGGATAGCTGGTAGAATGAGAATAGGAGGGAGAGGTATCCATGAAAAGAGGCTAAATCCACAAAATGACGTGAAGGCCATTTTGAGGGAAATGGGAACAGGAGGGAAAGGCAGAATTACTAGTTGATAAAGGTCGCCTGCCTTTCCAGGTGGTGGCGGTGGTTGGGGCAGTTGTCTTTCAAGGAATGGGTTCTGCAAGCAAAAGAATGGCCTTCAGTGACAGCCACTTTCTCTGCATCTTTCATCTACTCTGAGATGTGACTCAGGGGACACTTTCCATTTATAATTTATTACATTTTCCACTTAGGTTTTCTTGTCCTTTTCTCCCCAGGCATGACCCCTTGTTAATTCCTGGCAATGATCAGATTGACAACATGGACTCCAACGTGAAGAAGTACGATTCCACCGGCATGTTTCACTGGTGCGCACCCAAGGAGATAGAGAAAGTCATCCTGGTGAGTGGCAGGCCGCAGAATCTATGCCATCCACTGCGGTCCCAAACTACCATTGCTAGGAATGAGGTTTCCCTAACCGGCTGGTGAAGGCACAGTCCCTGGTCCTAACTATTTTTGATCATTAAAATTTGGGACTCAGATTGAAGGAGCTAGAACTCTCACCAGAATACGAATCGAGGATGGAATTTTTAATCTCTGAGTATTTATTGGCTTATTACAATATGGGGCAGGCATGTGCTGTGTGCAAGACATCTTGGGAGGCAGTATGTATATAATTCCTATGGATGTGGCTCTGCTTGACCTCTTTACACTTCAGTTCTCTTACCTGTAAGAAGATGAGATGAGACTGACTCTAACTCCTAGGATTGTAGTGAAGAGTAAAACCCACAGGGGACTCAATAAAGTTACTCCTCCTCCTACTACTACTACTTCTTCTTCTTATTATTATTACTAAATGCCATGAAGAGATGTGAATGCTACCAATAAAATAAACAATGTTACTTGTTTATAACAATGTCTTGTCTTCTTCTAGATAATAGCTTTACATATTTGGGATCCTTCTTAGCACATGATGCAAAATGCATTTACTGATGATGACAATGATGAGCCATGGGTCCACCTCGGGCAGGTGGGGGCTCAGAGCCCTGTTTCATGGTTGGGTCATCTTGGTAGCTGGCAGTAGGCTTCTTCTGATCTCTGCTAGGAATGTCAGCCTAGATAACAATCCATTCTACTCTGCGGACTTGTCCTATTAACAGCTTTAGGTTTTAATGCCCACATCAGGTTCCCTACAGGTTATTGTCCTGCTAATAATCCATGAAAAATGGATTAATAATCAGGAAGGTCAGATGCCTTCTCATCGCAGATTGCTGTGCCCTGCTTCTTTGTGTCAGCTGGGAAAATCCTATCATTTCTGATGTCATGGTCTCCCTTGTTAGAAATGGGCTGCCCCAGTTCCTCAGAATGGCTTTGTACTCTAATACACTAGATTTTTCCGTGTGTTTTATCTGAATGTGTGTATGTGTGTGTTTTCTCAGTTTAATTATAATCAAGCAATTAAGAGCCAATACAGCGTTGTGCTAGAGGCTGTCTTAGAGGTGTGAATGTTACAGACAAAAGCACAGAAAGTCAGAATTCTCAAGAAACAGCTATTGTCCAATTTACCAGGAGCGCAAATGGTTCTAATCATGAAGGTGCTCCATGTATTTACATCCTGGTGTATTCATTGCACTTTTGCCCTGTTGATCCGAACTCAGGCTGGTGTTACCCACCTGTGGCAGGTAAAGGGCTGGGTATCATATCTGGAATCCAGGGTTTTAATGGCTTGCCAGTATTCCTGAAGAGGGTATGGCTAATTGACATCCAAACAAAATCCCCTCCGGCATGAAAGAGTTTAGGGAAGTGAGTTACTGCTTCTGTCATCTGAAAAGTAACATCATTTAACAAAACATTTATAACAGGCCATCTATGTGCTAAGCACTGCTTTTGTGGCTAGGGTAAAGCCCCTGACAATGACTGCTGTCATAGAGCTTATGTTCCAGGGAAGGCAAAGAGAAGATCTCCAGGTAAACAGATGAAGATAGAAAAACATTTCAGACACGGATCCAGTGCTATGAAGACCAATCAAGGAGGGCCATGGGCTAGAAAGGGACCAGGAGGTACTATTTAGACAGTGTGGTCCAAGAAGCCCTCGCCAAAGTCCAACTGGAGCAGAGATGAGAATACTCAGAAGAGCCAGCTATGTGAAGATGCTTTGGGGTTGCATGGACCCCCTGGGTGCCGGACACTAACTGCTGTGGGGTTAGAAAATATGAAGTGGCCTCAATCTTGAGGAAATGATCATCTAATTAGAAGATATAAAATGTAACTATGAAACAGTGTATTTAAAGCTAAGTGTTATGAGGCACAAAATGCTATTCAAATCTAGGGGAGAAGACTAGGATGTATCTCAGTGGCCAGAGGAGTCTTACTGGATGCAAACAGATTGTGCTTTGAAGGGTTTAAGGCCATTAAGGCCCAGCTTGGGTTAAACCTTCACAGATGTATAAGAAGCACCAGATGTACATGAGAGTAGTTTCTCTAGTGGGTCTTAAGCCTGGTAGAATCAGACTCTCCGGGAACTGGGATCTCAACAAGATTCTGCAGGTGATATTACTATGGCCGGTCTAAGGATTGGTGCTTCGGTCCCCAGAGCTAAGCTCCTGTGGTCAGCCACTTTGCCAACTGGAGCCTTACCCACCTCCCAATGTAGGTTTCCAACCCTCGCTCTGGACCCAGTTTGTATTCCTCAAGCTCATTGAAGAGAGCTAGACTCCAATTAAAAGTAATTAGAAACCCCATCACAGCATGTTACAGACTGGTTGATGCTCTGCTAACGGTATCCAGGCACTCAGACTTCCAAGCAGCCAAGAAAACTAACTCTAGGTCTTCTCCATGAAGCAGTGAAATGGGATGTTGACTTCCCAGTGGGTCCTCCTTGGTCACTGTTTCTAAGACATATCTTACAGCCCCTGTCTTAGGTGTTCCTGGGCTATTGCAGAGGGAAACCGATAATGGTGACAGCCCTGCTTTATTCTAACGATCAGGCAGTGAAAGCTGGCTCCTTCTTCTCCCTGGGGGTTACTGTAATAACGCTGACATTGTCGTGAATTGTAATATTGGCATTTAAACAATCAATACACCGGTCAATTCTAGGGATTAAATCAAGCAGAGTTTGATATGTGCAGTGGACATTAATATGCCTCCCCAAAAGCCACATGGGGCCATCCAGGCATGCAGTGGGTGGATCGGGAGGAAGGAAGGCAAGAATGGGAGGTATTGGACCAGACGGAGGAGTGGAGAAAGGCCCACTAAGTGGCCTCCTGTGTTGCTCTCTTCACTAACACAGTGAGCAAAAGGGTGGCAGTGGCTAAACATTTGCATGGGAAGTTGGGGTCCTCATTCACTGGGGTGATTTTATTCATTCATTTGAGATCAAGCCTAGGGTCGGGGGGAAGACATGGGCTTATTACTCTTGCTGATCGATCTCTAGATCCTTTTAATTGTTCTTTGGGAGTCTTCCTCTGATGACTTACCCAGGTGGGCCTCTCCAGGAATGTCCCTGGAAACCACAAAGCAGCAGTGGACAGGGGTCGACAAACTCTTTTTACGAAAGGTCATCTAATAAATAATTTAGATCTTGCTGGCCATATGGTCTCTGTCACAGCTAATCAGCTCTGCTGTTGTAATGCAAAAGCAGCCATAGGCAATACCTAAATGAATAAGATTGGCTGTGTTGCAATAAAATTTTATTGGAATTTGAATTTTATGTAATTTTCACATACTATGAAATCTTCTTTTTTTTCCAACCATTTTAAAACGTAAAAACCAATCTTGCCTTGGTCATGGCCAAACAATAACAGGGTATAGACCAGATTTGGCCTGTGGGCCATAGCTTGCCAGCCCCTGCCTTAGGATGTTATATTCTATCTACTGATGTAATGATGTAGTGTGAAATCCCATTGGTGAGTCCAGAACTCAAAATTCAAACTTCTCAAGCTGAGACTAGCATAGATCTTACCATTTTATCATCATTTCAGCAAGAGAGCCAGAAAAGGCAGCTTATTTTATCAACAATTTCATGGAAACTAAGACTTCTTTTCTAAGCAACATAAATATTGCTATTCCCTCTTATTTCCCCCCCTAAAAATCATCAGGAAAGAGCACCAGCTCATATGTATTATGGCATAACTTTCTTAAATCCTTGTCAAAAAAGGTCATTTATGTGTGGATATATGTTTATATATACTTATTACACCAGTATAATGTATACACACATACTCAAATTATAAATACATATGGCGTGACTGTAACATTGATGAAATAAAAATGAAAGCACATAGTAAGCACTCAACAAACGTTTATCTTTATGAAAGTGATTTTTTTAATCCTTACCACAACCTCTGAGGTCTTTTCTCCAATGCTGGTACACTTCTCCCTGTTGCAGACTCGAAGTGAAGCCGCCATGACAGTCCTGAGCGGTCACGTCGTGGTCTGCATCTTTGGTGATGTCAGCTCAGCCCTGATTGGCCTCCGGAACCTGGTGATGCCACTTCGTGCCAGCAACTTTCATTACCATGAGCTCAAGCACATCGTGTTTGTGGGCTCCATTGAGTACCTCAAGCGGGAATGGGAGACGCTTCATAACTTCCCCAAAGTGTCCATATTGCCTGTAAGTCCAGGGTCACATTAGTGATGTTTTTTTCTTCTTTCCCTTCACAAAAGAAAATCCCAGATGGATATGATAGTTGTAGCTTTGATCATGCGTCTGCTTCTTCATCTGGTTATGGGCCTGAGGACTCAGCCCTTCCCCTCTGCTCTGTCTAGGAATAGCTAAACCCTGGGAGACCTTATTAAAAGGAATTTGCAGCCAAGTTCAGCTGCTCATCGAGCATGAAGTTAGGCTGGTATCAAATGCATTACCATATCAGTGTCTCTACACTCTCTCTCTTGCCTACCCAAACCTAGTGCTTTGAGATATTATGATGCTTATAGCAGAATTTACTTATGGAACTACTTCTATCAATTTACTTATGACATTATTAACGCTTCTATAAATCTTGGTTGTACCACTTTATGTTTTTAACCAAGTGGATTTAAGAGTTCTTTCTTTATTCCTGCTGCCAACCCCTTCTGCTGGCCACTCCCTGCTTTCCATTCATTTAGAAGCCTAACAATGTTTTCATGGGCTTGTATGTATGTGTGCACATATGTGCATGGGATATTCTTGACTTTAAAAAATCCTAGGACCCAAATCTAAAAGGAACAGTTTGAGACTCCATAATTTAGTGTAAGGACATGGGATACATGATCTTGGAGTCATCTAATTACTTCCTAATCACTAATCAATATATTTTTCATAAACTTTTAAACAATTCTGGATTTAGTAAACTAGTAAACTGATTTAGTAAACACATGTAGTTAAAAACAGTCACCTGAAGAAAAACAAATAGTCCTATGCATGGAAGAGCATAAACAGATATATACCTTTCTAATTCCAGTCGTCATAGATTTGAGTATGTATTTCCACGATTGTCTTCCTACATGTGCTTTTCCACATGGTCCCCTGGGGACACATGGACTGTGGTCTAAAAGTATTTTGAAAAGAGCTTATTATTTTGCTGGGCTACATGAGTCTGTGTGTGTGTGTGTGTACACATGCATGTGTGTGGTGTATGTGTGTGTGTTTCCTTCTTTGTACCCTTCCATACATGCACTCACCTGTTGGTGTGCATATGAATAAGCTCTCATATTTGCAGGTCCTTTTTAAACTCTCCAAAATTTAGCTCACTCAAGCACAATATATTTGTACAAAATGGGCCTTCATCTCTGTCTTCACATATTTCATTGTGTAAACAGTACCCCACATCTGGAGCCAGCCCACAGAAACATGGTGTTTCTATGTATGTCATTTGTATTTCTTGAGTTTTGAAATCATGTGTATACAACTGTGCAGGGATTGTCTTGTATCACAATTACTGCTGGATTCCCTACAAGGTGAAAATTAAAAGATTATGGATGTAGGCAATTGAGGCTTATGCACTGGCAAAATGATTCAGGAAGTTGGTCAGACTTGTTTTGTACCAAGAGATCCCTGGAAAAGTGGGGTTCTTCTCCTCTCAAAAGATACTGCTCCAGAGCCTAGTAGCTTCCCAGCCCCATAGCCCTAAATGCCTCTTCCTCCATCATATCCCTTTGCAGCAGTATTTTGGGGGCTGAGAGCAGAATCATGACTGTCACTGAGTCATAAAAGATGGTTGATGGTCTCAATCTGTGCAGCCAAGTTCCATCAGCTCAAAGCCCCTTCTCCAGGAGGGAGAATGGGAGGAAGGGATCCAAGGATATCTGGTGGTTGGCAGACCCCCTCCCTACACAGTCAGTGAGTTGAAGGCAACTCAAATCCCCATGTAGGCAAAGCAGAAGCTGGAGTCAGTCTGGAGAACCCAGTATGTGAATTCCAAAATGAGGCCATATGGCCCCTGGGGAGCACCGGCATGGGCTGGCCTGGTCAGTTCTATGATCCCTCCTAGGGACACAGAGCCTGTGGAGGTCACACCTCTCCCCTCTAGCACTAATCCTTTTATTTCACCTGAGCTTGCATTCTCTACCTCTCTGTCATTACCTCCTTGTTCTGTTCCCCCCGCCCCCACTGCTTTTTGTTGTTATGGGATTTTTTAAAAAAATCTGTTTACTGGCTTATTTATTTTTAATTATACCGGTAATATACAAATACATTCTTGTTATAAAATATTCAAACAAGACAGAAGTATGTAAAGTCAAAAACAAACTTTTTCCTTTACCCCCAATCTTATTCTCCTCCCTAGAGGTAATTACTATTATTAGTTTAGTGTATATTTTTCTTGAAATTTCTCTCTGAATGTACATGCACTTATCAGTATATTCATGAATAGATAGTTTTATTTTGTGGGTTTCTTTTTACATAAATGAAATCATACTTTTTGAATTATCTACAACTTTTTTGTGTGTGCGTTTTTTCCCCCTCACTTAACCCACTATTTCCGAGATCCTTCCAAGGCTATGCCTACATGGAGAACTGTTTTGGTCTCTTTACCTGCTGCATAGACTTCCCTTGAACGTATGTCCAGTGGTGTATTCAACCATCCCTATGTTGTTGGTCAATTAGGTGATTTTCTTGTTTTTTGTTTTGTTTTGTTCTTTAGAGAGGGAGCAGGGGAGGGAGTGCAGAGGGAGAGGGAGAAAGAGAATCTTAAACAGGCCCCACGCCCAGTGCAGAGCCAGGTGTGGGGCTCCATCTCACAACCCAAAGATCATGACCTGAGCTGAAACCAAGAGCCGGATGCTTAACTGACTGAGCCACCTAGGCGCCCCTCTTGGTTTTTGTTTTTGTTTTTTTCTTGCTGAAAATACGCAATAAAATTGTATGACTTGAAGCTTAACTCCTTTCCCCCCGCCCCTTTACAAGATGCACATTCCTTCCAACCCTCCCACCTCCTCCAGGTGGAGCAGCCGCTATCAGCACCCCCTCATCACACCACGCTCACTGGCTATTTCCCCTTGGCTGCATTGGAAATTCTAGTTGGAGCTGCTGTTTTTGCCCGAGACAGAAGTGACCTGCTATTAAATAAACAGGCGTTTGAAACCCACCCCCTCGTTATGTTCTGAAAGCCAGAGGTTGCCACAGGACAGTTTCTTAAATCAAGACAATTTCCAAGCAGGAAGAAGATGTAGGGCCCTGGCATTATTCCTCTCCCTCGTCTGTTAGCAACGGCTTGATTGAGTGTGGAGAGCAAGCCTGAAATGCCGCCATCAGCACTGACTACCCTTTAGATTAGCACACAGCTCCTATTCCCTTGAATGTAGTTAGGCCAGCTTAATGTCAAGGCGTAACAAAGATACTTGTTAAATAATTTCCCAAAGCTCTGGCTCAATCTTTAATTTGTTTTTATTTTTCCCCCTCTTTCCCTCTCGTCCCTCGGTCTCACTTTGGCTTCTTCTTTCTTTTTTTTTTTGTTTCCTTTCCTCTATGCCAAAGGGTACGCCATTAAGTCGGGCTGATTTAAGGGCCGTCAACATCAACCTCTGTGACATGTGCGTTATCCTGTCAGCCAATCAGAATAATATTGATGATACTTCGCTGCAGGACAAGGAATGCATCTTGGCGTCACTCAACATCAAATCTATGCAGTTTGATGACAGCATCGGGGTCTTGCAGGCTAATTCCCAAGGTAAGGACAGCCTGTAATACTTCTCTGCTGTGCCTACAGGGGACAGGGGCTGGCAAGAGGGATATCCTTCACTCAGTAATTCAAAGAGGCTCACATCAGCCTGCCTGGCAGTGACACCCGCGGTTGCTGGGATGGCTTTCAAAGGGGCATCCACTGCCTCTTCTTACCATCGCGGGAAGCAGGCTTGAGACCTGAACACCCACACTCAGAATAGGCTGCTGTCCCAGAGAGGAAAGCAGCCTTTAAATTACCACCCCCTCAGTCTTCCCAAACAGTGGCTTGATGACCAGGGTCCCCTGATTAACGTCAGACACTGGAAAGATGCTGCCAGAACAATTCCCAATGTTTCTCTCCAGTATATATTTTTGCCATTGACCTATGTTAAGCTTTGCCATTGTTATTGCTGCATGGGGTTGTTAAGCTTTGCCCTGTTATATGCCGACCTACGGATGGTGACCCCTGGACAGTGGGGACAATATGGACACGAGAAGTCATTTAGCAAGAGGTGATGCTCATCAGGTCACACGTTCTCTGCAGGAGGCACGACAGAGTTAAATGATGCACATCTGCCTTCTCTTCTCTGCCCCCGTCTTCCTTGTCATTTTCCCTGGGATCCTGGGCAGATAGCTGCTAGTAAAGATGTCATCTAGAAGTCTCAGGCGGCACAGCCAAACCTCGTAGCAAACAGCCTCACTAATCAGGGCCTCGGCAGGATGGGATGTGAGGCCTCGGTGCAGGCTTGCCGTGAACAGCAGGATCATTGCCATAAGTGTTCCACCAGATGGGTGGCCTTGGGGGCCTGATGGGGGCCTGAATCCCATCATTCCAGGACCAAAGGTGGAGGGAGCAGCGCCCATGAGAACTATAGCTGCTGGGATGAGAAGTGCCATCTTACTGACAGGGGAGAGCTCAGCTCCGTCATGCCGCCCAGACCGGTCATGCTGCGCATGCGTGACCTTCTGTCAGCTCAGCACCATCCCCTTCCCACAGCTGTTCAACAGTGCAGCAAAGCTGGGAACAGCCGTTCCTAGAATCCTCTTCTCTGCACGGTTCTGGACCAGCGTCTGCCAAGGAGAGCGGGGCCCAGGGACGAGATCTGGAATTTGGAAAAGGGAAAGAAGCCTTAGTTCTTTGGAGGCAGCGGCAGCCCGACCCTGAGCAGATGCGAGGTTCAAAGCGGCTCAGGGGAGCTTTCTGAGCATCACTGGCTTTGCTGCTAGGGACTGAGGGGGCTGCTGTGGTCTTCTTCGAGTTGCCTTGAGGTCTCCAGCACCTCCTGTGGAAACTTCCACCTCGTGTTGCAAGTGAAACGGCACTTCCAATGGTTGCGTCCATATCTGATTTTCTTCATACTTGGAATAGAGTGGCTTCTAGTCTTCATTGCTTTTTTTAAATTCAAGTTTGTTAACTTATAGTGTAGTATTGGTTTCAGAGGTAGAATTTAGTGATTCATCACTTTACATATAACACCCAGTGCTCATCCCAACAAGTGCCCTCCTTAATGCCCGTCACCCAGTTACCCCATCCCCCCACCCACCTCCCCTCCAGCCACCCTCAGTTTATTCTCTTAACTATGGAGTCTCTAATGGTTAGCCTCCCTCTTTATTTTTATCTTACTTTATTTTTCTTTCCCTTCCCCTATGTTCATCTGTTTGTTTCTTAAATTCCACATGAGTGAAATCACGTATTTGTCTTTCTCTGACTTATTTCGCTTAACATAACACCCTCTACTTCCATCCATGTTGATGTGAATGGCAAGATTCCATTCTTTTTGATGGCTGAGTAATATTCCATTGCATATATATACCACTTCTTCTTTATCCATTCATCAGCTGATGGACATTTGGGCTCTTTCCATAATTTGGCTATTGTTGATAATGCAGCTATAAACATTGGGGTGCAGGTGCCCCTTTGAATCAGCACTTTTGTATCCCTTGGATAAAAACCTAGTAGTGCAATTGCTGGGTCATTGGGCAGCTCTATTTTTAGCTTTTTGAGGAACTTCCATCCTGTTTTCCAGAGTGGCTGCACCAGCTTGCCTTCCCACCAACAGTGTAAGAGGGCTCCCCTTTCTTCGCATCCTCGCAAACATCTGTTATTTCTTGAGTTGTTCATTTTAGCCATTCTGACTGATGTGAGGTGGTTTCTCATGGTGGTTCTGATTTGTATTTCCCTGATGCCGAGTGATGTGGAGCATTTTTTCATGTGTCTGTTAGGAGTGGCTTGAGGCAACCCTGACTGATCCAGTCTGAAGCCTGGTTTTCACCTCTCCACGCCACCAACCCTGCCTGTCCCCCAGTCTAAATCTTGATATCCACTTGCTCAGCTGGGCTGCAGGCAGAGCAACTTGTCAAGGCTCTGAACGAGAGTCTTACCTACCCCGCTGTGTCCCGGAGAGCCAGAGCTGTGCAGGGAGGGCAGGTGACAGAGGATATGAGGAGACAGTAAGCTGACCTTCTAGGAAGTGGAAGAGGCAAGCCACCGTTTGGTCCTGCCTTTAAGTACTTGTTCTTCCATGTATGTCCTCCCAACTCTGCCCCAGCGTGGGCATCCCCCGAGGAGCTTGTTAGAGATGCAGCATCTCATGCCCACCCCAAACCTCCTGCGTCCGAATCTGCGTTCTAACGGGGTCCCCAGGTGACTCGTGTGCACTGCTCTAAGGCACAATAATCTGCAAGCTAACAACACCCGGTCCAGTGAACAAACTGACCGACCCGATCAGACGCTCCTCTTCTCCTGGCAGGAGCTAGCAAGGGGAATGGAGAGAAGCAGAAGCAGGAGAATCACTCTCTTAGGGGGCGGGGTGGGGGAGATGGAACTGAGCGGGAGGGGCAGAAAAGTGCATGTCTGTTTTCTCCCAATTTAATAATTGTGATCGTCAAGGTCCATAGATCAGAATCTCAATGCACAATTGAGTTACGTGTGCATCTGACATGGGTTTTCCTTCCAGCTCTCAGAAACCAGCTCCCAGCCTCTCAGATCCTAGATGATGGCCAAACTGGTAAAAATGCTTTCCCTCCCCTCTGCACATACCCAATTCTCAAAAGCCTTCCCTTTGCTGTCTTTAGCATGGGAATAAGCAAGGAAAATATGTTTTGGGAGGAGATAAGGAAGAAAGGGAAAGGGAGCTTAGTTTTCTTACAAAAACAAGAGAAGGACACTCCTTCTTTTGTACGCCTATCCCCCTAAACACACACACACGCATGCACGCACGCACTCACTCACGCACGCACACAGGCACGCAGGGGCCAGAAGAAGGCAGAGGATGTATCTTAGGGCTTGTAGCTTAGAGGATGTATCTTGGTCCGCAGTGGAATGGGGCCCATGCTGCCAGCAGCCAGCAAGCAGTCTGTTCTGCCCTCAGTGAGAGACTGTCAGAATTATAGATGCACTGAGCCCACATTTCCCCTTGTTTTCTTACTCTGTCTGCTCTTCTCTTGCCCTTGGTTTCTAACACTCTCCTCTGGGGACACTCTGACTTTCCTGGCCATCAGCACAGGAAGTGACTTTCTCTCTGATGGGTGAGTGCTCTGGGTTCACCTTGGGCTGCTCATCATGCAGCCCACTCCTTGGGTTCGTCCCAGCCCATGGGGCTTGAGGGACAAACTAGGTTTCCCTGCCACTCTGTCCCTCCTTGAGATGCTCTGGACCAGCAGGAATGCTCATTGGCCTCAGATATTCTCACTACCCTTCATCTGGGCATTTGTCACCACCGCACTGCAGGTGAATTGGAATTAGAGTACCAAATGATTTTGTGTTCCTCTTTTCAGTGGGCGGAAGCAAATCTAACTTGCCCTGAGTGATAATGACAGAGCTTTCTGGCCACTGCTACCCAGTTTTCATTATGATTTATTCTGTAGTCCTCATAAAACCCCATCCTTTGCTTTGTCTTGAGAGCTACATGACCATGTCTCCAGAACTCAGCAGGACAGAAATGTGGACTCAGAACAAATGTGTGTGCTTTGGGGCCAAAATACCCATGCATTTTTATGGCAAGTTTTCCTAACATGATACAGTGTAACATGAAAAATGTGTCTTAACACTGAGGAGGTAGAGTCTTTGTTGAGATTTGTGTTCAGACACTTGCCACTATGCATTACTTGGTCTCCGAGACCAACAAAACCTCTTTTCCCTTTTCCCTCTCCTCTATTCACATTGCCTTTTGGTGTCACTGTTCTAGCCCACATGGTGTCAGAACTGACCCAGCCTAGGGATTCTGGACCAGACACTTTCTGAAAGATTTGAGATGTGATGCCTGGTTGTCAAAAACAATTACAGAGAAAGGTGGCATACCCCATGCTGGATGGTATATCCGATGTGACAGTTGGGTCTATGAGATGCAGTTTTAATATACAGCAGGCAAGACTGCAGTGACAATTATATAAAGCAGGTGAAGCTGCTTCTTGCTGGTCAGCAAACATCAGCTCAGAACCACTTTACAGCTCTTTACCAGCAACTAAGTGCCTTTATTTACAGAGCGCCTGTCACTTCCCTTTGGCTGGAGAGCTGGTGTATTATTTAGCACGCATTTATCTGGGGAAAACATTTCAATTTAAATCAACTGGTACAACAGTGGCTCTTGCCAGACTGTTTCCCTGTGGTTCTAAAAGACAAGAACTGAGTGTGATCTTGAAAGGGAGGGTGAGCCGAGGAAGGAAGGGTCCATTCTCAGAGAGCCCCTTGAGTCAGTACCTGAAAAGAGGGAACATGTGATTGAGTTTCCCTTTGTGCTTTTGTATCACATTATGAAATGAGCATCTTAGAGTTTCTTCCTGGTTAACCTTCTGGTGAGGATAACTCTTGAGAGAAAGAGAGAGGAATAAACGAGTGCCCACTATACATCAGGCATTATAAAAGCCCAGAACACAAAGATGACTTGGATGCAGCCAGTCACTATCCTTGAGGGCTCAGGTGAATGGAGGAGGTACCCCCATAAACAATTACAGTGCAATGAGACAAGTTTGAGACTAGAAATATAAGAGTACATAAAGCTCCTCATTTTATATATTTTAAGGAGTTGAGAAAGCTTCCAAGAAGAGGTAACATTTGTGGATGAGTTGAATACATGTGGCTATTGAGCACTTGAAATGGGGCTAGTGTGACTGAGGAACTGCTTTTTTCCCTTTTATTTAATTTATAAATTTAAATATAGGCATGTGGCTAGTGGCTACCGTATTGGACAATGCAGGTCTAGAGCACAGGCTTATAGCCTTGTTAAGGGCTGGGATGATAGGAAGATGGTGATTAAATCCACCTTTTAAAGAGATAACAGGCAAGAATATGAGCATGGTTTAGATGTGGGAAGAGATGGCAGCATGAGCTATGTAGGGAGACAGTTGTAGTAGACATGAAGGGATGAATAAGCACTGACAGGACAGCTGTAGTGATGTCAGTCACAAGGGCAAGGCAGAAACTGAGGCAGGGTGTGAGGATTTGAAACCGAAAAGATAGCCCATTGAAGGCCAGTTGGGTGAGAAGGAGGTGTGGATGAGCAAGGATGAGGAGTTGATAATGACTTTCAAAGTTGGCTACTGGGTGGATATAAAAGTGATGAAATAAGCTGAGAACTCAAGAGGAGAAATAGGCTTCTGGCAGATGATAAAGAATTTGGTCCTCATCCATTTGAGTTGAAAGTAGGATATCTAACAAGATATCTAAGAAGAAATACAAACATACAGCTATAGGGATAAAGTTAGGTCTGAAGGTACAGACTTGGAAATCATTGGTGATGGCAGGGTATAGGCCTTGAGTGTGGATATTTCTCAGGGAGAGAAGGCAGAGCAACTAAGAGAAAAGGGCCAAACCTGGAACCTTGGAAATGTCAACACCAAAGGGACAAACAGAGGAAGAGAATCCAGTGAAAGGGGCTGAGGGCAAAAATTTAAGGAAGTAGGAGTGGATGCTGTCAAAGGGGAAGAGAGTTGAATAAGTTCCAGATAGCTGTTTCGAATATATCCTAATTATTTGTTGCTACATGTGTTTCCTTGAGTAGACTTTGAGCTCTTTGAGAGGCAAGGACTCTTCTTCTTTTGCTCATCTCGATGTTCCCAGTGCCCCAAGCACAGGAGCTGACAGAGTTGATATGCCATAAGAATGTGTTGGGCTGAACTGATTTGAAAGGAAACAATGATTAGCACTGTCAGGTACTATAAAAAAGTCATATAGATGAGGTTCTAAAAATGGCACATATGACCCTCAAGAAGTTGTTGATGACCTTGGCAAGAATGGTTGAATAACTGGTTGCCAGTAGAAGCTGGCATTCAGGGGTCTGAAGCATTAATGGGAGGTGAGAATTTGAAACCATATATTACTCTTTCAAGTGCTGATAGGGAGAGAAATAGGATATTTCAGAGTATCTTGTCAAAGAAAAGATTTCCTTTTTCTTTTTAGAATGTGGAGAAAGATACCATATTTGTTGGCTACAGTAGACTGAGGTGACACCCCATTGAGAGGGAAAGTTTGAAGCTTTAGGGGAGAGTTGTTAAATGATAGAGAGAGGAACAGAGACAATTAGGAGAAGATGATATGGCCTTGAAAAGGAGAAGGAATGATTCCTGTCCCTCTGAGACAGAAGGCTAGATGGGGAAGATGAAGCTGGAGGCAGCTCAGTCTGTTCGCTCTACTTCCTTCACAAAGCAGCCAGTTTGGTTTTCCCTGAAGATCGAAGGACAGGCCAGGACGATTGGGATGGGGAACTGATGGTGACAAAGTTGAGAGCAGACATTACAGTAAACATGTAAGGGAGATGGCTGGAGCGAGGTGAGAGCATGAGTGAGCATTGGGGAGGGCCAGCTGGGGTTGGATTTGTGATGGTGCCATGATGCTGGTCAACACAGCTCTTTGATTTTCTCTGCAGTTCTTGGCAGAAACAACAGAAAACATACAAAATGGCTTTAGTCTGGGATGGAGACTCAGAGGAGGGGAAGGATTCCATGGAGCTGTTGAGAGAATATGAAAATGAGTGGCCACCAGGTGTAAGATGGTAGACAGACAAGTCAAACCAGTGTTGGGGCTTATAGAAAGGGAGGCCAAAACAAAGCAGGAAACAAATCCCCATGAGGTCGAAGAACAGGGTGTGAGGCAAAGGCATGGGAGAACTGAAGCGTGGGAGGTTTGATCTGAGAGAGGAATATGTGATGAGCTTGGAGAATGACATATTCCTTGCAGAGCCAGAACAGAGCTTGGTGGTACTATGCTGAAAACCGTTCATCCGCGTGAGAATTCGGAGTCCAAAGCCAAGCCTGTCCCACTACCACAAGCACCAGCAGCACCAGTACCAACGAGAACTGTAATAATAATGCTAATGCTCATGAACGTTTGCCGCCGTTCTGTGGTAGGCATTTTGCCAACTGAGATGCTATGCATTTCTTAGATCACTGGTTTTCACCCTTGACTGCACATTGTAATCATCTGAGAAACTTCTAAAAAATTTTGGTAGCTGGGTTGCACCTCAGCAACTGTGGTTTAACTGGCCTGGGGTACAACCTGGCCAGGAGGAGTTTTATAAACTCCTAGATGATGCCGTGTGCGGCCAGGGTTAGGAAGCACTGCCTGAGTTGGTCCTCAGAGGTGGTGTATGTGCTAAGGAGGTTACCATTTTGATTGGAAAGAAGAGAAAACTAGGCCTTGAGGAGTGAAGTAGTGGTTTTAACCGGGGTCTCTTGGTCTCCCAGGGATCCCAAACTTTAAACTATTTTACTTCTTTAGGACAATGCTGTTGGCTCAACTAGTTGGTCTGCCTTCTTTCTTTCCTATTATCTGGATTGTCATCAGCTTCCCAAGACTAAAAAGCTTTAAGTGGAGAGAAAGGGGCTAGGGGATGTGCTGGAGACCAGGCTCTGGTTTCTGCCTACTAGCTGTATCTGCCATTTTGTCTCTGTCATGTGTCTCATGGTGATAAGTGAAGGATATTAGTTGCCCAGTGGACTGGCCTTCCTCCTGATCATAGCTTTTGAGAGACAGTGGTGCAGAGATCTAGCACCACCCTGCTACTAAACAGCAACAATTGCTCACCCCCAGAGCCAGCTGTGTGTTCCCCTCCAGAGCTTGAGTTTCTTCAAGAAGATGGAGCATGTGTATTTCAACCTCGGGGTTAAATTTGGATGTGGTGTTAAGGTTACTCTGTGGTTCCCTTTCCTGTTATATGCTCTGCATTCCTCAGATTCACGCTACCTGTCCTGAAGGTGTCAATCCAATTCCACAAACCCTTATTAAGTACCTGTTGTGTGCCCAGACTGTGCATGCCAGGCATTGCTGGGGAGACATGGGTACCATGAAGCACATTCCCTGTCCTGGCAACCTCCTCTGCAAATGTGTAGCTCTGCTTCCGAATGCTGGTCTATTACCAGGAAAGAATTACAGTCTGTGGAGGCTAACGTGGGACAGGAAGAAAAAGAGAGTGGGTTTGAGAGACACTTTGAAAAATGCATAGGATTTCACCAGGTGGAAACAGATAGAGCTGGCTGCAGTCACAGAGACTAGAAGTAAGGGGCAGGGGAACCCGGAGACATGTTCGAGGGACAGTGATGAGTATAATCTGGCTGGAATACAGGCTATGTGTAAGACAGTGGGGACACCTGAGGCAGAAATTTGGGTTAGGCATTGAGGGATTTTTTAAAATTTTGAGTTATGAAGATATAAATATTTCAGTAGGCACTGGGGAGCTACAGCAGTTTTCAGAGTGAGAGAGTGATGGGATTGGACCTGAGCTTCAGGGAGATTGATCTGGCAGCCCTGTGAAGCATTGTTTGGAGTGGGAAAGAAGAGGATGCAGGGGTCTGGGTAGGAACTGTGGTTATCCAGGAGACCAGGAACCTTGAACTGGAAAAAGAAGGGGACATTATTTTACTGTGAGACAGAGTAGATGTAAAACAGATTGCGTGATCATGAGCTTCCTTCTCAGGGGACAGCAATGCACTTATAGGAAGAGGCCTCAGTACGGAGGGTCTGGCTGCGGGAGAATGTGGTGTTGGTAATTTGGGGTTCTAGCCAGGGTTCATTTCTATATAAGATTTGGCAGAAAATCAGGGGACCACAAAGAGAAGATGGGTGGAGATGAAGTTTTGCATCCAGGAGAGGGTCACAGCTAAATGTCCGCCCCACTGCTCGTGCTCTACAAGTGGAGAAGAGCCTCAGAGAGAGGTCTGAGGAAAGAGAGGTGAAAGGCAGAAGGATGAGGAGCATCTTAGAAAGGGCAGAGGAAAATGTTGGTAGAAGCTGAGGCTCCACGAGCTGAGCTGGGCTCCCAACTTCCCAAGGAAACATATGTCAAAAACGCAGAATGAATGTCCCCTGACTGCTTTTCCTCACCCCTCTAGGTTTATTTTTCTATATTCTATGCCTCTCTATAGCCACCAGGTTAAAAAAATATATAGTGGCTTACACAAACACACCAATAGGTACACAAGCATGTCCGTTTGTGCATACCAGCACACATACGTGCAGGGACACACACACACACACACCACGGTTCCTCCAGCCCTCCATGACCCTCAGCCACGGTGACACTAAATGATACCCACACATAAGCAGATGCTCCCCCTTGTCTGCCTTTCAACAAAGGTTAAGAGCCTCCAGTAGGGAATGACATTTTTCTTTGGAAGTATGGCCGTGCTCCTTGGAAAGACAGCATTAATTGGGGGCATAGGGTGTATCCTGAAGTCTGAGATTTCTTTTACTGTTCCAGAGAAGAAAATGTGACTTCTCTTTTATCTTTGGGGGATGCTGTATGGATTCTCAGACCTCAAAATTATTGAATGGCAGAAGTCATGATTCGAAAGGACCTTCCTAACCTGGAACTTTGGGGCAAAAGCCACAGGATGGAATGTAATGAAGACCTCTGAGCATTAAGTTTCAAATAATCACTGAAGACAGGCAGCATAAACCTTGTTGATAGAAATGTGATTTATTTTGAGTAATGGTTGTTTCATACTGGTCGTTCTGAGAGGGAGTGTGTCAAGAGCTACGAAGGTTTGAAGGAAAGAACTAACAAACTCAAGAATGCCGCCAAGGGGATGGTCAGAATGAGGAAATGCTGGGACAAGCTGTCACTTGCCAAGCAGTCAAGAGAATAGGGGGTAGTGGGCTGAAAGGGCCATTTTATCTTCTACTCCATGGGAAAAACCAGGACTGATGGCTAATGATGAAGGAGAACCAGATTTTAGCCCCACATAAGGAAGACATTTCCAGAGCAGAATGGGCTGCCTAAAAATGTAGTGAGCATTCTGTCACCACATGTCCATTTGCCAAGGGAAAGTCACTGATATTGATCTTTGTGATGAGAGGGACATTGGATCAGATGAGTTCTTTGGTCCTTTATGACTGAGGGTCTGTGGTATTTTCTTTATTCTTATTACATGCGGATCTGCGTTTTCGATGATCTACATTCTTACTCCAGAGGGAGCACTGTGGCGTTTGGTGGGATTGCGGTTCTAACGGGTCTTTCAGTGGAAGCTTTCAAGTCCTTCCAGAATGGCACTGTCTCTGTGTCTCAGAGGCCGTGGGCAAGCAGCTGCACATCTGGCTTTTCCGTTAATTTGACAGACCACCCCCAACTTCAACTCCCATATCACCCTCCGTCCTTCCCAGTGTCCCCCCTTTTAGTCCTCCCACAGCTTCACCCCTGCACACCCAGGCCGCTCCCCAGCCCCCCACCCGCACCTATATACAGAGCCTCACACACATTCTCCCGCCCCGAAACCAGAGAAGCATTTTTTTCAGCTGCTCCCTATATAACATGCATTGCCACGATAGCCTCTCTTAATCCTGAAAGGGTGGTGGGGGAGAAGCCATTTCTCTCTACCCACCGAATGAACAAAGCTCCGTGCTAAAATATTTTTCTTCAGTTGTAACTGAAACTGCTGTTGGCTTCAGTCCCCAAAACCAGAAAGACAATTATACTTAACTGTTTAGAGATTTATAAATACCACGCTGGAGTAGCCTCTAGGTAGTAACTTTAGATACCCGGCCCAATAATTTTCTTTTATTGGTTTGTGATTTAGGTCTTATTTTGAGTCCTCTATAATAAGAGTAGTACATTTCATTAAAAGAGCTTACTAACCAATAAAGAAAATCTGGCTTAGGGCTGGAGCAGGTCTCCAGCATAGAGAGGGGCCTGCCCTGGTGCGCCTTCTCGGCGGACGTGACGAGACTAATCTCGGCACGGGGGTGCACGTGTATGTTAGCAAAGCAGCATGTGCGGCTGCTTTCTAAATGACTTCAGCTTGGGAGAATTTGTCCTACGCAGCATATTTGACCACATGAGGGATCCTCTTAAGACCGCCATTGACTATTCTGGTAATAGACTCCCAGCGACAAAAACAAGGAAACACAGACACAAGAATAGTTCTAACAGGAGACTCGAAGGCCTGGGCTCCTTGCTGAACCTGTGGAGGTTTCTCGGCCTTCCGTACATGAGGATCTTCCTTGGGGAGTGGAGGTGGGGGATTAAAAGTAAAAATGGACCAAATCACCTTTTCCTTCTGACTGCATGCAGAGCAGATAGAGTTCCCCACTCGGGCTGTGCCCAGCTTGGGGCAGCGGCAGGGAAAGAAAATCTTAGCTTCAGAGACAGAAAACAGATGTTGGGTGGTGCTGGGCCGAACTCATCATCCTCATATCAGGCTTTCCCCCTTAAAATTTGTGTGTGTCGTTAATGCTTCTTTTTTAAAAACTGTAAGTCCTCTTTTTACCAGGTGAGTCATGCACCAGGTGCATTCATGTGCAATATCTCATTTAATCTTCCCGATAACCTATTAAGGCAGAGGTCATTTATCTCCATTTTACAGATGAGAAAACTGAGGCCCAGGAAACTTGCCCAAAGTCTCATAGCTTGTCAAGAGCACATGGAGTTGATGTCCAAACTGATTCCAAAGCCTGTGCTTTCCTCAGCACATCGGTCAACTCCATAAAAGAGAACAAGTGCTATTCTCATGAGAACAGGCCTGAATCTATATGTCTGCTTTTAAGGGTCATGGAAGCATCCCCGGGCATGCTAAACTTCTCCTTGCACCCAGGGACTAAGGTTTTGTTTTTTTTTTTAATATTCTTGTTCTGTGCATCCCCATTTTGTAGGTCCCTGGCCCTCCTTGCCCCAGCAATCAGAGACATTGGGATTCTCTTGGTCCCGGTCTTCCTTGCTGACCAGCTATACAAAAAAGAGTAGAGTTGAGAGAAGTATGAAGAGCTCTGCTTAGCCTGCCTCTGTGAGCCGTTTAATTGTTGGAGCTTTTTTCCTTGTTAATATAGATTTGATTTTGGAGCTGTCAGTACAAGGGTGGAAAGTTTGAGACCCTGATGTTGCTTTCTGTTGTCCAGACACTTACAAAATATTTCCAGGTTTTATAGATTCATCCCACTCTCCAAGTGGACGTTTCCATAAAAAGCAGTAGATGAGAATAAACAGACCACACTAGCCCCCAAAGCCTAGGATTTCAGGTAGTGTGTGATACTCCGAAAATGGTCCAGATAAATGGTCCTTTGGGAGGAAAGTGTGGTTATATAATCAAAGAAAAGTAAAAGAAGTCTTGTCATCCTATGGACTCTCTAAGGGCCCTGATGAGATTCTGGATAAGGATGAGTCAATCAAGAGTTCTTTTCCTGAACAATACTTTGTTTTATACCCCACGGCTGAGGTTAATGTTTCCACTCTTCCCATGGTCATGCTGTCATGGAACTAATGGGATCCATAGGAAATGACACAAACATAAAATAAGTTGTATGGCACAACTTAAAACACACATATCTAACAAATATGGGGTCAGGAACATTCCAGAGTACCTTGCAAAATGCCTGGTGTGAGTCATTTGTAATTTTCTGAGGCATGAGTTTAATCCACATGTTGTGATGGTGACGTGCAAGCCAAGAGCCGGCCAATGAGCCTAACCAATCATCCAATGGATTTTTGTCTTTATCCATCTATTTATAACCAAAAACTCGTATGAAGTCCTAAAACCTTTATTTCTTTTCTTTAAAAGGGCCCTGCAAAGAAAACAACTGATTTTTAAATTACTTTAGTTCTGGATTTATAGAATATTTAATGAATATGAGTGGTTCTTAAGTATTTCAATTATACTTCAAGGAATGGTCTAGTGGAAATCATCCCCCAAATTCTAGAACAGCAGCATAGTAGTCATTGAGCATCTTGTTGCATATTTCCAGTAAAGCGTTTCTACCAGATATAAGAGCCACATGGATGTCACCACCATGTGTGTTATGAGAAGACAAGGGCTGCTTTGGGCAGCAAGGGTTGGGGCCAGGGGCTCTAGAGTAAATGGAGTTGAATTTGAAAATAGGAACAATTATCAATAAGTAATAAAGGGGCTACAGGCAGGTGGAAGAGGCTGGGGAGGAGTAAGAGAAGGCTCATAAGCAAGAAAGGCCAAGTGTAGTTCACAAAGGGGCTCTTGGCTATGTGTCTGCTGATGATACAACAGAGGGGCCTTAAAGGTCTCAGGGTGTCAGGAAAGGATTATAGGTGAGGTCACTGTTGACCTGGATAGGCCCTCAAAAGGATGGCCTGGTCTATCATTTCATTGATCTCCCCACTCCCATCAACTGTTAGAAATATATTTAAATGTGTAGCACAGCACCTCACACCCAGTAGAAGCCTGTAGATGTTTGTGGAGTGAGCAAATGAATGATTTAATCCCCATTTCTGTTGTTTGTAGTCTGTGCTGTCTTCGTTTGCCCTCAAATGAGATAAAACAGTTGGATACTTTGTAAATACCATATCCTTTTCTTCCAGGCTTTAGTCACTCTCATTGATTTGACCACTGGCCACGGGGCAAGGGCTACAAAGACCCAGGATATTGAACTTGTCAGATTTGTCCAAACGTTCTCTAGTAAATCACCCCAGTCCTTTCACCTTTACTAATAGCTCCCGATCCTCAACCTTTCCCTGGGCTCATTGCAGGTGGTATTGCCCAATACCAGCCCAAGCCCTGAGGAAGCTGTGGGACCGAGACCTCCAAAGTTCAATAAAGGGCAGAAACCATCGCTGCTTTCTGCTCCAGGGAGCTTTGAATGGTTTCAGAGAGCTTTCCTGGCCACGTGGAGATGGACCCTTCTCTTAGCAGCCGACTAGCCAATGGTGCCCGAACACCTGGGCAGGAAGAATTCAGCGGATGGGTTTTGTCGCTCTAATTTATGATGCTGAATCACAAATGGGGCTGTCAGAGTGATGACACAGTCGTTTAGGGTCAGGAACCAGGTTCTAAATCCTCCTTGTGGCCATCATGTGTTATTTGACTTTGGATAAACACTCTATGATTTCATTTCTTCATCTATAAACTAAGGTTTGTTAAAGTGGCCCCACCTAAGTACCCTGAGGGATCATGTGTGAATCTAAAGAGGTGATGGCCACAGAGGGGTTTTATAAAACATCAACAGTTGTAGAAACAGGATTCGCTGTCAAGTTGAATGTTGGCGTGTGTGGGCTCTAGAGCTAGCAGCTTGGGTTTGAATGTGAGCTCCACCACCTATGAGGCCTGGGCAAACACTTCAACTTCTCTGTGCCTCAATTTCCTCTGAGAATACAAATTGCACCTGGCTCTTCAGATTGCTCTGAGAAGTAAATAAGACAGGGTTTTCTCTATTCCATGTAGTACCTTTACGTGAGTCAGAGAAAGTCACTCCTTTCCAAGACACTTTACTTCCATCTGTTGACAAATGTTCATAATATGATTGTGTTTGAACGATATACTTGTCCACTATCTGCTATAAAAAGAATATTGTAATAAATATGAAAATATACCATGTCCACAGTATGAGTGGCACTTACCTAGATGAGCCTTCATGACCACACATGGCCTACTGTATTTATCTCTGGGACATCTGGGATGACCACAGTTGTGCCTACTTAGAGGACCTTCACAACCCTGAATGAGTGGACACAAAGCACTTAGTAACTGGGATTCAGTTAGAGATCAAGCAACATTAGCTATTTTTGTCATTATTATTTTCGGATAGTTTTACTATTTTCTTTCATTCGTTCCCCCAAAATAACAAATAGCAAGATGGGGTTATCTGTTTGTACCTAGCGGCCGGAATAATTGTTGATTCTGTTTGTCAGTAGATATGCATAGAAAACAAATAATGGTGGCAACCAAAACATCTTTGGGAGGTGGGCAATCCGGGCACAGTAGATTTACAGAAGCCTACAGAGGAGTTGAGGACAAACTGGGGCAGATTGACAATGACCACTGGGATTTTCCCTCCATAGACGGGCTAGTGTGGCACCACACAATGGAGCTTCTCTATGAAGCAGAGAGGCTCGGCCTCAGACAGCGGCGCACTGAGTTGCCACTGGCAGAGTAGGGCCCATGCTGCTCCAGCTAGGTGATAGGGACACCTGTCTTCCCTCCTTGGCCTCTTTTTTCCTTACTACTACTACTACTACTACTACTACTACTACTACTATTACTACTACTACTACTACTAATTTTGGCCCTCAACCCGGAGACCTGGGGAACTTTAATTTTTAATTGGGGATGGGGTCTTGGATCCCTTTAAGTACCTAATAAAACGATGGCTCTAATCTTTGTTCCTCTCCTTACCTCCCCCTAGTTGTATGCAGAAATATTTGCATACAGATTCAACAAGTTTGCCTAGCCTGTGGGTTTTCCACCTTAGCTGCACATTGCAATTAACCACGGAAATTTTAAACCTCACCCAGAGCAATTAAACCGGTCTCTGGAAATAGGATGCAAGCAGTAGAGATCCCAAGGTGCCGCCTGAGGCAAGAAGCACAGACCTAGCCTCTTTGTTACTCAAGGTAACCATCTGTGATTCTCATAAGGGGCTGCTGATTCAGTAAGCTTACATCTCCATGGACCTGGCAGCCACCGAAGGGTGCTTGCGGGGAAGTTTGCAAAGCATCTAATGGACATTATAAAAATGCGAGTTATATGAGAAATGAACTTTGACTCATGAACTTCCAGGTGGTTCCCAGCCATAGGAGTGCACAGGAGAGGTCAAGGCAGGTGGGTGCGGGTAGTTCTCTGAATGCCTAATCTGCAGTGAAGGAAATGGAAGAAGTTTGAGAATCAATCAAACCCTGGGTACAAAGAAGGACAGTAAATAATGGGAATGTCATGGGTGAAGTTTCACACTTAATCTATAAACCTACTTTTAATAGGCCCCCAGGTGATTATAAATTCATGGTGGCTTTCTTTTTATTGAATTATATGAGGCTGTTCCACATTTCTAAAGGAAGTCCAGGTGTGTCATTATTTATTTATTTATTTATTTATTTATTTATTTGTATTTAGGATACTGTAGATTTTTTAAAAAACCCTCTTTTTATGAGCATTAATTATATACCATGCAAGGAAGCAATTGCCTCTATGTTATGAAATATTAAATCAAAATGCTTCCTGCTCCCAGATGTCCCAGAGATAAATACAGCAGTATTTTGAAGCCCCTCTTGGAGCTGTTTTGCCTGCAAATTTATTGTTTTGTCTCCATTTTCAGAAAGCCCTGTTTTCCGTGAAGTATAGCACTCTAGGTAGTTTTTAAGACGCAAACTCCTCTGGAGTTGCCTGTGTCGGCAACAACTCTTACGTAGATGGCACACGAGGGATGGCGCAGTGATCGGCTCCTTTAAGATGACAAATGGGCAGACAGTGTTATTGTCTTTGATTGCACGCCTTACATCATCTGTATGTAGGAATAAAAGGGCCATACTTTATCTTTAGCCATTTTATAAATATTTAAGTCCTCATAGTTGCCTAAAGATATTAAAGCATATTTTACAGTAGTCGGAATATAAATATTATATATAGTGCAAGATACCAAAGTAGTTTAATGAATTCATAATTTTCTGTTCACATTTATTGGAATGTGTTTTATGTTCCAAAAGTTCCATTTAAAGAATACGAGACCATTCTGCTTCCTGACAACACACCGAGGGTTGGCCAGCATTTCGGGCGGGGTCTAGGTTCCTTTCATTAAGAAGCAGAAAGGCAGGAAGTCAGGGTACTGGGATATATTTCCTCAATCTCTACATTTAAAAATATATATATCAATAACTTTTTGAGTAAACAATTCTGGGGCTTATTTAAATTACAAAGCCTTCCAAGGAGAAAACTTTTTATAGCCTCTTTCCTCTATTTCAAGGAGATTAATTCAAAAAAACCTCGGTAAGAGCAATAAAGATGTAGTTTGCAATTTTCCTGTCCTCCCACCCCACCCCCTTTTGTAAGCCCTTTCTGCCAGTTTACAGCCTGATTCAGGGTATTTGTTTGAACAGTGACTTCCCAGTGCTTTCTGATCATGTGTCCCTAAGTTAAAGAGTGTCCAGCTTGCTCCTTACTTTTCCTAAATGCAAGGGAATGACAAGGAGAATATTACTGCATCTCTTTTCAGTTTTCTAGTGAAATATAAAGACTTTCCTCTTTAATATTTCACAAAGTTTCTCCAGTTCCCAGTGGGAGTCCGTGCTGGGTAATGTTTGCTAATTACCAACAACAAAACTAGACATACAACGCTGGTAAATTACCTGACCCTTTCCATTTTAATGAGACAACAAGGATTTCGCGAAGTGATGTTGTTTCACTGGTTAATGGTGTCAGCAATGTTGTAATTGTGGGTTGAGACACATTAGCTGAACAACCACATGTAGAAAGGGCTTTCTCTTGACAAGCCCTTTGGAGACTAGAACCATATTATCATTAAGCCTTTGTCATTTGCATGCTGCTAATCACTTACTTTATTATGCCGAGTATCCATTGTCTTTCTTTAATTGCTCTTTAAATTAAAATTAAAAATAGTTGTAAAGCCCACAATGGCTGGGATAGCATCTTGATTATGAAGATAACTTCAAGAAAATGGAACAACTGGTAACATATTGCTGGGATTATGAGAGAGTTCCACTGTTATGTTACCATGCCTGCAGGCCCCAGGGGCCTAATTGTGGCGGTTTCTCTTCCTTTAGCCCATACTGTTTGTTTAATAAATGGTTATTTATGGCTTTTTTGGCCATTATAGCAACTTTGGAGAAAGTACATCCTTCTCACTGGTTTGAGCACTGCAATTTCATTCTCTGGGCAAAGATATAAAATACAATTGAAAGGCAGGATCTGTACTAGGGCCTCTGAAAAGAAATCCTCTTGATTCTCTTTGCTAGTGTATTCTGGACACGTTTACTTTAAAAATTTGGGGTCATGTAAGAGACATAAACTTCAGAGCTGAAAGGGACCTTAGAGTCGTTCCCATTTTCCAGGTGAAGAAACTGAGGACCAGAGCGGTTGCCATAACTATAATCACAGAGTAAGAGATGAAGCCGGATTGTCTGTTGCTGATGGGAGGATCGTGCCTTATGGGTGACTCCTGAAAGATGATATGATGTCATGCCTGGAGTCGTGATATGCAAGTTGCATTGTTGCCATGATACAGTGCATTTAGCGTGTGCCTCTTGTATGCGCATATCAACGTGTTTGTTGACACAGACTATGTGCTAGGATACTGGAAGAAAGGGTTCGTGTCTTCCACTTCTTAACAAAAAACAACCCCATGGATGACTCTGCAGTCATTGCTGAATAAGTGATTAAACCTAGAGTTATCAGGGTTCCACTGTCATATACGATGCCCCAGAATTAGGACGATAGGTTTTTCGAGTACCAGAAGGGATTGGGCATTGCCTTATCTGCTTCAAATGTATAGATGGGAAAACCGAGTTTTAATAATGCATTGAGTCCTTCTAAGTTCTCATAGGGATTTAACGGTGGAGCTGGGCTTAAAACCCACGTCTTTTGATTCTTTGTACATTTCTCTGTCAGCATTACCAATCTATTGTTGACATCATCATCATCATCATCATCATCAAATAGGTTAGTACTTAGGAAGTGCTTACTCTGTTCCCGGCACTGTTGTAAGCAGTTTGCCTGTATTATTTACCTTACTTAATCTTCGTGATATATTACTCTCCCATTTTACACATGAAGAGACTGAGACACAGAATTGAAGAAAATTTCCCCAAATCACAAAACGAGAAACTGAACAAGGCAGCACTCAAACTCAGGCAGTCTAGCTCCAGAATTCAAGTTTTATAAGCACAGCGTTATGGTTCATTTCAGGTGTGGTCAAGGGATATTGATTATAGTGTAAACGACTTTTCAAAATCAAATTAGCACCAATCAACCTCTTCTTTAGTGAAGATTTGTGGGTATGGGGAAATACCTGATCCCAGTTATATATTCATCTGCCAGCATAAACATATATTCAGGAAAGCCTTTAAAACTTAAAAGAAAAAAAATTACAGTGCTTTCTGTTAAAGGACTATCAAATGTTTGGAACGTGGGCTGCTCTCAGGCCAGGCGTCCTGTCTCGAGAACCTTTCAGAGACAGCCGGTTGAAAGTTGTCGGGGATGGGATTCTGCTTTTCCTGAATTGCATGGCAATGCCTTGGATCACTTGGCAAATCCATCTCTTACAGCTACTTAATTTTCTGTGCCCTTAAGATATAGATGTTTTAGTTTGCCTGGGATTTCATAGCTCTGGTTTTTGCTACGCTGGCTATTGGTTCATATTAAACCAAACAACTGGGGCCCATTTGGCATTTGGTGTTTTAAAAAGTAAAAGGACATTTGAACTACATGACAAATGCTGAAAAACAAAGCCCATAGCACTGAGAACATAAAGAAACTATTTATAATGTAAAGGTGGCTACATTTTCAGTCAATCTATCACTTTAATGAGCTCTTTGCATTTCTTTGATTAATGCTCACAAAAGGGGGAGAAAAAAATTGATGTAATGGAAATAAAATGCTATATAGTCTTGGCAGCACAGGGGAGGTTTGTGTGTGTTTTATTAGTATCCACTGCATATCACTGTCTTGCAATGTATATGTCTATCTTTTCCCTGGTGTAGCATGCCTCTAGTTTACTGGAAATGTGATCCAGCATGAAAGAGGAGACCTCATATTAGTGGCAAAACAGGCTTTGACCTCTTGTGGTGGCAGCAATTCGGAATTAATTAATTTGGAATTAATAATAATAATAAAGGAAAGGCTGACATACTCCATGCCTTATTGAAATGAAGAACCTAACAAGTATGAAGACCAAAAAAAAAAAAAAAGGAAACGTTAAAGACACTGAAAAAACATTTAAACATTAGAGTGTGGTAATTCATACATAATTAGTAATTTATTTGTTCAGTTTAAAATAATAAAGAAAACGGAAAAAGTACAGAAAAAGATGTCTTTGTGAAGTAACCAAATGGGGGAAAGAAGGTAGTCAAGGCAGGCTTCCTGGAGGAGGTGAAGGAGGGGCAGGAGCTGGGTTTGGAGGGAAGAGAGGAAACCGCATTTCTGAAGTGGGTGAGCCTTGGGATGAGAATTAGCAGGTGCCACTCCTCTGTATTGGAAACCAGCTGACTGTTCCTCCCTCCACCACGTGCCCAGTGCTCTTTAAGCTACATGAGCATTTGGCACGCTTTCCTCTGAGCTTGAGTGGCTCTTACAAAGTGATGGGAGGTTGACATGGCAGAGACCTGGGAACATTGAAGACTCGCTTTTTTTTTTTTTTTTTTTGAGGGAGAGAGAGGATTGGGTGGGAGGAGCAGGGCAGAGGGAGAGGGACAGAGAATCTCAAGCAGACTCCCTGCTGAGCACAGAGCCCCACATGAGGCTCAACCCCATGACCCTGAGATCATGACCTAAGCTGAAACCAAGAGTTGGATGTTCAACCATCTGAGCCCCCCAGGCTCCCTGAAGACTCACTTTTTAATGTGTAAACTTCAGCTGATTATTTCCATCCTAGAACCTTAGTTCCCCCAACTTCCAAACCAAGTGAGATCTCAAAATAATATTTAGAATCTTTAGAGCTCAACAGGGTGCATCCATCCACCATATCTCAACTCCTAAAGATCACATGAGCTTTCAAGTTTTTATTAATTTATAATTTTGATAATTTTTTTTCTCATTGCACAAATAACATATATTCATTTTAGAAAATTTAGCAAGTGCATATAAGCAAAAAGAAGAAAACTCACATTCCCTATAATTTTACCACATGGACGTATTAGTGTTGACACATTAGTCTTGTTTCTGTAGATATATTCCCCCCTCAAAAAAGGATCATATATATTAGTATATAACCTGTGTTTTTCCACAAATATTTTATCATGACCACTTTCTATGTCATTAAATATTTTTCTGCCTTATATTTATTGGATTATACTTAACATAATCAGTTTCCTAAAACAGAACATTCCTGTTGTTTTCAATTTAACATTGTTACTTAATAACTACAAATGAAGACTATTGTAATCAAATCTTTCATATAAGGAAATTATGGCTGTACACACATTTTTAGAAGTGAAATTGCTTAAGCCAAAGAGCACATAAAATTTTAAGTTATTTGATTTGTATCGCCAAAGTTTGTCTTATCTTTAAGTTGTAAGATGAATGCAGAGGGGGTAAAAAAGCAATTGAGAAGTTGTGGAAAATTCACTATGACACCATGAGCTCTGGGGCAAATGAAGACATTACACCAGATAAATATTAGATTTCTTTCCAAATTTGTGGTCTTAGTTGTGTTTGAGTTGTGAGTAATTTTGTCCCTTCCTCCCTTCCTTCCTTCCTCCCTTCCTTCCTTCCTTCCTTCTTTCTTTCCTTCCTTCCTTTCTCTTTCCTTTGAGAGATAGATATTGGGACAGTAAGCTCTTTAGGCTTACTTTAAGGAAAGGCATTGTCTGCTTAAAGAAACTTAATGAGCAACAGCTATGAAGAACTTTGGTTGGTTGGTTGGTTGGTTGGTTGGTTTAGTTTGCTTTGGTTTGATTCAGATCCAAAACACAAATTCTAAAAAAAAATGAGGTACATTACACAATGGGTAGAGTCAACTTCCCAAGACATTCATCAAATATGGTCTCTAGAAAAAAGTACTGTCAACAATATCAATGTTACTTACTATAAATAGAAGAAATAGAGGTCTCACTGACCCAGGTCTTGTGCGTAGTCAATGGAAGTGAAAAGGAAAGCTTAAATGAAGATACAGTTATTTGTTTTAATACAAAATCAGACATGCGTGAGCTATTTCACCAAGCAGACAGATTTTTTGTTTGGAGCATTTTGTTGTAAGAGATAGAAGTTCAACTAGAAAAGGCTTAAACAAAAAGGGAATCATAGAACTGTGGTGCCTGTGGCTTCATGCACATGGGCCCACAGGCTTGAACGATGTCAGAGCTCTATCTTATTCTCTTTACCTCTTGACTCAGTTGCCCCATGACAGGCTAAATGGTCACCCACAGCCCTGTACTTACCTCCTTCTGGCTTTGCAACCCCAGCAAAAAAAAAAAAGTCTTTTACACCAGGTCCTAGGGAGAGCATAGGTTGACCCCAGCTTGAGGGACAGGTTCATCTTAAACCAGCCATGTGCCCAGGATTTTGGGGGACCATCTTGCTGAACTTGTGAAGTCACACTGTCTTCATTTTGTCACTCCTGTGGCCAGGGTGGGGACAAGGTTGCCCTCCGCCTCTCCCCACTCATTGTGGAATGGGTTCCTTGTGTGGAGAAGGACTTGGAGGGAAGCAGAGCATCATCTATCCTGGTTCTGCCACCAACTGGTTCCATGACTTTGGGCATAGTAACTTCTTTGCTCTGAGCCTCAGTTTCTTCATCTGTGAAATGGGAAGATTGACTAGAGGATTTCCAAAGCTCTTGAGTCTAACATAGAGTGATTGGTAGAGGCCAAGGAGACCCAAAGGTGTGGTTTAGGTTTCTCAGAATTGTCTATTTATGTGGTTTTTAAGTTCTGCTTTTAGGATCTGGCTTGGGGCAGTTATCGACTCCAAGCATATGAGCTATTTGTTGAGATTGGCAGGGGCATACCCCGCCACGCCGCCCTCCCCAGCTCCGCAAACTTTGTCCTTCAGCACCCTGTCTCGGGCTAGCGCACCTCAGGTTCCTAAGCAGAAAGCGGTGGGTTGGAGTGCCCTTTGGACAGTGTCAGAAGATGCTGCCTTGTTAAATTATCATTTTTTTATTGAGTCAGCTGGTCAGCTGCCTGGACTTCATGACTCTGGGACTCCAACTTTGTAGGAGGCCCTGAAAACTACTATGAAAAAATATTACAAGGTTAAACTAAAATTTTCCCTTGACTGGGTTGCTCTTGCAGACTTTTCCAAAAATCCGTCTTCCACATCGAGCCTCTGCATGTGGATGTTCCTCCTACAACTTAGAAAGCAGAAGCAGTCGTGCTTTTATACATAGAATTTTCTTGACTTCAGCTGCTGAGGAATGTGTTGGAATACACACTGCAAAATGACTACTGTGGCTATTACTATACTTGCTCAGGGGAGCTATTCAGATGCCTCATTTATTGGAGCTTAATAGATTAAAAGTCCAAATTGAGTCTCATGATATAAGCCTAATCAAGTTCTAATCTGCATAATTTTCCCATAAGCAGCAATGGGAAATTTGGATAATTTATGTTTCAGCAGTTGCCAATCATGTGTTAAATAGCATTGTTGCATTTACTTATCAAAATATTTTTATTGATCTTCACTTCATCTGACATTTCACTTTGGGATTGTTTTTTTCCTGGCATTAACAGGAAATTTAATTCATCTCATAGGTGATGTAATATGAGATGTTTCTCTTGATTTTAACATGTCTTTATAGATCATTTTTAACGGTGATCTTTTCCTTTTACAACTTCATATTGAATACCTGTCTCAGCAAAGCTAGATGACTCGGCCTAATTTATTTCCCTAGCTTAACGTAGCATATGGATTTCTAACCATCATTTATATGCACACAGTAAAAGATAATTTGGCCCACCATTTGAACCAATTCCTTTATGTTAAATCTATGGGGGTGGGAGAGGCACTTACCTTCATTTCTCCATCTATTCTAGGGGAGGTGATTGATAAGAATTTCCATCTCTCTCTCTCCCTGGAAAGGCTTGGGGATTTAACTACAGAAGATTTAGAAAGTACTTTGTGTTTTCCCCCATGGAAAAGTACCGTAATAAAGCATTTATTATATATACTGAGTTGTGCATGCTACCGTACCAAAGCAAGTTAAGCATAACTACAATGGGTCCCAGTTGTTATCAGCTATTGTTTAAAAGTGAAAACAGTAAAAGAGTAGGACTGGCTCAGGGCGCCTGGGTGGCTCCGTTAGTTAAGTGTTCGACTCTTGATACCAACCCAGGTCTTGATCTCAGGGTTGTGAGTTCAAGCCCTGTGACTTAACGACAAAACCATAAGACTGGCTCAGGCCTCCAACTTGCCTGCCTGGGTCAGCCCCTGAGAAGGAGGGAGCATCCCACACAGGGGGAAGGCAGCACGGACGTGGTTATCCATGGGCTCTGATGTCAGCCTGCCTGGTCAGCTCCCAGATCTGCCATTTACCAGCTGGTTGTGCTTGAGGAAGTTCTTCGACCATTCTGAATCTTACTTACCTTATCTACCAAATGGAGATGTTAACCGTTCCAACACTCATGGAGTTGTTCAGAGGAATAAATGAGGTGGCCCATGAAAAGTTCTTAGTCCAGCTTTAACGCATAATAAAAGTCATGGCATGGTGGGTTAGAGGAGACCTGGGGTCAATTTACCTGGGTACAGGTAATTAGATCTGCTAATTCCTAGGTGTGTCCTGGGGCCGATTACTTACCTTCTCCATGTTGCAGTTTCCTCATCTGCAAAATAGTTGTATCTACATAGGATGGTTCTGAGAACTAAAGTTATTACATGAACAGAGTGCAGTATATAGTAAGCACTCAATAGATGTTAGTGAATTTTTTTCTTGAGGTTCTAGTTACACCTATCTTATTCATTCCCAATCTAGAACACTCTTGTCTTTGTTTTGGATTCCATACAAACAGTGATGCTGAGTCTCATTTTCTAATGCACTCACCTCTGCATTACCCTGGAACCCAACCCGAGTCTAGAAATCTAGCCATTCTCGATGGTATAAATCTTGTCTGAGCCACAGCCTTTTTTTTTTCCCTATAACCACATGATGCCTCCTGAATGCTGCTCATAGATGCAAGCACGCAACAGGCACGCAAAACAACTAATGAAAAAACAAAACCTTGGTGATCTCCTTTGTATCCACTTCTATCTCTTCTCCTTAAACTTCTTAGGAATGGCCCAAATGTTTGTGTTAAATTCTTTAACTTGAAGCCATCCTAACTGAAATGGCCTTGTCTCATTTAACTAAAGGTCACTTAAGTTACTTAAGGTAACCTCCCTGGCGGGGGCTGAGTGCTACCAGCCCCTGGAGTAACCGATACCATGAAAAGAACATTAGACACTGCTGATTTTGTTCACCTGAACCCAACAGTGGCACACCTGGTTAGGAACACAAATGCTGGAAAAGAATGCAGAGAGTAGTAAAAACCATTTTAGGAGCCTTGGAACTCAAGAAGGAAGTTTTATATCCCTAAATAATCAAGAATAGCGGGAGATCAGGTCTGAAAAAAGAAGGCTCCAGAGAGATTCTGCAGTTGCTATAAGGAATTAAGAGACTTTCTTAGTCTTTCTTAACAACTGGCCCCAGTTTTCAACGTACCTAAAGAAAATCCTAACCATCTCCCTATGCAAAAATCTTTGTTCCTTAGATATTTTGAAATTCATTTTTATCACTGAAGTGATCTGATTATTCCTACCAGAATGGATTCACAGTGCTCGTTGCCTTACCATTAATTTTCTAGGGTTTACTCTACATGAAAATTCTTTTTAAAAAATATGCCAAAGGCTTCCTCAATTCTTTATCCGTAGGGAAGAAGTGGTAATGGATGCTATACCTATCCACAAATATTTATTGTGTACCTAGTGAAGTATTATCATCCGTAGTCAAATTTTTGAGTACTTGCTTTATACCAGGCATTATACTAAATGTTTTGAATACACTGTTTCATTTTATCCTTACAATTGCCCTATGTATGAAATAGTTCCAGCTTATAGACAAAGTAACAGAGGCTTACAGAGAGTCAGAGCTGTGCTCATAGTTATGTAGCTCGTAAATAAATGAATCAGAATTAGAACCCAAGACATCTGACTTCAAAGTTCATACTTTTAACTATCTACTCCATTTCTTCTCTATGGGCGGGCATTCTAAAGACAATCTAGGAAGTTTAAAAAAAGAAAACTCCGTCTCTGGCCTAAAGTTCTCATACAGCATGTGGAGTGAGCATGCTTACGAGGGGGGCAATATTGGGACCATTTATGCCTAATGCCAAAAGAACAGAAAGGTAACATAAGCCCCTCACATCTGCCCCTGAGGATTGGAATGGGGAGGGGCCTTCAATTTAACAAGATCATGTAATCTTTGGAAGTCATTTTTAGCCCCAAACTTACCGCCTATGGCCATGCTCAACAGAGAGAATGGGGACACATGTAAAAAATCAGGAGACCAATTTGGTAAGATTTATTGAACTTGAATCTTTTCCTGATTAAGAACTTCTCATCCTTTCTCTCAGATGCCAACATTCTTAGTCCTCTTTCCTGGCCAAATAAGTGCTTGTTTTCTAAAATTAATTTCTCCAGTGTTAGTTTAACTAATGAAAGGAGAGTTTGCCAGTTTCACCATTCTCCAGCTGTAGATTATGATCCCTGGAGTATATTTCATGTGACTGTGCTCTCACGTGCGGAACTAGAGTGCTGTTTTATGTAGAGAGACTTAAAGTTCGACCAAAGATGTATCCACTGCAGCAAACAATGATGGGGTGGGGAGCAAGACAGTTGGGAAACCTGGACACAATTTAGAGCTGCCCCTTTATCAACTGCAGCTATGACGAATAGGGTCGATGCCATCAAGGGCCAGAGTGCCTCGTCTCTTCTGAAGAAAGGCGCCTGCATTTATTTCTCTTCTCTCCAAGGCCATTTAGGGAATCTGGGTCAGCCCTGTCATTTCAAACTACAGGTTTTCCCATATTAGGACCTCTAAGAAAACAATGTTAATGAATTCTGCTCATCTTTAACACAACTCCATAGGAAGGGGAGGAAAAAAAAAGATGAAATCTACTTCTTTTGTCTCTGCCTTTTGCTTTGAACAATATGTAGCTAGAAAAGTAGCAAAAGAGAAAGAGATATTATCATTGCTGAAGTTTTCTTGCCAACAAAAGCACCCTGTTCTTGGGGTCATGCATAGGAGAGAGAAGGGACTTTTAATGGAGAGGTGTCTTTGGACACCCACCGTAGTTTGTCAGTTGCAGATGCTAATGGAACCAGGCTTGGCGACTGAAGGGGAAAATGGAATATGAAAGCAAAATGAAATAGGCCTATGAGGCAAGCATGTCATTTCTAAATGAAGGTTTCATGCAAAGGAGTTGAGTCTTTTCACAGCTGAAAATGGAATCTTTAAATAAGATAAAATAAAAGGATGCTGTGGCTTGTTGCAGGTTCTGTAATGAAATACAGTTTTCCTAATACCGTGCGACCTGCATTTCTCCCTGTTTTATGGGTGCTATTCCTTGACGTACAAACCCGTATTTTCTCAAGTCAGCATTTGATGATGGATGTCAAAATACAGGCCATGTATTATGCATATAGCATTACCGATTTAAGGTGTTTACTTGTCAAGTTGAAGAAATTCAAAAACGTCACAGCCACCGAATCTGCACAGCTGTCACTTGTAGTTTTTCATGCTTTTGAATGAAACTTCTGATGAAAACAGTTTAGTTTTCCCCTTCGCTATTCTGGGGAAGAAAACAGCTAGCATTTAAAATGAGTGTTCTTGGTTATGTGGTTGGCTGAAAAATACACATTCCAAAGTTTAGAAAGATGGACATTATACTGTCACTCGACATTACTTACCCTGTGCACAGCATATCAACACAAAGAATAAAATTAATGGCAATCAGAGAATGAACAGTAAATAAAACTTTTCTTTCTGAAAGTATGGCGTTCAATAGTATGAAATTTATACACAGGAGAACAGAAAATAGGAAGACCCTTTTATATTTTGCTGGCATTTCATGCATTATGCACCTCGAAAACAACAGGCAATTATTGAACACCTGTCATTTCATTCCTGATGGATGGAGCTTTACACGTACTGTAAAGCAGAATCAATCCAACATCGCCACATTCCTGGAGACTAAGTCAGGGATCTGGCCACATGGTCTGTTTGGAATTTCGTCCTTGGAAACTTAGCAAGTGACTTTGTATCTGCAAGTCCTTAAATCACTGATAAGCACATGTAGCCAATCCCCCAAGGACAAAGAAGGGAAACCAAAGTGAATGTGAACATCTGTCTGCCTGTGTGCTAAGGTCAGGAGCAAACTGGGTCTTGCAGCCAGCACAGAGTTGATGGTAGCACTTGCCAGGTGCATCACTTGATAAAATTAATTTTCGCCAAATGAATATATGAGGTAAATAAATGTCTCATGTTTATAGGTCTCTATGCTCATCCTTAAAGAGGCAGCCGTTCAGCCTTGAAGTTGTGGTTGGGCCAAGCTCATTCTAATATGTGCTTGGGATTTGGGTCTGAGAAGCTCAAACAGCAAAAATCAGAAACCAAGTAGCCTACTTTCCAATTTCCTATGCCCGCGTTTACCATATGAGGTCCGTGTTCGGCATGCCAGGGGGTTCCGGGACCCGCGACAAGCCGGGAGCATATGCAGTAGTCAGGAGGACTTCTTTTTCAAATGAAAAGAAAAGAAAATTCTTCATTTGGGCTTACACAAAAAGAAAAATATATACAGTTGACCCTTGAACAATGGGGGAGTTGAGGGGTGCCAGCCCCCTGCACAGTTGAAAATACATGTATAACTCTTGAGTCCCCAAAACCTAACTGTTAATAGCGTCCTGGTGACGGGAGCCCTACTGATAAACATAAACAGTCGAGGAAACTACATTTGGTATGTTGTGTGTATTATATACTATAGTCTTACAATGAAGTAAGCTAGAGAGAAGAAAATGTTATTTAGAAAGTCATAAGGAAATTACATTTACAGGACTGCATTATATTTATCAAGAAGAATTCGCATATAAGTGGACCCACACAGCTCAAACCTGTGTTGTGGAAGAATCAACTACATATTTATAAAATTGTGTGTGTGTGTGTACAAAACCAATCTATCCTACCTCAGGATTTTTTACCATAAGAAAATATATATGTATATGTACATATACATATATATATAACTATTATATATATAAAATATATACATAATCTCATTATCATAGTGTATATTATAATCTCATTTGTATATACTGTATACAAAGTCTCATGTAGTAAGAAATCCTGAGGTCAGTTGGTTTTGGCTCTAAGGCTAGTTAATTCAGTAACTCAAGGATTGTTCTTTCTATTTTATTGATTGATTGATTGATTGATTGTGATAGAGAGAGAGAGTAGGGGAGGGGCAGAGGGAGAGAGAGAGAATCCCAAGCAGGCTCCATGCCCAGCACAGAGCCCAATGCAGGGCTCAATTCCAAGACCCTGAGATCATGACCTAAGCCGAAAACTGAGCTGATGCTCAACTGACTGAGCCACCCACGTGCTCCCTCAAGGATAGATCTTTCTGTTGTTAAGTCTTTCCATCATTTGTTCAGCCAATCTCATTAAGCTGGCTTTGTCTTCAGCTGGTGCCCATCCTGGTTAAAAGATGGCTGCCACAATTCCAGGCACCACAGGTACGAGAGCAATGTCCAGTGAATTAAAAGACAATCTCTTCCTGTGTGATTCTTTTTAAGAGCAGGGAAACCCTTCCTAAAAGTCCCCAAGCAGATTTCCTCCCACCTCCCTTTGACGAGAATCTGTCAAAAACCCCGGCTTGAGTCACTCACTGGCAAGAGAATAAGTAATCAGCTGGTTTACCGTAATAGTCAGGGTAGGTTAGGTTGTGCAGCAGTAACAACAACACCACAATCCCCAGTGTCTTCAAGCAACAGAGATCACCTCTTCACTCACTCAGAATGCTTTGCAGTCTGCGTTACTGTCCAGGGCTGCTGCCCAGCCTTCCTCTCTGTAGGAACCCATGTTCCCATGGTTGCCACAGTCTGGGATGGGAGGCAGAAAATCAAATCTTTGTACCAGAAGCAATGGTATACATTGTTCTGTTCACTTTTCATGGGCTAGAGCATTTCCTGTCACATGGAGGCACAGAGGTACAATCTTCTTGTCTGCCTGGAACAAAAGTCTGTGAGCAAGAGCAGTAATTGATGTAGAGACTCATTTTTAGGGAGCTATCAAGGCAGGTTAGAATTATTGATAATGGCCTCCTACTTTGTCCTTCACAAAAGCAACACATCGGAGTTTATCCTGAGAGTGCCAATTGTTGACCTGTAAATAATGCATAAACTACTTTTTTTTTTTAATTGTGTATGTATCTTGTACTCATATTATTCCCAAGCTTTCCATGTCTCTGACTTTTCTCCCTTCTCTCTTTCTTTTCCACTAGGGTTCACACCTCCAGGAATGGACAGATCCTCTCCAGATAACAGCCCAGTGCACGGGATGTTACGCCAGCCATCCATCACGACTGGGGTCAACATCCCCATCATTACTGAACTAGGTAGGGGTGAATGTCAGCTTTGGGCAGATTTTGTTGTCCTCTCTTCCAGCCATGTAGGATAGGAGGGTAGTCTGTTTCTTAGCTCCTTCAGCATAGAGGGCTCCAGTAGGGCTTGTTGGCGGGGGGGGGGGGGGGGGGGTGAAGAGAGGTCTGGGTAGCAATATGACAGATTACTGAAAGGAAAACTGATCTATCTTTCCTCTGAGATGAATAGACAGTTTCCTTCATGCTGGTCACCGTTCTCAACGGAGCTTGAGATGATGGATTTGAGATTGGGGCATAAATTAGGGAAGGGGGAGGAAAGGAGGAAAGGCATAATCCATGGACTCTTCCTGGTGATTTTCCTTGGAACCACCTCCAGACAGCTTCTGCAATCAGAGCCCTCCACTGAGGTACAAAGCCTCAGGTCTAAGCCAAACCCATTCTGAAAACTGGGTGGAGACAATGGGCATTTAATCTATTCTCGTTGAACTTCTCAGCTAATGCCACTCTGGCCTAAAATAAGATGGGGTTTGGACGACCATGATGACAGGCCAGTGGAACCCAACTTTTAACCCAGCCATGGCATTCCCTCCTACCATCTGTGAATTTGCAAAGCTGCTGAGTGGTCTCTTCCCCCCAAGACAATACTAACCACCTATGGTGCTGGGTCCCCTTACGTTACAATGTGTCCTCTGTTATTCCCTCATGCTCTTCTTTTTCTGTACTTTCCTCCACTCCCTTTCCCCAACCCTTAAATGCTGTATCCAATTAGCTAAACCTGGCAAGTTGCCTTTGGTATCAGTCAATCAGGAAAAAAACAGTGGGACGCACATTCTAATGATAACTGAACTGGGTAAGAAGCACTGTTTTCCTTCACATCGGTATCTCCTTTTGTTCTGTTGTTGGTGTTTCCAACTATCATCGGCTTGTTTTTTATTTCATGGGCTGTAACAGAAAGACTACCCCATGGCACTGCTTTGAATGTGTTTTATTTGTGGCTCTGGTTGGAATCGACTGTCTTGTTCTGGCCTTTCTTAATGATTTTTTTCCCCACACAGCATCAGTAAACCTTTGATCACACCCATCTGACCTGGCAGTTGCTTCTAAAGCATCTTTGCTCTAATTCATTTTCTTTGGCCTGGGCCTTTTCCCCCTCCCTGTATCCCCCTGCTCTCCCGCCTTCTCCCTTATATTCCTCTTCCAACACCCTGTCAGTTTGACTGACATGTCTTCACAGCTCTCAGAGAAGTCAAAGGAGAAATATAAAAATTTTAAGATAAGAAACCTAAGACGGAGCCTTCCCTCCAGCTGTTTATTTTCCTTTATTCTGACTTTATTTGCCTTTTTTTTTTTTTTTTTCCTACGAGACCTTTTCTCAGAAGCTCTGGTTCTGAGGCCATAAAAGCAGCCAGCTCCTAGGGAACCTTTTCTTATGAAAGCCAGATTTCAAGAAGGGTGCTGAGGATAAGGTTAGCGGCCACGGAGGGACAGGTCTGTGCTCTGACCCCCACCCGGCTGGCCCAGAGCCTCCCGGAGATTCAGAGTGGACTCACCAGGAAGATGAAGGGTTCTGGTCATGACTACATTTGTCAGGCCCTTCACACTTCCCTGGGACTTGGTTAATAACTCTGTAAAAGGCACCCATCAGCAGCAGGTCTCAGAACTGGGGATTGATCTTCTAAATAGAGACAGCAAAAGTACTGCTCTGCCGAGGGGTGGATAGAGAGGTGGGGAGCACCTGCCTTCGAATGACTCACAAATGAAACGAACATGCCATTCTCTTGGCCCCAAAATATATTTCAAAATAAGAGAGCAGGCTTTTAACACAGTAATCTTGCTTGTGAGGTGTCTGGAAACTAAGGAATAAATTGTCCACCATTCAGCACTGCATTATTGTAGACGTAGCTATTTATCAGGACAAATTCACTCAGGTCAAGGAGTATCGCACTATTTTCTGTTTCCGACAGTAGGAGAGGTGTCTTTTTCATGTTTAGAGAAGTTGGCTAAAAGCCTAGGTTTCTGGATTGCTCTTCTGAGGACCTTAGGGTTGTAAGAGGCCCAGGGAGCTTGTGCAGCCCAGACCGCTGGTTGGAAAATTCATCCAAATATCTCCATCTCAGAAACCTTCAGGGGCATTTCAAAATCATTACTGCCAGGGATTTCTTTTTCTGTTTGGAGTTCGTATGCTACCAATTAACTAGGATATCTCGATTTGTGATTAGGAGAAGAGGAAAGAGAAGGCTTGGTGCCCCAAATCTGAGGCAATGATGCAGGCATTCAGTTAGCATAACTGAATTTCCCAAAGCCTTCGTCCCTCACCAGATTTCTTCTGTGAGCTCAGAGAACCTTCCATGTGTACACGTCACCCTTACCTTCTGTGTTAAGCCCTATTTTCCTGGTGGTCATACCACCTTTGGCAAACATACCATCATCGTCTGACCACTTCGCTACCCCGCACCCCCACAAATATTTACTGTTTACCTGCATGTTCTGAGATGTGTTCTGCATAATGCCAAACCAGTAAAATGCCTTCTAAAAAGCACAGAGGATACCAGGTTTTTTTAAAGCTGTGTAGTATATTCCTGTCTTCATCCACTTGGAGAGTTTCAATTGATGGTAGTGTGTCAAAAGCTTCTAGAAGTTCCACAAGAAGGACATTTGTTTAAAGCTACTTAACCTGGTTTCCAGTCATCTATGACCTAAAACGTTGGGGGAGGGGTTAAAAAATCACATGTTAGCACCATATAATTACTGTTCTGTGAAATAGGCTTTGGGTAACACTGTCTGCTCTCCCTATGAGACTCTCCCAGAACGAGACACAGGATTTTCACAGAACCTTGGTTCCTGCCTTAGCTCTTTTCCAATGACTGAAATGCCTGGTTCGCTGATGATCTAGTCATCTCTCCCTACCTGTGGCCACTTCCCCTCCAAGTCTACTACCAGCCCTTCCCCATGGTCTTGAAAAGAGATAACAGATGCTACCCCTTTTGGAGTGTCAATGCACACACCATCCTTGGTTGTTCTAAGTAATTAAAACCACACTCCTCTGCATTATTGTCCAGAGTTCACGTTTTCTGATTCACAAAGCAAGAAGCCAAAACTGTGGCCTCCAATGTGCTTTTGGGTAAATGGAGGGAGGAGAGGAAAAGCTCCCATTTGACCCCGTAGGATTCCTGAGCAAGGCCTTACTTGCTTCTGAGAGAGGCGGAAGGAAGGTGGGAATTTTCATAGTGTAGTAGGGTAGACAGAATATTTAATCAGACAGCTAATATTTGTCAAGGTCCTGGGCCAGGCTCACCAAGCACAATCCCTTAGGAGCCTCCTGACAATCTCATGAGAGCTGCTAGTAACTCTCCCATTTTATAGAGAGAGAAAGTAAGGTGCAGAATGATGAAGCCGCAGGCTTATACAGAGTTTGTACAGAGCCTGGATTCAAAGCTTACTTGTCAGATCCCACATTTTGCACTTTTACCCACTAGCCTGTAATTCAAGTGTTACTGAGCAAAGATGTTCCTCCATTAAAATTTTTCTCTAGGGAAACAAGATGGTGTCATTTAAAACTAATTCCATGCCTAGCCTTTTATCCTATTATCATTTATTCTGCCTTATACAATAAACAAGCAAAGGTTGAAAGAAAAAGTTATCCAGAAAGTTACGCTTAGGAAAAAAAAAATTAAAACAATAACTCTAGGAAAGAGAATTCACTACTGATACATTTAGAAAGGAATCAGAAAAAGGAAACCTCATCTATTCTTTTCCTAAAAGCACCATAATTATTCCAGAAATCACGAGCGCTCATCTCCTCCCCCACCACACACTTTCTTCCCTATTACTTGCTCTGCAACACTGATAATTTCTGAAGCCAAGATGGGAATGGAAATTAATTTGTCATTTAATTTTTAATAAGTTGAAGACATCTTAGTGACAGCCAATCCGTCTGCACCCGCCTGCCAGAGGAGTCCTTGAGGAATCCTCAGATGGAAACGAACTACAGCATCAGATGCTGCTTGTCATGGAGCCACAGCACATAAAAGACTGAGCTGTGTAGAAGGGGAAAGGGAGAACGTGGGCGTCCCCATGCAACTTGGAATGCACAGCAAGTACTTGTCAGCCAGCAGACGGAGACAGCCAGGGATCCACCCCACCTGGGGTCACTGTTCTATCAAACAGGGCCTGTCGGGGTGGGCCTGGATTCAGGGCTAGGGACACCAGACCCTACCCAGGCCGACCCCGGGCAGGCTGTAGGTCCTGCCTACAGGTGAATTCCTTGCTATGCGCCTTTGCTGTGCTCCTAGTCTCCTGCTCTCCGGTCTCGATAAGTTGCTTTCTCTTCCTGTGGCTAAACTTAGCATCCCAGCATGGCTACTCATGGCTACTCATCCTTGAAATATGTCCATCTTTCAAAGGACTTGGCGACCGAAAAACACCCTGAAGTGTTTTTCGGTCATGATTCTAAAACTATACCAAAGGACTGACCAGCACTGTCCAGCCATTCTCCAGTGGTCTGCCATGGATCAAGGCTGCTTGAACTCATTGCTCTCCAGGCCTGGGAAGCTTGAACAATCACATAAGAGCGGTCCATTGAGTCCACTGGCTCCCACCCCAAGATTCATCTACAGCTTCTCCCATGCTTTCCTCTCCTTTTCAGTGACTTCAGTGTTGCTAAATCAGTAGCCTGCTCTTTCTCTGGCTTCACTGTCCGTGTGTGGTCTTTTGAGCTAATTCTCATTTTACACTTTTTCTAGTGAATGATACTAACGTTCAGTTTTTGGACCAAGACGATGATGATGACCCCGACACAGAACTGTACCTCACGCAGCCATTTGCATGTGGGACAGCATTTGCAGTCAGTGTCCTGGACTCGCTCATGAGCGCGGTGAGTGGGCGCGGGATATGGGAGTAGAGCACCTCCAACCTCCAACATCAATGGCCCAGGACTGGAGCTGGGGAGAGCATGACCACACAAAGCTTGCACTCTAGAAGGGGATACCAAACTGTTGTACAAATAAACGTTTGATTATGAATACTTGAAAGTGTGAGGAAGATCAGGAAGAGGGGAGATTTTGTGGGGAAGAATATCCCCCTCAAAGAAGGAAAGCAAATGCAAAGGCCTGGTGGTGAAGGAAACTGGCAATTTAAGGAGGCCAAAGAAAGCCTTTGTAGCTGGGCCACAGTGAGAGAGGAAGAGGAGAGGATGAGGCAAGGTTGGGCCTATAAGACCAAGAAACCCATTGTCATGGCTTTGGTTTTTTTCTTAAGGTCAATGAGGAGACCTTGAAGGATGGTTTTAAGCTGGCAAGTCATGTGATCAGGTTTATGTTTTAAGAGGATTGTCTTGGCTGGTGTGTGGAGGATGGCTCAGGAGGCAAAATGGCGGCAGGAAATCTGAATTTGGGGCTATCAAAGTTTGGATAAGGATAGAGCTGGCAGAGCTAGAGGGAGATGGGTGCATCTGAGTGGTGTTGGTCAGGAAGATTGATAGGGCTTGGGGATAGATTGAATATGAGCAGAATATGGAAGAGGACAAAGTGTCGAGGGTGACTCCTAGGTCACTGCTCGTCACTGAAATGTAAGGCCTGGGAGAGGACCATGCACGAGGGTCAGGTCTGGCCAGTTCTCTGCTGCTGGGAAGGAATGAAGTAGTAGCAAAGAGAGGAGGGTGGGCTGTCTTAGGGGTCAAAAGCATCATTGGTTTCTTTTATAACTTGATATGCACGAAACAATCAAGGCATTGATTTTTCACTTTTGAGACCAAAAACAAGTAACATATTAAAAAGTAGGCCCCAGTTCATGGAGCTCTCTTGAATTGTGAAAGGCAAAAGCAGACAGTAGAATGGGTTACAAGTGGGGATTGTGAAGTGTTCCCACTGAGTGTCTTTATTTATTATAGAGAAAAGCCTCTTTATTTTGGAATTCTCAAATTCACAATTTATGAAAATACAGACATAAGCTGGATAAAAACTGACCTTTGAGGAATCCATGAAAAGGAGTTTTATTGAACACATTAAAACCATAAACATAGCTCCGAGAGTTTTTATACACATACATTTCTTAAAGTGCTTAAGAAGGCTATTCTCCTGAATGTGTTAAACAACTGATATGCTAATTATGCATTATTCTTCTCTATTCATTAAAGCTAATCCCAGAAGAACCTCTATTTGAGGAAAGAAAAAACATAAAGCTTTTTAAGACTAATTTAGGTTATTCTATATTCCTGAATGTGGTCCAGCTGCAAGCATATCTTATTTTAAAAATTAGAATTATGGATTTAAAAATAATTATGAAACAATATTCATCTGAATTAAGGTTGACTAGGCATCATGCCAGACCTTTGCTTTCCAAAGCCAAGAAGGAGAGAAAAAGGTCACTAGAGAAGGCGCTCTCGGTTTCCCAGGACTTGTGATTTTTTTCTGATGGCCTGATGGTTCTGGGCCTATCCTCTCTACCTGCTGGTGATGTTGGGCTCAGTTTGTCCAAACTCCTTAAGCAAGCCAGAAGGAATGACGAAAGCTACAGGATGTGCTCATACAGGGCCAAATTGTCTGTACTGGTCTTCAGTTTCCAATGGATTTCTGTAATTCATCTCTTTAGAAATTTCATTTTACTTCTGATCCTAATTAGAGAGATTACAGAAGACTGGTCTCACTAAAAGATGGTTAAACTGGGTACAGTAGCTTTTTTTTTCAAGAACTCCAAAATACTCTATTAACATTTTATAAAATCCAAACTTATACAATTATTTATGTTTCTACATATCAGACATGCGGGATATTCCAGGCAGCTATATAATTAGCAAGGCCACTTTTTCATACGTAATTAAGAATTTCAAAATGATGACTGCAGAGCTTTAAGCCAAGTGAGGGGCCCTTCTGAGCATGGACCATGGGTGACCGCACAGGCCACACGCCCGTGAAGCCAGCCCCTCATACCAATAAGCCCATAAAATGGATTTTAAGCAGCAAAGAACTTCACCCCTATACAACCGAAGGGGCACTGGGTGGCCATGGGGTGGGGGTAGGGGGCCCCTCTGGATCTGAGCTGCACCTCTGTCCGTCTATAGCACCACCAGTGAGTCAGTTCTTGGAAACTCAGATGAGAAATCAAAGTGGGTTGGTTAGAAATTTTTAAGAAGCCATCTCTAATCTCCTTTGAAATGCAAACTGAAGTGTCTGGGAGAGAGGAGCTAAGACACGTATGGATGCGACCGGTCTGCCCCGAAGCATTCCTTCTGAATTCCAGCCTGGGAAAGAAGAGTATCAGGAATCTAGTAACAGTCATTGTAATCACCATCGGCTTCATTTATTGAGGGCCCAGAACTGTGCAAGGCACTTCAGCCACAGTGACTGATCTTTCGGACAATAATGTGAATAAACCTGAAGCAAGACGTATTTAACTGTTGCACTGACAGTGACTTTTCAGATCATTAGTCAAAACGCCTATCCGATGGTTCCAGGCCTGGTTTTCCTTGTCTGGGATGAACAAGTTCCACGGTGACGTCTTGCATTGGGTCTGGCTCAGCAGACCCAGTTGAATCGGGCCTTCCGACAAAAATGTTACCTGTGATTTCTTTGCATTCCACCCCAACCCTAATTTATGAAAAACCAGGAGATTAGTCAGGAACCAAGGCAGTAACTAGAAGGAATTGAAAAGGTTGGCAGGAATGTAAATTGAGAAATTGAGACTCCAAGCAGCAGGAACCGGAGGTAAGCTTCCATCCCAGTCATTCGCTTACAAGCAACGCCGCGATGTTCGCACACACTCACCTCCTCAGATGTCCATGATCTCCTTTTTCTAGCCCCCAAATTGCCACTTAATCGTGTGTCTAAACATCCCCTGAATATTGTCCTTCATAACTCAACTCCTGCTGCTTACTGCTTCATTTGTTAAAAGAATAATGTTTTGATCCGTCACAAGCATCCCTGAACAGATAGGGATGTTGCAGACATGGCCTCGTGGCTTTCTCCTGCTAATCAACAGCAGAAACACATGATCAGAGGGAATGATTATGCTTGTGGGAATGTGCCTCTAGGAAGAGGCTCACAACTAGGCAATGTATTTTTCAGAGTGGTACCAGCTTGCTGCTCACACACACACGGAAAAGATGAAAGGAAGCGTCTCTGTATTTACAGCCAAAACTGGCGCTCAAGTGTTCAGACTTCTTTTCCACAGACACCCCTCGCCCCACCCACAGCCCCAATTTGAGTTCTACCTGGCCCCTCCCTAGGCAGAAAAGTCATGAACCAAGAGCCAGACTGCCCGGATGCAGATCCCAGCACCAGCATTTACTGGCCGCGTAAACTTAATCTCTCTGTGCCTCAGTTTTATCATCTTTAAAATTGGGATAATAATAGCACTTACCTCATAGAATTGTTGAGATAAATAAGTGAGTTAAGGCTGTAAAGTGATTAGTGCAGCACTTCACACATGACAAGCTCAATATTGTATTTATTATTATCGATCATTGCCTTCACTGAGCACTTAACTAAATGCCAGGCACTATTTGGATGCTGGGGATTTGGCAGTGGAGAAGAAAGAGGAAGACCCTGCCCTCATGTTGTTGGAACTTTCATTCTAGTGGGCGATAATTATGTAAATGATTACGTAAATCAGTAATGATAGCTACCATCGGTAGTAGTAAATGAATAAAATCAAATGGGCGAAACTGATTTGAAGAACATAAAATCGTTTGAATGGGTGTGGAGACCTGTGTTAGCTGCAATGGTCAGAGTAAAGTTGTCTCAGCTGAAAACTTGGAAGCTGACACTGAAAAGTCAGAAGAGAGCACGTGGGGGCGAGGGTGATGAGGTTTCCAAGGCAGGAGAAAGATCAGGGGGCAAAGCTGAACAGTGGTGCCGAGCTGACTTTGGGGGGTCTGAGGGAGTTGTTGAAGGCTGTCATGCTTGGAACATGGTAGATACAGGGGAGGGACATGCAAGAAGCAGTCAGACAGGCAAAGCTATTGTCCACACTGTGAGTATTCTGAGTACAAAAGACCATGTCCCATCAAGTTCTCAGTCAGGGTTAAACACTTCAGTCATCTTCCTTTGGATCCCACCAGGATCCTCCTGAGGTCACTGCTTCCTGTGTGTGCTGGCTGGAGGGGCGCACCCATCACTGAGTTGACTCCTGAAGTAACCCCCGATTATTTTTCTGTCCCACACTCCATCCTACTGCACTCATTTTAAGAGAAGAAGGGAAGAGAAACAGCACAATGTATTGGCATGAGGAGCTGGATTGATCTCTGGCTTCTAATGAATCGTCTCTCATAAAAGTCTCAAAATGGCACATTACAGGCAACACGCATCCCACAGACAAGTTCTGCATTTCCCAAAGTTTTTCATTTTTAAATGGAATTTGTGGCCAATATTTTAAGATCATAAGATTACACATAAAAATATGGATTTCCGGCTTATTTTGATTGGAGTCACAAAGCAGATTCCCAGATACCCACAAAGCACCAGTTGGCTAGAGCTGAGTTATGCTTCCTTTAATTACAGCCCACCATGTTCGCTGTTGAACTCTCCAGGCCTGCTTCACCCATCCCACTGGTCCCTGCCTATGCATCCCACTGAACCAGACTTACAGGCCTCCTGCTTCTAATTTTGTGAGCCTGTACGACTGTAGTCAGCCAGCATCCTTGGGCTTCTGGCCATGGGCCTGTCCTTGGAGTCAGAAGGATGAGCACATGATGTCCATTTTCTTTGAACCCTCAACCTTTTTTGGGATCCCTGCTGCTGAATCCCCCAGGAGCCCAAGAAAAACTTCAGTATGAGCATTTTGTGCCAAGCGTGTCTTTGCTTTGCTCACTGCACCAATGCCCAGGGTGGGTATTTGCATGTTCAATGAATTTGCATTTCATAACAAAGGCGAGGACTTAACAGGAGAAACAGTGTGGCACTGGCCCACGAATTAGGACGTACAGGTTCCAGTCCCAGCTCACCAGCAGCCCGTGCATGTCTTTTCCACTGTCTGGGACTCAGTTGGGTCCAACTGTTAATGGGAATGATATTAATAATCCCTTATCACGTTAGGGTAATCAGGTAAGGACAAAGGTAGATGAAAGTCTTTCACAGAATAGACAAATATTTCTTCAGATCAAATGTAACTACGAAGAAGTAGATTTATTATATATGTGTGTGTACATATACACACGTATGTGTATGTACTCACACACATATGTTATATGTTTCTGTATTCTATTCTCTAGTATCAGAGCTGGTCTCTGTCAGAAATAACTGGGCTTATGTTGGTAAGACTGAAGAATGTGGCCATCTGGAAGATGGACCCACATGATTTGCTCTCTTAATTGTAATTGTGTTTTGGCTGCACCCCAGGAGGGTGTCATGGAGCAGACCAAGTTCTCCAAGCTAATCCGGTGCCATGTTATATAAACAAATGACTCCTCCCTGGCCCTCTTCCTTACACTCCACTCAAGAGCCTCATTTCTTCTGCTCGCAAGGTGAGGGACGGCCCATGGGCCATCCCAAGGCAGAGGACCTAGCACCGGTGTCCATGTGGCAAATGGGAGCGTGCTCTGTTGCACCCAGAACGTTTCACCACTGTCACATCAGGCCAGGCAGGCCCGGGATTGAAAAAAAAAAAAAAAATCAAATCGTTCTCATCCTTCATGAAAGAAAAATACTAAAAATAAAAATCTACACCATGAAAACTAACAAATCTAAAAAATGGCAGCTGTGGCATGGAAAATGACAATTTTAGAGCAATTATAAACGAAAGGCAAAGTGCCATTAAAGTTAAGGCAATGTTATTAAAAGATGTGTTAATTTTCAGTTAAATTTTCTATAAAAGACCAATTAGTTTAAAAGGCTTGACAGCATTAACTGTGAAACATAAGCTCTGGTAATTATACTTTAAAAAAATAAAAAGAGGAAGATGCACCAGTGAGTTAGAAACCCAGGCGCAGAGGGGTGTCCTCAGAGCAGGCTAGGTGGCACTGCGGGCTCAGATTTCCCTGTGCAGTCAGGTCCTCTGCCCAGCATTTCTCGGCTCCCTCCATGCCTCTTACTCCGTCTACATATGGGATCTGAGAAATGTCAAAGTTCAGAGGCCAAGGAGGCTATGCGTGTGATCTGGGCCAGATCTCTGATATAAGAGATGAGAACACAGAAACACAGAGAGAGGGAATTTTCCAAATTGGTTGCATTCCTAGCCGGTTGTTATTTTTATAAGCTACCATTTATTATTTGTTGTGCATTTGAAGTTACACGAAGTATCTCATTTAACGCTATCCTATAAGCTGGCCTGCACTGGGGTTTTTGTGTTCCTGTTACATGGGTGAGGAGTTGGAAGCATAGAAAAGTCAGGCAACATTCCCATTGTCATAGGTGTTGAATGGTGAATCAGGGATTTAAAACCATACAAGCTGAATTCTGAGGTCAGTACACATAACCAGGGGTGTCATGTTGTCTTATCGGGAAGAAAGGCTTCCCTGACTAGGGGTGGAACCCCGACGTTGGTAGTGGGAAGAGAGACTCCCATGTTCCTTAGACTACATGGGTAGTTCAGGAGGCGAAAGATCACACTTCCATATTACAATCCTCCCTTCGGAAGTTTGTGTTTCTTCGATTCTAGTGTTTTCTTTAATCCAGAAAAGAATGATGCCCTCTGGGTCGGGTGAGTTGTACAGAAGTTTGTTCTAGCTGGCACATTCTCCATAGGGATTGTCTGTTATAATTGGCATTTGAGGGCCTAGCATCTGTTTGCTGCATGGTACTGAAACAGCCACTTTCTATGCAGAAAGCTCTGGATTTGCTGCTTAGCTGCCGACCAATCAATGTATGAAGAAATCTGTGCCTTCCATTATGACCAACTAGACATCCTTTTTCAAAAAAGCATTGTCTTCGCACTAAGTTACTCAGATCACAAAGAAACCTTGATACGTGCTCAGAACACACCCACATGAAATGCTCAAAGTACTTCTCTGCAGCTGAATGTTGAGCCAACCAAATGGGAGCAGGAGTGCTCTGCTGAGAGACAGACGTCATTATTCTCTGTCATAGCAGATATTGCTGCCCACAGTGAGGCTCCTTAATGCCTGCATGGGAGAATCAAGGAGAGAGATCTAGGATACAGGTTGGACGGTAGAGATTTGTGTTCAGAGTTGTGAGTGGTTCCAGAGCTGTTCAGCCACCCATAAAACCCTGTGACCCACCCTGAAATTATACCCGTTGATGGGAAATTTTGCAAGTGACACACTCTTTGAATAGAATACAATTGCAAGCCAAACAAAGACCTAGGGATTAGTAGATGCTCAATAAATGTCAGCGACTGATTGATCAAAAAGTCTGTGCCGTTACAGTGTAACTGATTTCAACACAGAAGGGGAAACATGTTGAGGTCAAATCCTTGAGATTTGACAAAACAATAACCTTTCATGTTGACCTTCTAAACTTATCATTGCAAAGCAGAACTTACAGTGTTTTATGTTTAAAAATCATTGACAGTTTTCATTAGAAAAGTTATTCATGTTGTGTGGGATATTTTGAAAGCACAGAAATATATAAAGAAAAACATTTAAGTGGACCATATTTACAATACCCAAAGATAAGCATGATTAATATTTTGGTATATTTCCTCCCAGATGGATAAATATGGATCACCCAGTTTTATATCTTGTTTTTTTTTTCTTTTCTTTTAACACTTAGTATTTTATCCAGAGCATTTAATCATGTCGTATTATTGAGTATCATGATTTGCAATGCCTCCATAGGACTTCCTGAGACTCTAACCTATAGATATTCCAGCACCTGTTTAACCATTATTTACCTATCGTGAGACATTTCACGTTAAAAATTTTTTGTTTTAACAATAATTAACCCTGTGATAAACATCATTGCACATGATCTTTGAACAAGAAGCAATTTATTATCTTGAGGCAAACTTACTGGGTTTTTAACAAATAGGAACACTTTCAAAGCTCTTGATGCATATGGCTGGATTCTCTCCTATTAATTCATACTGCCATCATGGGTGTGTAAATCCTATCCCGTGTGCTCCAGCCGGCAGTGATTATCATTTTCTCTAGAAGGCCCTTTAATTGTGTTTATGATAATTTTTGAAGTATCTAAACTTTTAACTTATATGTAATCATGTAAATGCATATTTACTTTTGTGAATTATTCTATAGTGTTTATGCTTAAAAAGTGCCTGCTGAACAAGAGAACTATCAGGTATCCTGAGATCAGTTAAATATTCAGCTGTATTTTCATCAGGTTGTTTGTGGCTGCATTTTTTGCCTTGAACTATTTTATAACATTTGCTTCCTTTCTTTGGCCTAGTTTTACTGAGATATAATGAACTTATAACACTATGTACATTTAAGGTATATAGTGTAATGACTTGATATATGCATATATTGAGAAATGATTACCACAGTAGGGTTAGTTGACACATTCATCTCCTCACATAGCTGTATATTTGTGTGGGTGTGTGAGAACTTTTAAAATCTACTCTCTTGGCAACTTTTAAATATACAATACAGTACTGTTAACTGCTGTACATTACATCCCCAGAACTTAATCATCTTATGGAATGAATGGGATTCATCTTACTGGAAACTTGTGTCCTTTGACCACCTTTACCTGTTTCCCCCCATCCCCCATGTCCGGCCCCGGACAACCACCAATCTGTTCTCTGGTTTCTGTGAGGTCAGGTTTTTTTGTTTTTTTTTTTTTTTCCAGGTTCCACATGTAAGTGAGATTATACAATATTTGGATTTCTCTCTTAGACTTATTTCACTTAACATAATGCTCTCAGGATTCATCCATGTTGTTGCAAATGGCAGGATTTCCTTCTTTTTATGGCTGAGTAGTATTCCGTTATATGTATATATATATATATATATACACACACACACACACACACCACATTTTCTTTATCCACTCATCTGTCAATGGACACTTAGGTTGTTTGCATGTCTTGGCTATTGTAAAAAGTTTTGCAGTGAACATGGGAGTGCAGCTGTATCTTTGAGATAGTGATCTTGCATCCTTCAGATATACCAAGAAGGGGAATTGCTGGATCATATGGTAGTACTATTTGTAATTTTTTGAGGAACAGTTTTATACTGTTTTTCATAGTGGCTGCACCTATTTACATTCACAACCACAGTGCACAGGGGTTTCCTTTTCTCCTCATCCTCATCAACGTGTATTTCTTGCCTTTTTGACAACAGTCATTCTAGCAGTTGTGAGGTGATAGCTCATTGTGGTTTTGATTTGCATTTCCTTGATGGTTAGTGATGTTGAGCGCCTTTCCATGTACCTGTTGGCCATTTGTATGTCTTCTTTGGAAAAATGTCTATTCAGTTTCTTTGCCCATTTTGAATAGGATTTTTTCGTGGTTTTTTGCTACTGAGTTATATGAATTTCATTCATTTCCTTTTTTAGAAATTTAATATATATTTTCACGGTCAAAACATATAAAATAAATAAAATTATAGGAAAAAATTAAAATCAGTCAGAATTCTATCACCAAGAGTTAATCACCAAGTAAAATTTTGGGGTACTAAGTACAATTATTTTTACATGAATAAACCTGTATCACTTGAGGTCTGCCTTTTTTTTTTTTTTTAAGATTTTTTTATTTATTTGACAGAGAGAGAGATCACAAGTAGGCAGACAGGCAGGCAGAGGGAGAGGGAGAATCTGGGTTCCCACTGAGAATGGCACCCGATGCGGGGCTCCATCCCAGGATGCTGGGATCATGACCTGAGCCAAAGGCAGACGCTTAACGGACTGAGCCACCCAGGTGCCCCGAGGTCTGCCCTTTTAACATGAATTTTATGTCATGTTGTTTTTTGGATCCTGCCTTTTTGCATATTTTACTATTACATCATATAATTGTTACTATGCCATTAAATATTCTCTGAAAACATTAATATCTGGACAATGTAAGTAATATAAGTATATCATGATTTATTTAATCATTACCATATTGTTGAAGAATTTTTTCCAGATAGCCAGTTATCCCTAAATCATTTCTTGAAAAAACATTTTTTCCTTATGGTGTATGATGCTTTCCTTATCATATTAAAGAACAGATCAGCAAATTTTTTCTGTAGAGGGCCAGGTGGTGAATATCTTAGGTTTTTGAGAGCCATAAAGACTCTGTTGAAAGTACTTGACTTCTGTCATTATAGCATAAAAGCCCATTTGTAATAAACTATAGAAATGATCCCTGTAAGTATAGTCTTTAAAAGCCCATTTGTAAACAAATGGGTATGTCTAGGTCCCAATAAAACTTTATTTAAGAAAACAGGTGGCAGGTTGGATTTGGCCCAAGGGCCAGATTTGCCAGCTCCTGTATTTGTACATAGAACTATTAGACTATTGTTCTCAGTAATCTATTCTGGTTGATTGGTCTTCTCATTTTTACTATTGTCTACAATGTTAAGTTATGAAATATTTAATATTTATTACAGTCCCTGGGAGGACAATTTCATAAACTGCTTCCAGAGGAAATTTAGCATAGTTGTATCAAATTTTTAAAAAGTCCAGTTGAGGGGTACTTGGGTGGCTCAGTGGGTGAAGCTTCCCGACTCTTGATTTTGGCTCAGGGCATGATCTCAGGGTCTTGAGATAGAGCCCCGCGTGGAGCCCCATGTCTGGCTCTGGGCTAAGCATGGAGCCTGCGTAGATTCTCTCTGCCCCTCTGCCACCCCTCCCCTACACACACACACACACACACACACACACTCTCTCTCTCTCTCTCTCTGTCTCTGTCTCTCTCTCTCGCAAAATAAACAAACAAATAAATAAATAAATATTAAAAGTCCAGTTGAATCTATGACATATATCAAACTTAAAAATTTTACTGGAAAAAATAAGACATTATAACATCCAGTTGACGTGTTAAGGAATATGGTATTCTTTTTTATTTTTTCGTAATAATCTTCTCTATCTGTGGATGGTCATTATTTTGCTTTCCCTTAAACAACAGTAGCTGTTCTTATGCATGACCAGGAGCTGTGATACTAAAGAGAGCTTCCAGGATAGGAGTGTTAATTCTCAAACATATATGACACTATATTCTCTTTCTTATTTCTCATTTTATTTTTTTAGTTATATTTGTTATAGGCTTGTTTAGTTTTTCGAAGAATTATTTCTTGTATTTATCATTTTAATAAATATCCTCTTGTGATTTCATTAATTGATACTTTATTATTTCATCCTTCTGCTTTTCTAAGATAAAAAAAGAACAGTAAAAGACAGTTCTTTTAATGCTTAGCATTATTTATTGTAATTCTTTTGTACTTAATAATAAAATCATTTAAGGCTCTGAATTTGTTTCTGTAGCTTTGGCCTCAATCCATGACATTCTTATATGCCATTTTCAAATAGTTAACTTTTAAATACTCTATATTCTAAGTTTGATTTCCATCTTGACCTATAGTTAGGTTTTAGAATACTTTTCTTTTAAACTTGGAGATGTTGGGATATTTACTTTTATTTCTACTATTATCTTAATTTTCTAAATGTAAACTCTACAGCTTATGCTTTATTGTATATATTGAAATTTTATACTTTGAGCCGTTGATCGTTTTTTTGTAATTACTGTTTGGAAGCTATCTAAAAATGTTGCAAAATTTAGCACAAATCTACTAAAGCACTTTCATTATATCCTTAATTTTCTCATAGTTTGGTCTGTGTGAGCTACTGAAGCTAGAAACACAGTGATATTTTACATATCACTCTCAGTCCACATTTATTTTACTCTAATTGCTAATTAGTTTTACTTTCTATATTTCAGTTATATTATTTTGTGCATAAGTAGGTTATATCTTTATTGTAAATTTTAACTATCAATACAAAGTTAACTTGCTTAATGTAACATTTAAAAATTTTCCCTTGAAATACAGTTTTGTATGCCTATTTTGTTTTGCTTTTTCCTATTTGTCTCTGAAAATATCAGAGTTTGATTTTTATTTTGGCTTTTGAATAAGTCTGAGAACCTTTGCAATTTAATCAAATCCTTTAGCTCATTTATGTTTAGTTATTAAAATATAATGCTATAATTTTGCATTATGCTTTATACATGCTTCTATAATTGTGTCTTTTATTATCCATCTTTGGGTATATAGGCTATATTTTGGTATGCATATTTTCTCTAGTGATGAGTAAACTATCTATATTCTATTTTTGATTCTAATTAGTAGTTACCAGACATTCTATAAATATGTTTGAAAGTATATTTTCTTAGCATTATTATCTAGAAAAATTTAGCTCTTGATTCTTCCTTTATATCCATCCTCCTCTCTCCTACCTCATTTTTCTGACTTTTAAAAATAAATTAATATTACCATATTAACAAATAATTTTGTCATTTTTTCTTTCAAGAATTATTTTTGACATTTGCATTTAGTTTAGTAATAAAACATACAACCATTTCTTAAATTCCATGTTTCAATATATTTCACCGGTATTTTAAAACCAAATTTGCTCATTTCTTAATTTCTAAAAGTTTCAAATGATCTTGAAGGATGCTGACTTTTGTTCCTTATTTTTTTAATGAAGTAAATCAATAAATGCTTAGACACTCAGAGATTCAAAAATATTTCTGGTTTTTTTTTTAATATTTCTATTGCTTTCACAAATGATTGATGATTTAGCTGCATGTAGAATTCTTGGAATAAATGTGTCCTTTCCAAACTCAGTTGGCATCATTCTTAAGTTTTCTAGAGAAGTCTCTGGCTAACCTGATCGTGTACATATTTTTTTCCTCACAGCATTGTGTTAGGTGACATTTTTTCTTCATTTAATATTTTAAATTTAAATATTCACCTGTTACAGATTTAAGTGATGGCCACATTCACTTGGTGAGCCACATCCTCAGTTCATTCTTCAGCTCAAGACAGGTTGTGTTCATTTGTTTCCTTGCTTGCTTACTCATTTTGACCTGCTTGAATTTTGTTTACAGTGTTAACTTGTAAACACTATTTATCAATTTGACCTCTGTTGTCTTTCCTCAATATCTACTAACATTCTCATAAAAAAGACAGACAGACAGGCAGGAAGGCAGACAGGCAGATAGACAAGAAAGAAAGAAAGGAAGGAAGGAAGGAAGGAAGAAAGAAAGAAAAGAAGAAAGAAAGAAAGAAAGAGAAAGGGAAAGGAAGGAAGGAAGAAAGAAGAAAGAAAGAAAGAAAGAAGGAAAGAAAGAAAGAAAGAAAGAAAGAAAGAAAGAAAGAAAGAAAGAAAGAAAGAAGGAAGAAGAAAAAGAAAAAGAAAGGTCTCTACATATTTCTCTATGTAGTTTCGGCCAACTTCTTAGTCTTACTTCCACACCACTGATTTTGTGTGCATGTGATTTTTAGTTCTGCAACATAGTGCCTCTTTTTCATTGTTGTTTTGGTAAGAACACTTCACATGAGATCTACCCACTTAAATTTTTCAATGTACAATACAGTATTGTTAATTATTGCTTCTTAATGGATAAAAATCTGGCCATTATAAGTTTAGTTACCTTTTAACTATTTCTCTTTATAATTAAGATTCTCCCATTTAAAATGTACAATTCTGTGATTTTTAGTGTAATCAGAAATATGTACAACCTTCACCAGTCAATTTTAGAACATTTTCATTGCCTCAAAAAAACCCTCCGTATGCTTTAGAAACCCCCACTAACCTCTGTCCCCTTCCCCCAGCCCTAAGCAACCATTAATCTACCACCTATCTTTATAGATTTGCTTCTTCTAGACATTTCTTATAAATGGAATCATACAATATGTAGTCTTTTGTGACTGACTTCTTTCACTTAACATAATGTTTTCAAGGTATTAGTACTTCATCCCTTTTTATGGTAAGAATAATATTCATATAACTGAATAATATTCATGGATATAACACATTTTATTTATGCATACATTAGGTGATAGACATTTGGACTATTTCCGTTTTTAGCTATTATGAATAATGTTGCTATAAACATATGTATACAAGTTTTCATATGGACATATTTTTAAAATTTCTCTTGGGTATATATATAGAAGTAGAATTGCTGGGTTATATAACTGTTTAACCGTGTGAGGAGCTGCTAAACTGTTTCTCGAAGTGCCAGTATCATTTTATATTCCCACCAGCAGAGTGTTAGGGTTGCAATTTCTCTACATCCTCACCAACTCTTGTTATGATTTGTCTTTTTGATTATAGCCATCCTAGTGGGTGTAAAGAGGTATCTCATTGTGGTTTTAATTTCCATTTTCCTGATGACTAGTGATGTCGAGCATCTTTTCATTTATTTTGTTGGCCATTTGTATATCTTTTTTTGAGAAATGTTTATTTAAGTCTTTTGTCCATTTTTAAAATTGAGTTATTTGTTTTTATGTTGTTGGGATATAAGATTTTATATATATAAATATTTTATTTATGTAGTCTTACATAAGATTATATATATTATATATATATTCTGGATACTATATCAGATATATGATTTACAAATATTTTCTCTCATTCTGTAAGGTTTTCTTTTTTTTTCACTTTCTGGATAGTGTACTTTGATGCACAAAAATTTTAACTTTGATGAAGTTAAATTTATCTTTTTCGGGGGGGTTGCTGTGCTTTGAGTGTCATATTTAAGAATCCATTTTCAAATCAAAGGTCATGACAATTTACCCTATGTTTTCTTCTAAGCGTTTCATAGTTTTAGCTCTTACATTTAGGTCTTTGATCCATTTTGAATTAATTTTTGCATATGGTGTGAGGTAGGGCTCCAATTTTATTCTTCTGAATGTGGAAGCCCAAGAATTGTAGCACCATTTGTCTAAGAGACTATGTTCTTTCTCCATGGAATGGTTTTGGCACCTTGTTGAAATCAATTGACCAAAAGCATGTGAGTTTCTTTCTGGACTCTCAATTCAGTCCCATGTCTGTCCTTATGTCAGTACTACACTGTCTTGATTATAGTAGTGTTGTAGTGTATTTTGAAATCAGGAAGTGTGAGTCCTCCAACTTTATCTCTTTTAGATTATTTGATTATTTGGAGTGCTTACAATTTTATATGAATTTTACTATTTTTTAAATTTTTTTTAAAGATTTTATTTATTTATTTGAGAGAGAGAGAGAGAGCAGGAGCGGGGCAGGGGGCAGAGGGAGAGGGAGAAGCAGACTCTCTGCTGAGCAGTGAGGCAGATGTGGGGCTCGATCCCAGGACCCTGGGATCATGACCTGAGCTGAAGGCAGACGCTTAACCCACTGAGCCACCCAGGTGCCCCTCATATGAATTTTATTTTATTTTTTAAAGATTTTATTTATTTATTTGACAGAGAGAGACACAGCGAGAGAGGGAACACAAGCAGGGGGAGTGAGAGAGGGAGAAGCAGGCTTCCCGCCGAGCAGGGAGCCCGATGTGGGACTCCATCCCAGGACCCTGGGATCATGACCTGAGCCGAAGGCAGACGCTTAACGACTGAGCCACCCAGGCGCCCCCTCATATGAATTTTAGAATCAGCTTTTCCATCTCTATAAAAATGGTTTTGGGGGTTTTGACAGAGATTGTACTGAATCTGTAAATTGTTTGGGGGAATACTATCTTAATCATATTAAGACTTCCAATCCATAAACATGGGATGCCTTTCCATTATTTAGATTTTCTTTAATGTCTTTCAACAATATTTTGTAGTTTTCAGTGTACCAGTCTTGCACTTCCTTGGTTAAATTTATTCTTAAGTGTTTATTCTTTGTGATGCTATTATAAATGGAATTTCCTAATTTTATTCTTGTATTGTTCATTGCAAGTGTATTGATATACAAATGATTTTTTCTATATTGACTTTGTACCTGCAAACTTGCTGAGCACATTTATTATCTATAATTGAATTTTAATAGATACATTAGAATTTTCTATATATAACATTATGTTCTCTGTAAACTGAGATAGTTTTACTTCTTTCTTTCCGATATGGTCCCCTCATTTCTTTCTAGCCTTGGCTAGAGCTCCCAGTGCTATATTGAATAGAAGTGGTGAGAGCTGACTTCCTTGTCTTGTTCCTGATTCTAAGGGGAAAGCATCCCGTCTTTCACCACTATGTCTGCTGTTAACTTTGGGTTTTTGATACATGCCCTTTATCAGGTTGAAGAAATTCCCTTCTATTCCTAGTTTATTGAATGTTTTTATCATGAAAGGATATTGGATTCTTTTAATTATCTCTAATCACATCTACTTAATTTAAATATCTTTCATAAAAAGTAATTGGGTAAGTTGTATGAAGTCAGCTTTTTTATAATCTGATCTTTTACTTCTTATAGAAACTATATTTTTAAAAATTTTATTCTAAAACAGATGCTTCTTTTTCTTTTACTTCTTCCAGCAACCATTTAATCAGTCAAAATGATGCTTTTCCTTTATATCTTAAATACTGTGGTTCCCTTTTAAAAAATATTTATACTGGCTTTTTAAATTTCTCTCTACCGAAAAACAGAGTTGGGTATATGAGGTCGTGAATATTCTGCCGCCCACTTTGCGAGCTGTTAGATTCCTCCTCTTGGTCTTACCTAAAAGGGTAATTAGAGTTCAAAGGCCCTTGTCAAAGTTCTATGCCCAGCACTCATACATTTAATGTGCCCCAATGTTAAGGAGGGGTCTCCTGCTTCTACTGATGTGCCATCTGACTGTAGGGAAGAGGATTTACCTCTGAAAACTTTGGAAATGTTTGTGGGTGTGCCCCAAGGCCACCTCCACTAAAACACACCTCTGGGGGCTCTTGCCATTACTGCTGTCCCATCCCAGGATGCAGGGCCCTGGTGACCTTTGTTGTGTCATTCCTGATTCCAAATAGGGCCTTGAATGGATGCAACTGAGAAGTACAGATTCAAGGATGAAATACATGGCCTTGGTTTGCCCACCCCTTACCCCAAACATAAATGATTTTTAAAAAGGGAAGGTTGAGAATGAGCTGACCATTCCTCTCACCAGCGAGAGCTCGGAGTCTCTACTATTAAGTCAGAAGTGTTTATCAGCGCTTCTCGTGCACCAAGCCCTGCTCTGTGCACCTCACGTGTATTAGTTCTATCGTCCTTATAACCACTCTGTTAATACATTTTACAGATCATGAAACTGAGGCACAAAAATGACAAATAACTTTCCAGGGTCACACAGCTCCTGCGAGGTGAAGCCAGCATTAAACCCACCGCCTGACTCTTTCCCCCTGACTGACCCAGCAACACTTCTCCTGTGCTTGTCCTCGGTCTGCTTCTGTGCCCTGAGGCACATCTGAGCTCCGGCATCTCTGAGACAAGGTTCTCCTTAGGGTCTGACTCCTGAGTAACATTCCTAGTCTCCTTTGCTGTTGGGATTGTCTATCACTCTGGGTGGGTTTTGCGAGTATTTCAAAGAGGAAAGTGAATCTTGCCCCAGGAGCAGCTATCATCTGAACTCAGAAGTCCTCAGGGAATAATTTGCATATGAACTTGATCTTAATGACTGTGCTAATTTTGCGGATGAGAATATCAAAGCCTAGAACCGGTTAGTCAACCTCCCCCAGGACAGAGAACTAGTGCTGGCTACCCGGGACGAGAACTCCTCCTTACCTGGTTTATTCGCCACTACGTTTTGCTCGGTCAAGTGTCTGAGAAATTGCGGAGGTGAAGTGCCGCTGTCTTTCCTAACCCTCTCCCAAAGGTCCGCGCGCCCTCAGAAGCCACGGGCAAACTCTGGTTTGAATTCATTTCACCTGCTTGATTTCTTCTTACCTTGGAAAATGGAATGCAGACCCTTGCTTGAGATTTTTCTCAAATTATGCTGGGTGACAAATGTCTTTTTGAGCTCTTTTATTTGACACCCTATTAATTTTTTTAAACTCCCATTGTTTTGTTCCTGACAGACCTGTTATGTTTCAGATGTGAGACAAATGTACAATTGAGGGAAACTTCTCTAATATGCTATATTTGCCTCAGACTGTTGAGAGGACTTAAAAAGAGAAGACCCAAAGTGTACACACCAGGACATCCTCCCCCTCATAATTTTATCTGGCATATTTAATTGATAGAGATTTCTGGGTTAGATTATTATCAAAGCACGTAGTAAATTGTAGAGCGTGTGGCCTCAATGACTTTCTTGGCATCTCTTTCCAACGCAGAGAGAAGTTTTGCCACTGTTGGGGAAGGCGACTTCCTGGCATAAGGTGACAGGACCTCAGAAGTAGTCGTATGTGGGTTAGCAGCCTGGGCAGGCTGCCATTTTGTGTCACAAGTCCAAAGTCCCTCGGTAGACACGCGGGACAGGAAGAGAGGAAGCAGTATTTGTTTCCCTACTAACACCAATTATGGTAAACACCAACCATTTAGATTTCAGCCCTTTAATGAAAGTTCCCTGAATTGGTTTTTTAAAAGTCAGGCTCTCCTGGCAGAACCAAGTAGGAGAGAAAAGAATGGAATAATTGGAGGCTGCTGTCTTTTCACTTCCCACATAAAATTATTTGAAGAGACAGGCCAGAACTTTAAACAGGCGATCCCAAGAAAAGTTGTAATTTGGATGTCTGTTGTTGCGACATTAGGGTGTTTGCTTAAAGGACTTTTTTCCCCCAACTCTCTCCCCAGACATACTTCAACGACAATATCCTTACCCTGATCCGGACCCTGGTGACCGGAGGAGCCACGCCAGAGCTCGAGGCTCTGATTGCTGAGGAGAATGCACTTCGAGGGGGCTACAGCACCCCCCAGACGCTGGCCAATAGGGACCGCTGCCGCGTGGCCCAGTTAGCACTGCTGGATGGGCCCTTTGCGGACTTGGGGGTGAGTTCATGGCGTAGAGGTCCTCTGAGCCCACTGATTGGGAATAACTTGGGCTGGGTGAACTGGGTGCCGGACAGTGAGGAGCTGGTTACCTGCCTTTTCTGTCTTCTATGGTAAATAACTATGAGGTGATGTTTATGGTTACTGGGTAGCAGGCACTGTGCTTTACATACAGTCATTCATTTTTATTCCCATGGCAATCCTTTGACATAGGTTTTATTATCAGACACTCTAAGGAAATTGAGGCTCAGAAAGAGAGACTGAGGATTGGCCCGATCAGGAATTTGCACCAGGAACCCTGTGCCCTGTGAGCCTGTGCGCTTACTCACTCCCCTAGGTATCTTCTATCATGAGCTGGGAGGCATCAGGTGGTTCCAGCATGCAGCCAAGGCTGGGATCCCCCTTTCCACAGGGTGTTGGCATACTGCAGGGCTACTTCACCCCAAAGGCACATTCATAGCCCATGAGGAGCTTTTAAAAACCACTGATGGCCATGCCCAGTTCCCAGGATTCGGAGTGTTTGTATCTGGGTATGACTCAGGCCTTGGAAATTTTTGAAACACCAACATGCATCTAGAGCCACCGGCCAAACAAATAGCATCTCATGTGGATCCTTTAATGGCTCTAATTCTGGACCTGGGTCTTCGAATTTCTGAGGCTGGGCCCAGTCACTCTTCCCCAGGCCCTCCCTGCCACAGAGGGGATGACCAGTGCCTCCCCTTGGGCCCCATGCACCAGCTGGGTTCACGTACTCTGGCCAAAGTCTGCAGTCTTGACCCTTATTCGCAGCCCTACTCCACCTCCAGGGATTTGCTCAGGGGGTGGAGCCACAAGTCTTGGGGACAGATACATTTATTGCATGAACAACAGTATCTCCCAGGGAAAGGGTCACTTTCTCTGTTTCTTCTGAAACCCTGATGCCAACTTGCACCATATTTTGGTGTGGTAATGGGCAAGGACCTTTGTTAGACTGGGCTCTATCATTGACTTTGAAGGGATAAAGATTTTAAATAATGGTAAGATTTGGCCCCGTTTGTGTTCTGTCATACGGTGCCCATGTGGAAATTCCAATGGCAGAAGGACAAAGGCAGCCACTTTATTCCCAGAGAAGTCATCCTTCAGGGCCCTTCCTGTTCTAACGCCCACCTGAAGCCACCTGGCTGCATGAAGCCAGCATTTCCAAGTGAGTGGGTTTGCTTTCACATTCCACATCAGGCCCCAGACCTTGGAAGGTGACCGTGAACTGATTAGGACTGTGAATCCCACTTATTCAGCCCACAGCTCTCCGCCTCCTGGGGAAACACATTCTCTTCCACCAGTGCCATCTCGGAGGTCTGTAAATTGTGCTTTTCACACAGTCCTTTCCCTGAAAGAGTCTGTCACCATAGTACCTGGTGGGGTCTTTTCTCCTGGCGGTGATTTTAATTATCACTCGAGCAGTTTTGACAACACGGTCAGATCACAGTGATTACAGCTGAGCTGGGGCTAAACATAATCACCATTTCGCAGAGCTGGTTTCTTCTCAGCCAAGCATGCATCTGAGACCTTCAAGCTTTACACCTTCACTTCAAATGAGGGAGAGGCACACTCTCTTTAGGGCTCTCATTGCTACAGATGGAAAACTGGAGAGACCTAGAGGAGAACCCCATCATTAGCTGATCTCTCAAAATGACCAGTATTAGATGTAAGCTGTTAATCACAATGACGTCTTTAGCCTCAGTCCCTTGGGACGGACCCTCCAACTCAGGAGACACCAAAACGAGCTTTCGTGAAAAGGCTCTGTTCCCCCTGGACCTCTACTTTCAGACAAATAAAAATGTTTCTCTCTGTTTTTTTCTTGTCTCCCAGGATGGTGGTTGTTATGGTGATCTGTTCTGCAAAGCTCTGAAAACGTATAATATGCTTTGTTTTGGAATTTACCGGCTGAGAGATGCTCACCTCAGCACCCCCAGCCAATGCACGAAGAGGTGAGTATATTTCCACTCTGCTCTCCCAACCCAAAGGCAGAGACAGAAATACCCTCTCTTGTCCCCCACTGTGAAGGCAAAGGTCTATGTACATGCTCTCAGTATGCAAGTGACTCTGCCCACATTGTATCCAACACTGAGTTTGGAGGTTATGGGAGCGCATCTGACCACCCCCAGCACATCTGACTCCATAGATCTGGAGTGGAGTTGCTTAGGAATTTGCATTTTAAGTTCCCAGGTGATGCTGGTATGTCTGGCTTGAGGACCCACTTTGAGGTGTACTACTATAGAGGAAACGGTGATTTTTTTTTTTTTTTAATCCTGCGATGTGTGTCTGGGATGGTCAGAACATTCTAGAATGAAAGATGCAGTGCACTCCGTGAACCTCCTGAATGCATTTGGGCTACTCAGGATCAGAATTGAACTTGATATTGAATTGAAAGGGGCACGTAGGGGCGCCTGGGTGGCTCAGTCGTTAAGCGTCTGCCTTCGGCTCAGGTCATGATCCCAGGGTCCTGGGATCGAGCCCCGCATCGGGCTCCCTGCTCAGCGGGAAACCTGCTTCTCCCTCTCCCACTCCCCCTGCTTGTGTTCTCTCTCTCGCTGTGTCTCTCTCTGTCAAAGAAATAAATAAAATCTTTAAAAAAAAAAAAAAAGAAAGGGGCACGTAGACCGTAGGCAGCACAGGTTGGTTCTCTATCATAGGCATTAATTCAGCATCTCTGCCAGGGCTTGTGACGGGCCTCCTGCCCTGAGCTAAAGAGAGGAAGATTTAGTTCAGCTTGGAAGGGAATGTTGAAGGCCTTGGACCAGCTAGAAGCCCATCCTCCAGATGCTCTTCAAGACCTGAGGATCCTCTTGGTTCAGAGCAGGGGGAACTCTGCAGCCAGCTCTCCTCATTCTGTGACCCGTTTGCTTTCCCGCGCAGGTATGTCATCACCAACCCGCCGTACGAGTTTGAGCTCGTGCCCACAGACCTGATCTTCTGCTTGATGCAGTTTGACCACAACGCCGGCCAGTCCCGGGCCAGCCTCTCCCATTCCTCCCACTCGTCCCAGTCCTCCAGCAAGAAGAGCTCCTCCGTGCACTCCATCCCATCCACCGCAAACCGACAGAACCGGCCGAAGTCCCGGGAGTCCCGAGACAAACAGAAGTACGTGCAGGAGGAGCGCCTCTGATGTGTGTACCCACTGCCACCGTGTGTGAAACTGTTATCTGCCACTCATTTTCCCAGTGGGTGTTTCCAACAGTAACTTCCCCCCTTTTCCCCTGTAGTCCCCCCCTTTTTTTACACATATTTGCATATGTATGATAGTGTGCATGTGGTTGTCATTTTTATTTCACCACCATAAAACCCTTGAGCACAACAGCAAATAAGCAGAAGGACCAAAAGTTATTTATGATTCTAGGGGGAAAATAACCCAAAGGCATGCTCCAGACATAAATAGCTCACTGCAGGAAGGAGTTCGCAGAGTAGGGGAGAGCCCTTGTGATCCATGTCAGTTATGCAAAGCAAGTTTAGTTAATGTAGAAGAAAAGTTTGTTCTGATTTATCAGGATTATCAGGGTGCTTCGGGTTTTGATTTTGTTGTTGTTTTCCTTCCTTCCTTCCTTTCTTTTTTTTTTTTAATACACACGCAATAATATATACATACACATTTATTTGAAACGAGCAACCAAAAAGCAACAAAAACATATCGATTGTTTCCACTCTCTGGGCTAAAGTCTCACGAAGCATTTAAAAGGCTTTCCCCATTTGTGTAGATGATTATTAAGCACCTGCTTTTATAAGAGAACATCTGAGATTTTTTTACTCACCAGGGCCTTTTTGTCCCAGAGCTCGCTTCCTCTGGGAGTTCGTGTGAACATTTCTACCCTTACTGTGGAGGAAAGAACAGTATGCCATTCGTGGATGTATCAAATTCTAGTCATTTAAGTGAACAGAGGTTTGATTGCCTATTAAATTGTTATTCTGTCTTCTTATGCCATATGACTAGCTATTTTTTTTTTCTTTCACTTTTGACATTTTGGATGAAAAGCCATATGTATCATAAATATCAGATGTAAGTCATTAAAAACTGCCTTCCTGGGACTTTTACATCTTTTAAAAGGTGAATTACTTACCTTATGTACAGAATAAATAATGCTCAGGAAAGAGCGAGTATTTTTCCATGCATTCTCAGGGGACCTTTTTACTCCCCTTTGTTTGATTAGCTAGGGCCCCAATGCCAGGGAGGAGCAAGGGCTGGGGCGTGGTAGAGCGTGAGGAAGGTAAACCCAGCAGCAGATCATGTTTTTCTAGGAGCCGACCTGCTAAATAAATCAAAAGGTAGGGGGGATCGAGCCACAGTTGACTCAATGAAGACAAAAGCTAGCCACCACCTCGGACTGTTGGCACAGCTGCGTGGTGCCGGCTGTCCCAAAGCAGAGAGCTGGTGGGAAGGTTCCTCCTCCCCAGTTTCTTGAACATGGCCAATTCACTTAGGCAGATGAACGACAGCAACAGCTAGCTGCTCCTTGTCGTCAGGAGGTGCGGGAGAAGCGTGCAACAGTGAGCCAAACACATTTTGGTATAATTATTTTTTTTCTTTTGTTTTCCTTCTTTCCTTCCTTTTTTTAACAGTTAGTAAGCATGAGAGGAAAGGTAGAAAAATCCCTTTTTTTCAATATACGGTCGTCAGATGTTTTATGCATGCAAATCGGGCTTTAGGCAGGGCAGTAGTCCTTACAAATCAGCAACCTCCACCGGAACCAAATTCTTGTACGTGTGGACTAGCCCGGGGCTGGTGTATACCGATTTGAAATGCCTACTTAAAAAAATTCCATCAAGCAGAATAGGGGTGGAGGGGAGGAGAAAAATGCCACAGCTATACCATCTCTATAAAGGTGTTTTTATGGTGAATGCTTTGAGTTTAGATTTCAGACCCCCTCTCCCCCCAAGCATGGTAGTTTTGGAGATTTGCTTGCTGTGTGAATTGACAAGCACTTTTACTGACAAAATGGTGAGGCTGAGTCTGAACCTCTGCCCCCATACCAAAGACAGGGCAGTGCAGTATTCAGACCAGGCATGGGGTGGGGCAAAATTGTATACATGTATATTAAAAAGCCCTATGAGTGGAAAAATTTTTTTCAAATTATTTTTGTCCCTATATATATCAATTTCTATATTATGTATAACTATCTTTTTATATAGAACTATATATATATATATATCTGTATATATACACACACATATATACGCATATATATGTGTGTGTATATATATACACACACATATACCCCAGTTTGGGATCATGAAGAGCTTTTCATGCATTCTTTGCAAAGGAGGTTATAAAGTTGTGCCCATAGAACATTTATAACGATAAGAATGTGCCAGTTAAAGTGCTCAACAGGAAATATGACAGTTTAAAAGCATTGTAAAACTCACATAGCTTACTTCTCTCTCTAAAGTGCAACAAGGATGAATAGAATGGGCCAAGGTATGACAATTAATGGTTCTGCATGACCTAGCCACTGCTGGGGGTTTTCTTCTATAACGTTGTCCTTGTGAAAACTTTTGTGAAATTAAAAAAAAAAAAAGGAGTTACAAATTTTATTCTGTTATTGGTTTGTTTATTTTTATTTATATTGTTCTGTTTGTGGTTTTATTTAGTTTGTTTTGCTTTTTTTCTTTTTTCTTTCTCCCCCTTCCCCTCCTCTTCCTTCCCTACTTCTCCTCCTTCCTCCACTTTCTAAATTGCTCAGCGCGATGACGCTATGCTGCTGCTATGCTGGATCCCTTAGAGTTTGTTTTGGTGTTCTTGGTTTTGGGGTTGGGTAATTTTGGGGGAACTTCTCTCCATCTGGCTTGCCTTTAAATCTGCACGTGGCCTCCCTGCCCACCTTGGTACCTTGCTCCAAGTCCAAAAGCATTTTCCCATCAAGAAACCCAGCTTTCTCCACTTCCCCCTCATCAGCACCACCCCAGCCCGGCCCCCTCCCCCGCCATCGGTCTGTCCACATCTCTGTGTTTATCTTGGCAAGACCTACTAAATCAAAGTACGATGCCAGGCGATAAACTTTGCTGGAAAACATTGGCAGCTATTCCATTTGGCAAACCTGCTTCTCGGTTCATATTTTATCCTCCTTTTAATTTAGACCAGGAGGTGTATTAGTGACAAAAGCATTGGTCTCCTTGATGTTTGATCAGTAGGACCCCAAAGGAAAACTGCTCAGTTATGTGTATCAACTCACAGAGCACGCCGTTATCTGGGGCCTCACGACTCAGGCCCTGTGTTATCCACGTCTCTCCTGCCACCTGCCTTTCAGGCACTTGTTACAGCCCAACAAGAGATGGGGCAGATAGAGAGAAGAATTCCAAAAGGCGTTTTATATACAATCTGTTAGCAGCTCTGAATGGATGATGTTGTGACAAGAATGGAGTGGGTACAGACTGTGACATGAGAGGAAACTTTGGAACTTTCCCAGGACCTTGGGTGCACAATTGAGGGTTGACTGTAGCATTTGGCTAATGATACATTCAGTGATGAAAAGGTATCATTATGACCTCTGTTCTATTAGCTGAAACTACTATGTTATACTTTCCTCAATAGAACCAAGAGTCTCCTCCATTGTTTTCCATGTGACTCCAAACTTCCTCATTCCCCTTTCAGGTTCTCTTAGGAGGGAAGCACACAAGGTGCTCAGATTATGTCTCTCCCCTTCCTGCTCCCCATAAAAAAAGAAAAGAAAAGAATAGGGATGAAATAGAAAGGGAGGAAGAAAGAAAGAAAAGGAGAAAAAGAAAGGAAAGAAAGAAAGAAAGAAGAAAGAAAAGAAAGAAAGAAAAAGAAAGAAAAAGAGGTAAAGGGTAGAAAGTGAAAGAATTATTTGAAGAGAAAGTATATACATTTAAAAAGAGCAACAGCTAGAAACTCAATTATCTGTACCGTTCTAGGAGAGAAGAATTTGTAAGCCATTCAGTCCAATTTGCTTTAGGCTGAGAAAGGGCTGAACCTTAAATAAGTGGGTAGACCAGGAGGTGTGGTGAAGCCTTCTCAGCCTCAACACTCACTCGAGATGATGGTAAAATCATCACCATCCCTAAGGACTGCTACCCAGGGTCCTTCCTGAAGCCAGTTCAAATGGATAAAGAGAAAGCTGGACCCTTAGACATAAAATTCTGCCACAACTGGGAGAAGTTTCAAATTCAGTATGAATATTACAGGTTGTGACCCAGAACCTTAATATAAGTGCTCAGTAAATATTCTGAAATAAATTGATCTTAAATATTTTCAGACCTTTCATCATGTTATCAATTATCTTTACTCCCTTGGCTTATCTTTAAAAAAAAAATACAAGAAAGCCTCTGGGTGCTTCCCGATGCTGCGGTGCTGTTGGCACTTTCTCGAGCTTACGGCTGGGAGGGGGAATAATAGTCTTATATGTACAGGGAGACAGAGCCACCAACCGTGCCCCCACCAGCATTGTCAAGATCTCAGATGACCAGTAAAACCTTTGGCTCTTCTTCAGCATGGGAAAAGCCTAAAGGTGTCTGCATCCCAACAGAGACAATTAAATCAACCTGCCAGGTTCCTATAGCAACAGGTTCCTGAAGGATAAAGAGGAGCGTATAGAGACTTCGGGGCCCGTGGAAGTCAAGACAGGGTAAAAATCAGTGTCCCAGTCAGCTTCTTCAGCCCATCCCTGCTTTGTCATAACAAGATGAAGAACAAGCTGTGGGCACCTGTCACTAAACTTGGTTGCCTGTCTCCCACCAGGAGATCGCACATCTCTTGCATCTATTGCATAGGGAGGTGAGGGGGATTATCCCCTGCCACCCGAAAGGGAAGAGTGAAGAGTCTGTCCTTGCACAAAGGCCCCAGAAAAGGACCCCAGAAAAGGGCCGGAGCGGGCAGTTTGCTCTGCCCAGCAAATGGCAGCATTAGACTTTCAGTTAAAAGAGGCAAATAGAGTCATGGCGGACAATTGCAAAGAAGTGTCAGTTTTCATGAATGGAGGCTGCTTTAGTTCTGGTACGGATGGTTTTCATCTCTATGAAATAGCCACACTTTGCTCACAGAGACGGAAGAGGGCAGTATGCATGGGTGGGGTCCCCTGGGGGCCTTGGGGTCTGCCGGGCAGAAGGCACGTGCCAGCCTGCCTCCTGGAATGGTGAGCTGTGAAACCATGCAGCGTCACCTTTGAAGGCTTCAGCTCCTGGTTAGGGCTTACTGTTCTTAGCTGTTGTCTCTAGCCACATGGAACCTTTTCCTTTCAAGCCCTTTCTCTCTAGACCTCAGTTTGTGGTACAGCAGGAAGAGGGCCAATTATTCCAGATACCTTTGCTGTATTATCGTCTCTCCTTTAATGCATTCTTCTCGGGGGAGCAGTTATGTGAAAAGGCTAAATCCCACAGCACTGACAACCCACAGAGCCAGCAAAGAGGCTCAGTTTTCACAGCGCAGCCTGTTTCTCTGCTTGCAGGTACCCAGGCGGTGAGGTCAGCCCAGGTCTGGGGTTCTTATCTCGCACAGCCCACCCTGCCAGGCTCCTCATGGCTTGAGGAAGTCCTAGCTCTTATCCTGGACTCTTCTATCTCAGTAATGGAAGTAGTAATGGGAGACTCAGATGGCTTGTGGGTGGGGTAGGGCACCTATTGAGTACAAAGCCATTATTTTAAGGATACAGGTCCCACGGCCGGGTAGCAACCCTGGACTCCTCAGAAAGAGCACTGGGTCACTCCTTCCTCTCCTTTCCTTCCAAATGAAGATAACCTGAGCAAATCTTCCTCTGTCGTCTCTACTGCCAAAATCCCCATTTTGCAGGCCAGCACCCAAATTTATGACCCTTAGATCTCCACCCCCAGTTAATCTGTGGCCACACTGAAAAGGACCACCCATCCTCACTGTAGCCCTTTAGTACTGAGAATACTCACATTAATGCTAACCTCATACAACAAGCTAATACCTTAGTGCTTACTTAGTGCCAGACTCTTCTAAGCCCTTTACATATAGTAACTCACTCAATCCTCACACAAGCTCAGAGATACAGGCAGTTCGCATCTCTGTTCGAAGGAATCTGTAGGACAGATTTGTTCAAAGTCATCCAGCCAGAAAGTGGCAGAGTGGCATTTAAAACTGGACTATGAACTCTGCCCCTCTGCCGTCCTGGAGGCTGCCATTACTAACAGATGCCAGTGCTCATGTTTACTTACCATGCATCTGGACCTGTGGTGAGTGCTCACCGGCACTAGCCCCTTTCATCCAGACAACAGCGTTAGGAAGATCTGATCACGAGCCCATTTTACAGAAGAGAAACTGTACCTGAGCTCAATTACACAATGACTTGCTTGGAGCCATGCAACTCCCTTGTGAGACCCCAGATCCCTTTGACCTTGCCCTCCTGCCCCACGCCATCTCCCTAGCCCATGCCTCCCTGCCAGTCCGTGGTGGAGAGCCCATGACCCGCCTGGTCTCCATAGGTGCCTTCTCCCATCGGCAGTGCGCCGGCTCTTTTAGAAGCATCTCTCTGCCGTCAATGTCCGGGTTTCGTCTCGTGCTACTAGCCCACTTGCCAGAGACTGCCACGCCTCCTGTCCCTGATCCCGACAGGTCACACACCACCCTTGCAGGGATGACGTCATGCTTAGCAGCCTCGAGAGGCTTGTTAACAAATGGGGCTGTTTTACTCTGGCAGCTAGGAGGCCCTCACAGCCAGATCCATTGCCCTTCTCATCTTAGGGACAAAAACGAAGCTCCCGGAAATTTTTCTGGCCTGTGGGATGAAGCAGGGAGAGGAGATAAACTCAGGGATTTGGGTTTATCCTGGACCACTTCAGCACTCATTTGAATCCCTTCCCTGAGTATTCTTTCTCATGGCCAATGTTGTAGCCTCCCATTGGCACAGTTTCTTCTTTGGAAGGAGAGCTTCAATAAACCAAAGTGTCATCGTCATACTTCAAGCACTCTCTGTCGAAGCAAATGACTGACGATCGTTAAAGTGTGTGTTCCTCTGATGCCCTTTGGGAGAATCTCTTCGTAAAATACCTTTGCCCCTGGATATTTTACTAGAATACTCAGAGCACTAGTATATTTCCATTTTCTCAACATTCTATCCAATCAAGTCTCCAACAACTTATATATTTATATCTTATAAGGCACCCAAATTAAAAAGCCTGTTTCTCAGGCATAATGAGAACCTCAACTCATCTCCAGGATGTGCTTGAACACAACTCCTTCTTGTGTGGAAGCTGAATGGCCAAAACGCAGAGGCCACTCTGCATAGCTTTTCTTCAAAAAGTGTAGGTGGAAAGAGAGAACGAAGCTTAAATGGGGAAATAATGCTCTTTTTTACCGACAGCAGAAGGAAATTGATATTCTCTCTGCCGAGAAAGGTCAAAATGCCAACTTTGAATTGAACTGTAAAGACTAAATTCTGAACAATTATTCTCTGCAGCAGTTGTAAAAATTTCAGCAAATTGCAGCTGTCTTAGGTCTTTTGCCCAAAAGACCTACTCGTTTCCATCGGCAGAGTTCAGTTTCCTTTCCAACCTGGCATGTCCAACCTAGCACTAAATCCCTTCGCACAATCAGTCCCCACAGCGGCTCGGCCAAAACCAAGGGCAGCTCAGGCAAACAGCACAGACGCCCCGTTCCGCTCTTCTGAAAATCAGCTTTACACATAAACCATTGGAAAAAGTCGTAGTTTGAAATTGTTTCAGCGGCCTGGCAATGCTTTTAAAACATGATAACCATCACACTCTACTCCTCTCTGAAAGGTTAGTTTAATCGTAGATCACAAAAAATTGGTTTCCACAAATGCATAATGGTTCATCTATGTCACACTTGAACTAAATGGTTTTTTAAATGGAGCTGAAATTATTTTGATGTGTACACAGTCCTGGATTTCTATACAACCTTTTTTAACCAGTCCATCAGGAACCTTGCCTCTAAAGCCTCATTAATAATTCAGATGTGCTGATGACTTTAAAAGATCTATGGAATTGAAGCTTAGGAAAAAAAAAAAACTCTGCTTGACAAAAAGATAAATGAATGTAGAAAGAAGCTGTAGGAGTCTGGCAAGCTGTAGATCATCTCAGAACAGATTGTAACTTTATCATTCTGTCAGGGGGAATAATTTAAAGCACTTAATCAGTTAGCTTCACTGTGAGGATGTAGCATTATGAATTCCTATCGTCCAATCTGTTCAAATCAAAGTGAACTTAATTATAATAGGTGAGAGAGCCAGAGCAGGAGAAAGGGGAGTGGAGAATGATCCGAGAGACGGTAGTTTCTTGGGGGTAAACCGAGCTGCCGAACAAAGGGTAGTGAGCAAGCTCTCACCGAGGCACACCCCAGCTCCAGGGACAGTGTTTACACTGAGGGCTCAGACTTGACACAGCAAGAGAGAGGACGCATCCAGGAGAAACAAGCAGAGCGGTTATGAACTGATGGCAGATGCTGAATTTATAGATCATTAGCCTATCAGACAGACAGACGTACAGACGTAAAAACACGCACGTGCACCTACATATACTCTTCCATCAAGCCAGGTGAGCAATTTTGGTTAATGTATCAGTCCAGGACCACTGACAAGGCAGTTGTGACTTGTTCTGATAAGCAGAAATGAGGCCATTGTCTCTAGAGCCGTGGGTGTGCCTGAAAGCTTTCCCCCTTTTTCTTTTCTTTTCCTAAGGCACTAATATGATTCCCAAATTAGAATGTCCTATTTTCCCAATCTCTTCATGTCTGTACACATGGCTGGTTATCCAGAAAGTTTCAATCCTAGAAAAAGGCAGGGGCGAGGCCCGAGTCCTGTAAAATAGCACTGAAATGCTGAGAGGATGCTAGGCCATTTTCTCCCATTCCCCCTCCCCCCTCCCCCCCCCCCCCAACGCTCTGACTCAGCATTCTCTCAGCCATCTCTGTATTTAGGGTGGAAATGAAATGCCAAGACTTCGTCGAGCTCCCTTGTCAACAGCTCGGGTTATTATAGTCGGTTAAGATATTGCCACTAGGAATTCTTTTCATAACTTTATACCAACACAGAGTTTTCTTTCTTGAAATAAAAGCCATCTCAAAATCATCTTCAAACTTTGGTTGCTATTCTGATTTTTAGTCTCATTGCCCAGCAAAATCTGTGGGCTTACTTTAAGACCCTCAAAACTGGTGGCAAAAAAAGAAAAAGAAAAAAAGAAGAGTGGCATATTGAGTATAACTTTAAGTACGTCTGTTACAAACAAAGCCAAGTAGAGGTTGAGAGGAGGAGATGCTAGATCACTGACTCTGTGTCAAGGACAATGTCCCTCATGTTCCACTCAAATCAGTGAACGTGCAAATCTTTCCTCAGGCACAATGTTCATGCCCAATATTTGATTCAGCATCTCCTTCCCACCAAAACTTTCCAGGCCACTAAAGGAACCCCAGAGAACATTGCTAGAGTTCCTCTGCCAACCCCTCCTTATTCTCAGAGGTCCACCCACAGTGCCTCCAAGTCCCAAGGGTGCATTGGTCATCACTTGCCACAAGCTGCAGAGGTGTCCCACGTTCTGGGGTTCTCCCTACACCGCACTATCTCTTAGCAACTACTCACCGTCAGCTTCTATCGATTACATTTTTGCATTTTTTCAATGAACTTTCCAAAGGCTTTACCCTAGGACTAATTAAACTTCTCATTTCTCCTTCTTGTTCTCTATCCGTTTTGCCCTTTAGCAGAAAAGAAATGGTTTACAGATGAACCGGATAATGCCTATCCCAGAAACATTCAAATCAAGCCCATGAGTACCCACATGGCTAACCAGATCAACCAATATAAATCCACAAGCAGCTTGATTCCACCAATCAGAGAAGTTGAAGATGAATGTTGACTCCCAGGAGACCAGAACTATTTTTTTAAAGCCTGACAAACTTCATAAATGGTGATGTGACTTTTCTTCCTCTTACATGCTGAATCACTGGTGGAAACGTTAGGATAAGCGAGAATTGCAAGAAAAATAAAGTAGACAGATCTTTCTCTTTGTCTGCCTTGAATATTGCTTCCATGTATTTTGGAAAAGAAAATGATTTCATTTATAAATGAACATACTAAAATAGTCATGTATAGCCTCTAGCATTTTAAATTATTTTTATTTATTAGAAAGAAAATATATTTTTTCTTTTTTTTTTCATTGTCAAATATCTTCCCTATATCTAAACAATGCAAAATCAACATGAGTAAGTGGCCAGACTCCTTAATACGTATTTCTCTTCTTTCTCTCTTTTCCTTTGAGGAGAATGATGGTCACCACCACAATTAATTGTAATGAAGGGCAATGGATTATTAAAACAATTTAGAAATGGTCCAATGATGTAAACATGTATTTTAGTAAATTCATAAAAGAAGACAAAAGGGGGCAGGTGAATTTCCTGGATGGGTGTGTATCTTAGCTGCACTGACACCAGCTCTTAATAAATGGAAACTTATTTATTTTCTCAGTTGAAAGTCATATTTTTGTAGTTTTAGTTTTCATTCTGTATTGCTCATCCCTTTGTTCGTATATTTGAAGGGAAGACCTTCTTACAGCTTTTCTACAATTGCCAGATGAGGTTTATCCAGCCAACGAATGGTGCCAGGAGGGTTGTGAGCATGCCTGGGACGTAGAAGTTGAGGACCAGATGCACACGAGATATTGCTCTGTTTGTTGTGCGAATGGTGGGGACTCCTCCATGCTGTTATGCTTCCCATTTCCTATGTCTAACCCACCCATGCAAGTACAGGAATTTCAACTTTGGAAGGGTCTGTTGGACTCTTTCCCCATGCCCCAAGTCTCAGAGCTTTTAGCCTGAAAGTTCGTAAATGCCGGTGGATAGTTTCACTTCACAATAGGATATGATAACGCATTCGTTTTTTCACTGAGTTTTTGTTTAAAAGCCAGAAAAATTTCCACGACCAAGGAGACTACTTTTGCCCAGATTTTATTTGTTTTTTTCAGGCTTTCCTTTAGTTGCTGGGACAGAACATACAAACTTGCTGCAACTGTGTAAAACATAATAACGACAAAAGGAAAGCAATGAATGCACTCAATACAGACTGTTAGAAAAGGCCTTTGAAAATGACCAGCAATGAAATCAAATGTCTCAGCCACTTCCAACTGTGCTCAAAGATTTTTCTAGCCATCAGACACAATTACCAAGTCTCAGCGCTCTGCCGTGGCTTGCATGCTCCGTGTCTAGTCGTCCCGCCAACTGTTAAGTTCCAAACGATTTAGCAAATCTTTCAACTTCAAAATGATCAATCTTTTATACAGTCATCAGGGTCTATGGAGAAGCATGGATGTGATAGTGATTTTTCTTTTCTTAAAAATGTAAACTGTGGACACTTGAAGAAACCAAACTTACCAAAATATCCCCCCAAAGTCCCATGATATCTCTTCCATTAATTCTTTAGGCCATGACCCTGTGGTACTTAGGATATTAGTGCAAATCAGATCAGAGCCAAGCAATGAAATCACCATGAAAACATACTAAGTACTCCAATGACCAGTGTAGGCAAAATGAGCTTCCATCCCTGTCTACTCGCTGCAGAGCCCATGTAGTTGTGCTTCCACCTTGTAGGCGCCGTCCTGAAGTGATTTGTCAGACTGTGGTTACCCTGTTGTCACATTTTGTAGAAGTAGTTCTATAAAAGTATTGTGAATATAATGTACGTCCAAAATTGGATTGTTTAAAAACTACTTATAACCCATCACTAGTCTACACAGCGGACTAAAATGACGTCAGCTGTCTATATTCAGGCTTATGAACATTTCCTGGTTTCCAACAGAAGCAAAACGGGTCTGTGGGGGTGAATCCCTAGTTTGGATTTCACAACTTTCCTGAAAGCTAGGCCTTCTTCTACATAATGATTTTGCACTGGGGTCACCTTAGTACGTTCATATTAATCCACGCTCTTCTTTCCTTCATGAACCCTGGTGGGCTCTTCTTCACGCTTCTTCCTGATAACCATTTCTGAATTTGTCCTAACTGTTTGGTGTCCTCTGGCAGGTGATGGTGGCCACCTAAATGATCTTCCCGTAGAGAAACACAGTGTCCTGTGCCTCTCGAACCCATCTCTCCATACCAAGTCAGTCTGAAAACACAAGGTCAACTCCATGACCTGATTGACTAGAGATTTGAATCTAAACTCCTTTTCTTTTCTTTCTTTTCTTTTCTTTTTCTTTTTCTTCTTCTTTTCCTTCTTTCCATTCAATTATTGCTGAAAGAAAACTTTTTTTTTCCTTTAGACCAAAATGGCTAAAATGGCTTCTTATAGCAAAGGGCCGCCCCAAAACTAATTGGCAGGAATCTATTTTCTTCTACGGTAGAGCAGCAAGCTCATGCTGTTTTGCTTTTGATAATGAATTCAATAACAATTCAATAATAAATTGTTCTGAGACAGAAAATAAAAATGAGCTTTTTTTTTTTGAGGAAGTATGCAAAATGGTTGGTGGCTCCTTTAGCAAAAACTGGTGCCTGGTAGGGTCAAAGTGACATGAGAACAGAAACAAGATTGTAAGACACTGAAGAGCTCCAGCCAATGCTATAGAGCTTCCTGATTAGTTTCTATGTGTTGATCTCTCTGGCCGGGAAGAGGTCATCTTTCGACCCCACTGTGGTGGACCCGTTCCCATTTTTCTGACTAAATTAAGCATAGACCAATGATGGTCATCATCGGTACTGCCTGTCTTTTAAGACTATGATCTCCTGTCCCAGTTTAGGGTTCCAGAAAAGTCCTTACCCAAACTAAAGACTCTTGGGTGCTTTGGGAATCCAAGACTCATCAAGAGGCTATTTAAAAAGCTGAAAGCACGTATTTACAAAGACATCATCACCATCATCATCTTTCTTATTAAGAAAAGTTTTACTTTTATCTAAGCAATTTTATATTTCAAAATATCACCTTGAACCAATATAAAAGACTTTAAATATAAGTGATTGTGACTAAGGCATGTTTGGGAACACCCAGAGCTCTCTCCTTTCAAAGGTTGGGGCATCTTATGATGTATTTTGTACAGAATGTAATTAAAGACTTAAAACAACAGGGGATTAAAACTATTTGGTTAGAGTTGGAAAAGGGGGAAACTGAGAAAGCATAAGAAAATTGGGGATTATTTTCATGTTGAAAGACGAAAGAGTGCAACTTCCTTACTTGTGGCTTAAGAGTGTTCAAGAGCTACATCTGCAAATAACTAGCTATGCACTTTGAGAATGTTTGTGAAACCCTCAGAGTCCCAGGGACCTCATTTGTAAATAAAAGTGATTCACCTAAATGGCCCTACGGTGCCTTTCAGATCTGGGAAGATCTGAGCTAGGTTAGGAGTGGGAGCATGGGTACAGCCCTTGGAAAAAATCTTGTCCTGTGCTGGAATGATAGTCCTCTTGCTGCAGCACCCAAGCAGATACTCCTGAGAGTGGTGCGCAGTTTCTGCTCTGGACACATGGAAGCTAGGTTCATGCCTCTGCCTCATACTTTGGAGTCTCCTTAGGTTCAAAATGCAATTTCAAAATTCAGGTTCTCCTGGGTCATATCAGGTCAGATTTTTCTGTGTGTTCCTAGTGTTTTCTTCTCCATTTCAGCCTTGCCTGCCCCTTTTCTTGGCTCCAAGCTCAGTTCCAGTCAATCCCTTCATCACTAACCCATATCTCCACTTTTCAATATGTAGTTAGTCTCATGACCCCTAGATTCCTGTGATTTTTCTTCATTTTTATTTCCACAGGTGGATCTGGGCTTTAGGAAGCAACCCATCTTACTTCTCACTTCATTTCCTGTCCCGTTTATTCGATTTCTTTTCTTCCATTAGTACACTCTCTCTCTGTTACTTACATTCATAAGTCTAATTTGACCTATCATTCTTCATTTTCAATGGGAGCCTCAGTAAAGAAAGAAAGGAAGGAAAGAGCAAAAAGAGGAAGAGAGGTAGGAAGAGAGAGAAAAAAAAGAATATCAAATCAATTGATTTGATCATGAGCCTACTCATAGGAGACCAAGCAGATCCATTCAAGTTCGACATGGCATTCTATTGCATAATCTGTCCATTTTGTCTTCTGTCCCTATAGTCTGTCTATTCTCTATTCTGTTCCTCTTTGTGGTCTTTGAAATGGTGGTAAAATCACTGTGGTCCTTCAAAGGACTTTACTATTTATAGAGCTTGACTCATCCTCTTTAAAAAGCAGAGGGAACTGAGATTTCACTTATAACTCATCTGGTAAATTCCCTTTCTGCCCCTCCCCTACTTACCCCAGGTTCCCAAAGTGCATTTACTTTTCTATCCAGCAGAGATGATTTGGCACTTAAATCCCATGATCATGTAAAGTGGTGATATGGCCCTTTGGATTTATTAATGAGAGAGTAGTAATTAGAAATGATTTCCAGCCAGTTTGTACGAGCATGGCCATATTGGTTTTTAAAGTGAAGTCAGCCCTAGTTGCTTGTTGCCCATGCAATACCAGTTGTTCATATTTTAAAAATTGCCATAAAATAAGACAGTTCAGTGTATACTTTTATCCTTAATTTTATTTCCCAAGGAGCTACAGAGCCTAATTTGCCATTGCTCTGGCAAGCTCACTTGGAACACGTCCAGAGGGAAAGGAGCCTGTGTGCCCCGAAGCAGCAATCCGTTAGCTGAACAGCTGAACACCAGTTAGAGGTGTACCACAGCCTCATGTGGTTAGACTGGGGGAGGAATGTTGAGTTAGACTATCTGTACCAGACCTTCCTTTTTTGCCTCGTTTTTTGAAAAAGGGCCTGAGACTTAACTATCTAAAGACAGGCCAAACCAGGACATGCATCTGGGAGCTAGGAAGAAAGAACAAAAACAAAATGATATAAACAGCAGTTTCAAGCACCATCAGCCAGGTGCAGGTATGTGGTGGCAAGAGTTAGTGCTTTGGGTGGAAAGGAAGGAGAGGTTGCATTGAATTATATGGGTTGGGAAGATCACAGAGTGATATATTGCTTGATGGGTTTTGGAGGTATTTTGGTGGGAAATAGATGGCTGGAGAAATGTAGAGAATGAAGGTGTTCCAGGATGAGGCGACTTAATGGGCCATGGCTCATTGGTGAGAATGTGATTTCAATACATAAGCCATTTTGTCTCTGGTGACACGATCCTGTAGGGGAGCTGAAGAAATCTAAGATGAGACATTAGGAAATAGTCTGAAGGGCCAAGCCAAGAGGTCGAGACTTGATTTAGAAAGCCATGGAAAGCCACTAAAAGTTTTAAACAGAGTGATGAACACCAATGCCTGAGCGTTTTTTAGGTTGAAAGTTTTGAGATGTCAGTTACTCCTGGAAGTCATCAGAGCGCATGTGAAAAGCTAAACATTTTTCTCAGCTGCATGGAGTTCTCAAGGGTGCACATTCAAAGTCAAAAAGAGTATATGAAGCACCTACCTTCCTCAGATAAGTGTTATACTAGCTGTAGAAGTTTAGTTGGAGTTGTAGAGACTGGTGTGTGGATAGGGTGTTGGGGCAATGACTGGTTCTGGAAAGGTTCTTTGCGAAAGAAACACTGACTTTGGAGCCCAAGGGAAGAACCATGTGGAGGAATAGGAAAGAAGAAAAGAAGACAGGAAGGGGAGCCAGCAAATGTGGGCAGCTGAGCAATGTTGTACTGGATTCATTCAGAGTAAAAGCTGAGAGCTTTCCTTATGGGAAGACCTTGCAGGCAAAAGCAGTGGGCAAGCGGAGCTGGGGAGAGGCTTCCAGCAGGCCCTGTGGATTTGGAAGTCAGACCCATGGAGGTCCTTGTAAAGTGGGGAGCATGGCTGAATCTTCCAAAGGAGGAAGCATAGGTCTAGAAGGCCATCTGGCAGAAGACTCTTAGGGGGCTACAGCCATATTTATAGGGGCTAAATGGAACAACATAAGTAGATACTCTTGGGATAGGAGATCCAGGGTACTCCAGAACTAGGAAAATGGCAAGCAAGAGAGGGAAACTCTAAGAAAGAAAGGGTGGGTCATCTATGGGGTTGGAGATGAAGGGTACTGGAGGGGATGACTCAGAAGTGAAAGGACTCACTTGATAAGGGCAAGGACTTTGTTATTTGTCTTTATCCCCAGAGCTCGTCACGAGGCCTGGCTCAGGCTGGGCTGTCAGTTGACCACCTTGTGTTACTTTGGACTCCATGGGAAATGCAGGGTGGGCAGATCTTCTAGGTCACTGACACTCTTCCTGGAGAAGGACTCAAAGGAGAGGGATCTTGAGGTGGGCCTCTTCTTTCCCCTCCCTGTTCATGTCACTCCATTATTCTTCTTCCCCTCCCGAACAATGCACACACTGGAAGCCTTGGTTTCAGCATTCTTAGAACAAATGTGACAATCACTTTGGTTTGGTGGCTTTTTTGGGCAGGCAGCAGGAGGAGAGAGGTTTTTTGGCACGGTGGAAACTGACCTGAATTTCTAGGTAGATTTTAAGCTTAAAAAAGTTTCCTTTGGTCTGCTTATCCCCTTGAGGACATCTGTGTTTCTTCTCCTCCACCTTGCTCTTCAGCAGAACAGGGACAAAAGTGACCCCAAAGCTCTCCAGGTTGCCTGCCTTAGGTTGCATGGCTGGGTTGGCTGTTCAGAATCTTAGATGGGAATGTACGCACGGCAAGGATGTGCGCCTGCCAGAGCAGACCAGAGCTTTCCTCACACGGGATTCAGGGTCAGTGTGAGAGGCAGCCAGCAGGTAAGGGATTCCCGCCAACAAGGTTGACAGAGCCCCCCTTCTACACTAAAGCAAAGCCTTGTTCCCCCAGAGCAGCCTGCTCCCTTTCTCTTCCTTCCGCTAAGTACAGCCGGAGACACATTTGACCAGAACTGCAACATTTCAGACATAAACCCAACTCGGCCTGGAAATCCTAATTAAAAATGTTCCATTCCCAGGTGGCACAGTCGCAATCTGCCTAAAACTTCTGGCCCACATCCCACCCCCCAGATGCTGAGAAAGAAACCTTTCCCCACTTAACACCGAAACCTGCACTCAATGTTTCCTCAGGGGACAAAGAAAAAAAAAGTACACTTCCACAGAGGTCAGCCTACATGTTCATTAAGGAAAAAGAGCGTGGCTTATTCATCTGTCTTTCAAACTTTGCTTGTCGGCATTATGATTACGATTATGATTATGATTAATTACTGCGACTGAACAGGAACTGGAGGAGAGAATAAATGCCGGTGCTCTGAAATGATCTACCCAACTCTGTCGTCTGTAATAACCAGTGATAACTCTCTTGTCTTGTAAAAAGGGTTTGTACATAACTTGTACATGGTTTCATTTTGTATTTTTCGCAGATTAAAAATTTATGTATTTGTGTTCTAAAACAACGAGTGTGCTTTGTGTTTCTGTAGCCTCCATGTCTTTGGGGGATTTTTTTGGGGGTGGTGGTGGTGGCAAAGTCCCCAGGTTCCTGTCAGATGACTTAGCTCTCTTGGATGAAGGCAAAGTTGTGGACTGGGCTTTGCCTTTCTCTTGGGCTTGCCTGTCTATTGCCCTTCCAGCTCCAAGTGCAAACAGACCTTTACTGGTGCAAGGAGGCTGTCAGTGGGCGGCAGCCCAAGGCTACAATGGACAGTGGCTGAGAGGGAGAGCCCCTGTCACTAGACGTGCTACCTGAGAACCCTTTAGGGCCACGTCATGGCCGGTGGGACCACAGGCTCCTGCAGCGGTCTCCCGCAAGCAAGACTCTAAAGACAGAGAGGCAGCCTTCAAACAGGCCCTTGGAAAGCTAGAACACTCCTCTCCTCAGCCACCTGCTCCCAAGCTGACTATCCTTTCTTGACATCTGCACAGTGAAGCAACGTTCTTTCCCCCTGCATTTCAGTGATCAAAACCCAGGACAACCTACTAAAGTTTTGACTCATCTTGCCCGCACTCACCCCCAACAGCGCAATAAATGAAACTTTGTCTCAAGACAGAAGAGGCCTCTTAAAAATGAGCACTGTGGTTTCAGGGCCATGATTTAAATCTTCAGAATCCTGTGAGTTGAATTCTTTGAGGGAGGCTGGGCTCCCAAGATTAAGGCTGGTCTAGCCTGGAGGAAGGGAGGGAGCTGGAGTGGGGAGAAAAACCATCCAAGTTATATGCACGTAATGTATATAATGTATTGGCACCTAATATATTCTAGGGATTACTTCATTGTTCATCAGCCAAATATTTACTAAATAGCTAATATGTTCACATTCCTCTACTGGGAGCTGCGGATCCAACAGTGAGTAACACCATGATCCCAGTCTCCAGCGTGAGAAGGGATGGAATCAAGAGATAAATAGGTAATAGTCATGTATTAAAAACTGATCCAGAGGGGTAAGCATGATATGCCGTTGGGAACACATAAGAGGCATGCAATCATTTGAAGAACAACCTACCAATGGATTGATACTTTCAAAAACAAATCCCTGTTCTACCTAAGCCAACACCGGCCCAAACCAGACCTTATTCACGGGGTCAGCAAGAGCAGGTTTACCTCTCAGGATGTGCCAATTCCTGCCAGGCTCTGCACTTCAGCTTTTCGACTTGCCTTCTCCAATATTTGCTAACAAATCTGAATGTTGTTGGGGAGAGTGTAATTGCAGAGCATATGGTCCCCATTAGTTAGGCAAACTCCACTGCCAAATCCGGCTCCGAGGAAGGAGCCTGCATAAAAGATGAAGTATTAGGAAAGATCGACAGTGACAGAGAAAGCAAATAAAAGAGATGAGACAGTGAGTTACAAAATAGCATGCTCGGCATACACAGCACAATGAATGTGGAACATATTTTTCTATTTGTTGCAAAAACAATATATGTGAATTTGTGCTAAAATCTCCCTGTAGCAAAAATCAAAGTAGACCATTCACCAGAATCAATGTTAACTGCTTTACAATGTCAGATAAGATAGATTCTGCCTTGGAGAAAAACTGGGGGGAACAGAATAGACAGTGTGCAAAAGAAATAAAGCATGAACAATATCAAAATGTAAATACCGGCATAAGCACTATTTTAAATGTTAATGGACCGGGCCTTTGAGAGAAGGAACAGAATCTCATGCTTACTAACTTTTCACAGTCAGGGAGCCTGGAAACGTAAGCTAAAAATCAGAGATAATAGGTCCCCCAAGACCTGGGGAAGATGGCTGGGCAAGGTGGGAGCATGGGGCGTCAACTGGGCAGAAGGCAGTCTCCCTGCCCAGTCCAGCTTCTGAAAATTGCCAAGGAAGCAGGGTGGTGCTTGAGCCCAGATATACCCTGGTAGCATGGCCTCCTCTTTCCAAACTGCTAATGTGGGGCTTTCGCACCCACTGCCCACCTCATGCTCCTTGGTTTACTCTCTGGTCTAGTTATTTCACCCATACCTAACTCGACGGATTTTTTTGAAAAGCTATTTACCGTAATCTGGTCTTTCAAAAATAACCAACTTTGTATAGAATCAACAAACTCTGAAGTACTTCTGTTTCTTTGGCTAGCATACTATTTAATTAAATTACATACTGCAGTAACAAGTACAAGTGTTTAAACAAGCTTGGGACTGCTGGTCAGCTTAGCTGGTGGAAGCACAAGGAGCAGGCGTAAAATGTCAGTGCACCATGGAAAGCAGCGAGCCTGTTCCCAGAGGGATGGAGAGAGAGCGTCAGCTAACTCAGCTAGTTGATAAGTCCTGCAGAAATGGTTGCAGATATCTATCAATGAGGGATGAGTTAAGTGGACTTATTCATCCAGTCCATACAATGGAGTACTAGGCACCCAGTAAAAAGGATGAGGTAGATTTATGTATATTGGGGTTGGCAAATTCGTCTCTGAGGCTAAATGTAGCCTGCTACCTGTATTGTAAATGAAGTTTTATTGAAACACAACTACGTCCATTCATTATGTATCCTCTATAGCTGATTTCCTGCTGAAACAGCACAGATAAGTAATTACAAGAGACTGGATGGTATGTAAAGCTGAAAATATTTACTATCTCACCTTTTACAGAAAAAGTTTGCTGATTCCTGGCCTATATTGCATACAATGAAAAAATATAATGTATATTATAATCCTACTTATGTTAAATGAGTAGGCATGTGTAAATTCACTAAAATTTGGAAGGAAATAGGTCAAACTATAAACAGTGATTTTCAAGGTAGGGCAAGAGTGGAGGGGAAAAATTATAAGACGTATGAGAGGCTTTTGCTTTCACTTTACATTTCTGTGTTGTTTAAGTTTGTGTAGATTACGCATGCATAACTATTATCAGGAAAAATGCTTAAGATACTTCTTTTTAGGAAAAATGAATAATTAAGGGCCAGTGGTCACAAAGACCATTCTAGGGCTCTGTATCTCACTGTTCCCTAATTCTAAGTGTCCTGTGCACAGCGAGCAAGCCTGAGACACAGGGACGTTTTCTCTGCTGCTCTGAGTTTGTCACAAGTGTTAAGCTCCGGACCTGCCTGGCTAGCAAGCACGTGTTTCCTCCCACCTTAAACTATTGTTCCTGTACTTGCACGCCCAGCACCAACACAGTGCCCTCTGCACACCTGCAGGAGGAGCCGTGGGACTGAGCTGCCCAAGTCCAGCTCCAAGGCTGCCCTTCTCCATAGGTCTCAACTGGGCAGGTCTGGATCATGGGCTTCTACTGTTTTACACAGTCTTTTTTAATCAAGGCATCTCCCCAAGGAAGCATATGCCTTTCAAGGATGTTTTTTTCTCCATTAACTAGTGAAAATGAAAATTAACTCGTGAATTATAATAGAACGTGTATACTAGTCACACACATTTTAAAAATAAGAGATAGGTACACAGCATGAGTAATCCCCTCCCTTGGTCTATCTTAGTCACCCAGCTCCCTTCCTTATAGACAATCATACTTAACAGTTTCTTCTTTATCCTTCCAGAAATAGTTTACACATATACAAGCATAATCCGAACACAGAATGCTTTATACATACATTTTATACACATCCTCTATAGCTTTTTAAAATCAATATAACGTATAGATTGCTTTTTATCCATCCATCAGTCTTTCTCAGGGCTATATAGTTGTCCATACAAGGAGTAATTCATTTAGCCTTTCTCCCACCCATGAGCATTTAGGTTGTTTCCAGCATCTTGTATTTCCCCCACAGCTTCAGTGAACATCCCGTGTACATATCTTTATGCACAGATATAACAATAGGATAAACTCCCCGAACTGGAGTTGCTCTGTCATTTCTGAAAACGTTCTAATTGCATTTGATATTGCCAAATGATCCCCCAAAGGGCGTGTCTTAAATCATATTCTACCACCTATCACTGAGTCCCTGGTTTTCCACACTCTCTTCAACGTGGGATGTTAGATTAACCAGGATACTTTTGACTGCAAGTAACAGAATGCTGCGCTAAAAGTGGCTAAGACAGTATGTGGTTACCATCTGATAAAATGCAAACTCCAGAGGAGAATTAGCCACAGTGTTGGTTGAGGCAGGAACACGCCATTTTACTGAGACTCTGGGTGTTGTCCCTTTGGTGTGCTGCTGCCTCGGCGTGCCGGCCGCCACTGTGCTCACGGTCAAGTGGTGGCTGTAGAGATGTACCTTGTACATGGCCCTTCAGGTCCCACCGGCCAGGATGGGAGCCCGTGGCCACACCCAGACTGATAACCAGAGAAGGACTGATAGTTATGTGATTGGCTTAGAGTTTCATGGCTGAACAGTCAGGATTCATCTATGTTACACTGGAGGGTGGGACCACCTAGCAGTAAATCTTGACCTTTAAACTGTCTTGGTGGCACACCAAGACCTAGGGCAGACAGTTTGCCTTAAAAAAAAAAAAGAATAGCTTTTTTAGTTCTTTAGTGGGATCTTTGGAACAATATACCAGTTAGTGGTTATCAGAAATAAATATACCATCTGTGTCTTTTGACAAGTGGGTTTATGGTGTTATACAGGACATTTTATTTTTGACATGAATATTTTTAAGTGATTTAGTTATTTACAAGAATGTTTTAATTTAATGCCTTTTGTGTCAGTTAAAATACCTTCCCCAATCTGAGGAATACTTTTCATGTCTGGTATATTTTCTTCTATTACTTTTTCTTTTTAATCCTTCTTACATACTTACTTATATTTTATTACAATAAGAACATTTAATATGAGACCTACCCTCTTAACAGATTTTTAAGTGTATAACACAGTATTATTAACTGTAGGTACCTCTTTTTTTATATACTTATTATTGGTCATTTGTGTCTTGTTTTTAAGCCTCACATAAACATCTTTTTAACTTCCATTAGGAAGAATTTATTGGTGATGAACTCTCGTAGTTTTTCCTTGTCTGAAAAGATCTTTATTTTTCACTGGACCTTAAATGGTAATTTAGTAAGGAATATAATTCTAGTCTAGTTTAGACAGCCTCAACAGTCTAATTGCCTTTCCTTCTTAGGTAATATGTCTCTTATTTCTGGGTGCATACAAGATATTCTCTTTGTCTTTGGTGTTCTGTGATGTCACAATGAGCGGAATCTTTCTATTTTGAGTAAAATTTCAAGATTTTTGAGGATGCACTTATTCATATCCTCTTATTTTCTTTTTAATTTTGGGAAAATCTAAAGATATGCCTCATTTTTAAAATTTCATTATTGGTAATTCGTGTGTTTTTTATTATTAGATTAATGTTATTAGTTTATTAGTTTTTCCAAAGAATCCACTCTTGGTCTGGAATAAGAATAACGATCCTAAAAGGAAATTGCAAAATGCAGAAAGCAAATAAAGTAGCAAATAAATCTAAGTGAGTAAACTTAAGGAAATGATTATTGTAAGAAAGGAAAGCAATATAAGCTAAGAAAAAATAGGTTAACAATATAAGAGGAATAGATATAGAGTGGTGATCAGAGTTAAAATGTTCATAATTGTTCAAACTGCTCAGAAGAAGGGCAGAGGCATTCCTTCATCTTAGACATTATTAAGCTTAGTGTGTGATGGTAAAATTTAAGAGTAACCATTTAATGGAAGAAACAGAGTGTATAATTCCCAAATCATTAGAGAAGAAAATGCAACAAAAAATATTTCAATCTGAAATCAGCCAGAACAGATTTTTTAAACAGAAACATAAAAAGGCAGCACAATTAAGGTGGTAGGAAGAAGTCAAAATAGATAGATAAATAGACATAAAATGAGCTGAACATATTTGTTAAAAAATTAGTTAAAACATTGTTAATAGGACTTCCAGAGGCAGATCCTCCAGAAAGCTGGAATGCTGTACCTCTCTGGGAAGTTTTCAACCGTTATTTATTTAAACATATTTTCAACTCATTCTCTCACGCCTCTGTTCAGTAGTTTTATTCTATGCATATTGGTGGGCTTGGTGGTGTCCCACATGTCTCTGAGATGCTGTTTATTTTTCTTCATTCATTTTTCTCTCTCTTCTTTGTCTTGCAAAACTCTAACAAGCTATTGTCACACCTGGTGGTTATTCTCTCCATTCAAATACACTCTTGGGTCCTTCTGGTAGATATTTCATTTCTGTCATTGGACTTATTCACTCCAAAATTTCCACATGGTTCCCTCTTTTTGTATACATAACTTCTTTATATTTATTAATAGTCTCTATTTGTCAAGATATTGTCCTCATACCCTCCCTTACTTCTTTAAGCATGGTTTCCTTTAGTTCTTCGAATATTTTTTTAAAGATTTACTTATTTATTTTTAGAGAGAGAGAGGGAGAGAGAGAGAGTGCACAAGTGGGGTAGGGTGAGAGGGGAAGAGAGAATCCCAAGCAGGCTCTACGTGGAGCCGGATGCAGGGCTTGATCTCAAGACCCTGAGATCATGACCTGAGCCGAAATCAAGAGTCAGCTGCTTAACCCACTGAGCCACCCAGGTGTCCCCTTTTGAATTTTTAACAGCTGCTTTGAAGTCTTGGTCTGCTAAGTCCAATACCTTGGCCTTCTCACAGGTGGTTCTGTTGTTTGGTTCACATCCCTCTTCCTCTTCATGTCTCATAATTTTTGTTGAAAACTGGACATTTTAGATAATATATTGTAGCAACTCTGAGTACCGATTCTTCCTCCCAACAATACCTTGCTATAATTATTACTTTATCTAATTTTATGTCTTAAAAAGAAGCCAAAAGTAAGAAAAGGAAAAATATATATTCTTAGAGTTTTTAAAGTATGAACCTCATTAGTATAGCCCCTTCTTAGACACTTTTTGTTGTTGTTTGATTGTTAATTCATTTCCCGACTTGCATAGACTATTTTAGTAAACTTTATTTCTCCCTGAAGTGTGAAGCCTACACTTTGCTCAACAGGGGACTCAACCTAATGCGTGCTGATGTCACTCAGGGATTGTGGCAATTTTAGCAGGGCTTCACAGTTGTCTCTCTGTTTCTCTCTTAAGCTGTTTTTCTTGGTATCACACCCAGCTGTTTAGGCTTCATGAATTGCACACCAATTGCTCTATTGTTTTTTTAATATACCCTAGAGCTTAAATTCCTCCATTGTTTGATCTAATTAAATAAAAGCCTTTGATAGGAGTGGTTTTTGAAGCAAGTTGTTGAGGTTTGTTTTAACCCTAGGGTGGCTCTACTTAGCTGTCTCTTTCCCTGGTTTCTTTCTAGTGAACCAGCTTGCTTACAGTTTAGCTGATGCTCTCATGCAGCCACCAGCCCCCTCTTAATTGCTTACCATCAAGAGTACTCTTAAGTCTTGAACTTTCCCACACTCTGTTCCAAATAAGGTAAGTTTCCCTGGGGAGAGCTTTGGAGCTATCTCTCTGTTATTATGGCCTACTTCAACTGAGCAAAATTCCAAGGCCACTGCTGTGAGGCTGGGGATGAAGACAGTGGCTACGCTTCTCTTGAGTGACACTTCTTGCCTAATAAGCATGGTGCTGGGTGGAGGCAGTACCCCTGGCATTTCTTTGCTTCCCCAAGCATGGAACTTTTGCTTTACTATCATGCTCAGACAAGGGTGATCAGAGCAATCAGTATTTTTTTTTTAAAATTTTTTTTATTTTTAAAGATTTTATTTATTTATTTGAGAGAGAGAATGAGATAGAGAGAGAGAGAGCATGAGAGGGGGGAGGGTCAGAGGGAGAAGCAGACTCCCTGCTGAGCAGGGAGCCCGATGCAGAACTCGATCCCGGGACTCCAGGATCATGACCTGAGCTGAAGGCAGTCGCTTAACCAACTGAGCCACCCAGGCACCCAGAGCAATCAGTATTCTTGATCTAAAGCCTCTGCCCTACAAGTTGGGCCTGGTTGAAGGACGGGAGCCCTTACATCTTGGCCACACTCACCTGGAAATTGGTCTCTGCTACAAGGAGGTAGAAGGGGGATGACAAATCCTGGTGGCTTGCTTCTGTTACAGAAATACAGTAGCCCTTCACTGAGAACAGATGGGAGAGGGAGCCTCATCTTCTTGACTGAACCCAGAGTATGCTTCCATCATGTCAAGCTCAGAAAGGGGAGCAGGAAGAGAGGGTCATGCCTCCAGAACCACAGATTCATACTTTTCTTACCAAGACTTTGTAAATTTTCTGGAATAAATGTTTCCACTTTTACTGTATGTCCTAGAACATATGTCTGGAAACTTTAAATGGTTGTTATTTTCATGATATTTACCAGTTATAATTATTTTACTCAGGAGAGGATCTGCAAGTCTTCTCAGACCTCCACTTAGGACACCGTTTTCTTCAGGAAGGTCTTTTTCAAGATACAAAAAAAGTATAAACCATAGGAGAAATAAAAAATATATTTAAATGCATTAAGAGAGTATAGCAACAGTAAAAAGATAGGTTACCTATTGGGAGAAGCTTTTGGAAACAAATATAGCCAACAAAGAACAGGTATGTAGAATATATAAAGAACTTCCTCAAATTAATAAGAAAGACCACAGTCCAATGGAAGAAAATGAATAATAGATATGAATTGACAATTTGTGGGAGAAAAAACCCAAATGGTAAAAATACTCATAGAAACACTCAGCCTAAGTAATCATTTAGGTAGTGCAAAGTAAAACCACAGTGCGGTTTTATACATTTATACCATTATATACCCATCAGATTAATAAGAATTAAAATATCTTATGAACAATTCTCAGTGCCCAGATTTTGGATTCCAAATGTCATTTTGCCCTAAAAGAAACCAGAGCTCCTTGGGGAAAAGTGGAGGATTCCAGGTCTAGACAAAGATAAATACAAGATAATACATGGAATCTCCTGTCATGGTAGCTATCAAGGAAGGTATCACCCCCCCACCCCCAAAAAAATGTCAAAGGCAATCCAGTTCAAGAAGGCTTCATTAGCCGAAATTGAGAAATCTTGAGCATTGTAAAGAACAAGAAGTAGAATGCATTGAAATTCATCAAATTTACTTGAATTCATGAGCTTTTATACATTTTTTGTCATTATAAATAAAAGATAATGCAAAAAATAAATTTACTAGTTGTCATTGAAGGATGGCTGTAAACCAAGTCATTTTTCAAGAACTGGTAAATGGTACAATGAGTCATCTTTATCTCATCTTTACTATATGAACCCTATCACTAAATAACTTAATAGTAGAGGAAAGGATACTTTTATCTAAGAATTCCAGCTAGTCAATTAAGAAGGGATGAGAGAATCAGAATGCAGTATTTTGTAACACCAAATGAATCAATGAATCTAGACATTGAGCATCAACTGCTAAAATAAAAAAAAATGAGACAATCAGATATTGTGATGGAAAAATACAACACTAACCATTTAGCCTGTAGAACGAACTAATAATTTATAGGAACATGTCAAAAGACATCATGAAGAGGCAATCATTGAAATCTAGTTTATGGGAAATTCTACAGGACCAACTACCTACTTTCTAAATAAAAAAACACAGAAGAGGAAACAAACAAACAAAAAAAATGGAAAGGGAATCTCTAGCCTAAAAAAAGATGTAAGAGATGTATCAACCAATGGTGATATGTAGATTTGATTTGATACTGGTTAAAACAGACTATTAAAAAATTTTGTGATGATTATGGCACTGTTGGAAATGTACTATTAAGAAAGTATTTCTTAAGGTGTGGTAATGCTATTGGGGTTATTATTTAAAATACTTCTTACAGTTCTAATGTAATAAATATTTACAGATTAAATGATAGTGATACCTATGCCTGAGGTTTGCTTTAAAATGACATATGATAGAGATATATCATGGATAAAAGTACAAATGAAGCAAGATGGGCCATGAGATGATAACTCTTGGAACTGAATGATGGATACATAAGGTCTATTATACTGTTCTGTCAATTTCTTATATGTTAGCAATCCTCAATTAAAAAAAAGTAAAAATTTTTTGACAACACCAAATTTTAGTAAGGATTTGGAGCAATAAGTACTCTTACAGACTGCTAGGAAGAGGGGAAACGGTATGCGTTAGGTAGAAATATAATAATCTCAAGAATATTTGAAGATGTGCATGATCTACAACCAACTAATTCCTCTCCTTCATATATACTATACACATACCTTCATAGATGTATGCAAGAATGCAGGCAAAATATTTTCAGAACAGCACATTTTTGCATGCGAGAAAAATTGGAAGCAACCTAGCTGTCCATCAACAGGAAAATAGACAGATTGTGGTATATTCATCAAATGTATTTCAATAGAGCAGTAAAAGTTAATGAACTATAGCTACATAAATCAACTTTGATGACTCTCACAGACACAATCCTGGGGTGAAAAAAGAAAAAGGAAAAAAGCCAATTTTAGAAGAACCCATGTATTTTACATAAAGTTTTAAAGGTAATATTTAACAATGTTATACCCACATATATATAAGAATATTTGCAGATGGTGTAAAATTATAATGAAATGCAAAAGAATGACAGGGGCCAAACTCTGGGCAGTAGGTACCCGTAGAGGAGGGAGGTAATGTGTTTGAGGAAGGGTCTAAAATGGGCATCAAATATATTAGTAATGCATTAACTGGTATGCTTGGTTTTACACATTTTACACAAGTGCTTATTTTAATATTTTTATATCATTTTGTAATGTTTGGAGTTTCACAATTTTTAAATGTCAAAATGTATGAAGGAATAGAATAGAGGTTAGGAGCATGATGGAGTCTGAGCACAAAAGCGGGAGCATAGACCCAGCCTGGGCAGTTATAGGGAGCTCCATGGCAAGGGGATATTTGTGCTGTGTCTTGCAGGATGAAAATGAAATGACCTCTTTCTTTCTTCTAAGAGACAGAACCAGAAAGAATGTTCAAAGTAAGATGTGTCATTTTTGTTGCTGTTGCTGGGCCTGCAGGCTAAATTGAGGGTGCTGATTTTTTCTTTTCTTTCATTCCTTCTCTCCTTCCTTTTTCCTTCCTTCCTTCCTTCCTTCCTTTCTTCCTTCCTTCCTTCCTTCTTTCCTTCCTTCCTTCCTTCCCTCCCTTTTTCTCTTTCTCCCCACCCTCTTGAGTTTTTTCTTTCTTTCTGCCATCCAGCTAAGAATGGTTTTTACATTTTTTCAAAGGTTACGTTTTAAATGGCTATATAGGTCTTCACATGATATCCTCAGTCTGGTTTCTTGGTCCACAAAGCTTAAAATATTTACTATCTGGCACTTTCAAAAAAAAGTTTGCTGATCCCTGGAACTTTAAATGTTTGTTTCCTAGTAAGTCTGGGTGATCCTGGTTCATAAACAAACAAACAAAACCACTTTTAGTTATGAAACTTCTTGTGGCATCAAGGAAGTAAATGCGGTTTTATAGTAATTGCAAAGGATAGAATTATAACTAAAACTCCTTTCAGCAAAAGGAGTAAAATATTGGCTCATGAGTCTGAAAGTCCAGGGTGATGGCTTCAGGTGCAGCAGGATCCAGGTGCTAACATGATATCGTAAGAATTTTGTCTCTGTGTCCCTAGACTCTGCTTTCCTCTGTGTTGACTTCATTCTCAGGCAAGTTCTCTCACTGTCGGGGAAAAGATGGCCTACAGCAGCTCCAGGCTTAACACCAGGCAGCTGTTCAACCCCCCATTCATGATTGTTTCAGGAAAAGTCTGAGAATACATATTCCCTTTCCTGGCTTGGATCAAGTGTCTCCCCCTGAAACTGGGGGTGGGTAGTACACCATCTTGGAAAACAGAGCCCAAAAGTGTAAAAAAAAAAAAAAAATAGACAAGACTGTTCCACAGAAGGAAGGATGAATTTACATGTTCCCTAAACACTTGATGGCGGTTGTTTACCCAACAGCTATTTACCTTCACTCTCACCTCCATCTCAGGATCCCAAGGCTGATGTTAAACTGACTGTTGCTGCACTTTGGGTATAATACGTTCTTCTATACTTCCTATTTAGTCTGCTCACTTCTTGGTGTACCACACGTCTGGATTACTTCTGTTTTAGTTTCAGGATGCAGCTTGGAATTTACATTTGCCATCTTCTTGTAACTCAGTGACTTTTTTGCCTTGGCTTCTCAATAACACTTTTGAAAATTCAACTCTTTAGATTGTTTTTTTCCTAGCTATAGTAGAAATCAGTGGGAATCATGGCACACATCACAATAATTAACCAACATTTGGAAACCCCTACAAGACAAGTAAACCTTTGCCTTATTGTATTTTCAACATAATTACAACGTCTTAGGATGGTAATGTACCTCTTTCTCCAGATTTACCAAAGCCTGAGTAGGAATGGGGAAAGGAAAGAAGGAGGTGAAGAGGTCACAGTTTCTACCATATTTACTGTGCAAAGCTGTTGGAAAGCATACTTCCTCAGTTCTAGATACCAGCCTTAGTGATTGCCATCAACACACTGCCTGATTAAACCACACAATCTGTAAGTCATGCCAGGGAATCAGGCCATGGCAAAACTTGCAGGTTTTGTTTAAGCAGAACTTGCATATTCTTGCTTAAAGCAGGAAGTCTACCTAAATAATAAATTCTGTGGGGGAACAAAAAGAAAAGGAAATGCACACAGATATGGACTACCTAGACAAGTTCCTTGGATGTCAAATTTGGAAGCAGAAATATCAGGATTTTAGGAAACTCTTCTCTTTGCACTGAGCCAGACTAGAGTCAGGGCTACTGGACCCATCCTTTGGCAGCCAAGTGCAAAGAATGTCTGCCAGCAACCATCTTCCCAGGCCTGATACAACCAGCCAAGCCTCGGTCCATATCCCCCATGTTGCTGAGCACCTCCCAGTTGCATAGACTCACTTACATGGGGGCCACTACTCCATTGCTGCCACTGGAATTGCCGCCCCCTCAATGGATGCTTCTAGTCCTTCCCACGCACAATTCTCTAACCAGAAGCTGGTTGTCCCAGTCCTGGCTATAGCGGTCCCTAACACAGTGGGTCCTGTATGAGTGGAAGTCACCATTCAAGCGGTCAGGGTCCTAGCGTGAGCCACTTGAAGCAACTATCCTTCCAGAACAAGCACTGAGGGACAAGTCTCAGTGCAAACCTCAGAAAGCCCAACTCCGTTCCCTCTAACTCCTGACGACGTACACCACATCCTCTACCCCATACCGATGCCAGGCACATCTTCCACAGAGCATGGCTCAGCCAACAAGGCAGCTAGGGGATCTCGGCAGCCCAAATGCCTGGGTTTGAGTCTTCCTCTGCCGATGACTAGCTGTGTGGTCTCTGTTTCATCTCCGTTCCTCAGTTAGCATCTTCACCCTTACGAAGACTGAGAGAGTTAATACTGGGAGCTGTGCTCAGACGATGCCGTGCACATAGTGCTGTAAGTGATCAAAATAACTACCCATCAAATGCTAGGTCTTCTTTAGACACAGCTGTTCAGTTTCTAAGAAGTCACATCTGCATTTCCAAAACCGGCAAAGGAAAACTGTCAGAAGTAATGACAGGCTGAGAAGGAACCTAGCAAAAAAGAAACCCAGAAAGGACCAATCAAAAGGCCACTACCCTGCCAATCCCGGAAAACAGCCTCTAACCCGTGCTGGTTCCCATGAAGCCCACAACAGAAACCTCGCCCCCCACTCCCAGGATCGGAGACAGAGCCAACAGAGGAGGACGAAAGGCAGCAGAAGTCTCCAGCCAGCAAATTAACAAGCTTCTGTCCATTAAAAAAAAAAAAAAAGAAAGAAAGAAATTGGGCAGAAGTCCCTAGCTGTAGCTACTGAGATGCTTCCTGGAGGAAGGTGGCTGACTTTTTATCAGATGTGTCACTCGGTGAAATAATTGCCGGCTATAATGGTGCAAGAGCAGGTTGCTCAGAGTACTATTTATCCATGTCTGTTCTATCTTTCACCTTCAAAGCGCCCACTGCCTCACAGAGCACATCAAAATGACACCACTGTTGTTAATGACAGTGGTCTAACGCCATACACAGAAGTCAAGTGATTTCTCTAGATAGGCAAGAGAAAAAAACCTCTCACGGAGCAGCGAGGCTTGTGTGTGTGCACATCTTGATGCTCCACTTTAATTCGCAGGTGGGGGAGATGGACCCGGATTGCAGATTTATTCACCTTTCCGCAACCCTAGAATCCCAGGAAGGCGAGAGGAGAGGAGATGTAAGACCAGTCAAGAGGCTACAGGAAGGGGATTATTTCTCTGGTTTTCCCAGTAATTTGTCCCCATGTTGCTGATGACTGGGTCTCGTTGGGATATCAGAAAAAGCACGGGAGCAATTGTGAATAAGAGGAAAAAGCTTCCATTGCCTTTTACTTCCTTTCCACTTCAGCGAACTACTTGTACCACCACACCTTTATCTGGCCACCTCCCTCCACCTCTCCTGACACACCCTGTAGGCAAGTGACATTTAGACATCACGGCATCCTCAGATAAGGCTCCCCATCAGTTGTCTTCATCCTGGGATTATTTCCACCCTGCCTGTGTGGTTAATGTGGCTTAATCAAATCAACTACACTCTCTTAGATTCCTCAGTTTCATCTTCTTCTTGACCTTGTGCTCACGTATCCTGCAATTTTCATGTCTTCAGGGTCAACACACCCATCCCTTCTCTTTGAATCTATCTCCAAGCTAGCCACCAAGAGCGCGTGTTGAGAATTGGATAACCATGATGATGAGATACTTTACATACTTACGATTCCCAGTCTCACCTGAGCCTATATTTCTCCATAATCCATTTCCTCAAATTGGGTCATTGCTTTTCATATTTCTATAGCAGCCCTTCAGGAAGTTCAGCATGCATGACAGCCAATGGAGGGGATTACAAAACACAGGTTTTTTTTTTCTGAGCCCCATTTCCAGAGATTCTGATTCAGTTGATCAGGGTGGAGGGAGCCTAAGTTCTAGCAAGCTTCCAGGTGATATTCATGATATCGGCCCATGGGTCACACTTTCGAGAGCACTAACATACAGCTCCTGGATATAGTAAATTTTCATTACATTATTGCCTTAAAAGATCTCAATCCTTTCCTTTCCCTACTTCAACAGACCTCTTCTACTTGGCAACAACAATAAAAATTACTCTAAAATTAAAAACTCTTTTAACTTACTTTTTCCCTTCTAAAGTCATGTTCTTACCCAACTCTAACTCCTACCTTCGTGTGTCAGAAGAAGTAGTGGCTTCATTGGTAGCTTCTTGAAGTAGGTGAGTCAATAGGAGGTTTACAGATGAAGATCCAAGGCTGGTCTTCAGCTGACTTACTCTATCATCTGCCCTCACCACTACAGGGAAATAAAAGCACAAAAGGTGAGGGACCTCTTCCTGGCCAGACCCCAAAGTCTGACACAGCTGACCCTTTTTCTCTTGACTCTTGGAAATGGAAATGCACATTACAAACAGAATAGTAGCAAGAGCAAGGATCTTGGAGCCAGGCAAACCTAAGCTTATATACAAGCTCCATCATTGTCTACCTGCATGGCCTTTGGAAGTCACCTTAACCTTTTCTCCTAAATACAGTTTTACTGATTATTGTAGATATGAATCTTTGACTTCAAATTCTGTGGTGCAAGAAATAGAACTTCCTTTATTTTTCTCCAGTGTTTGGATCCCCCATTTGGCTAGGGGCAAATAGTCAATCTCAATCCTTTCAAGGGTTTCCCTTTTCTTTTCCCTAGATTCTTGCTTTGTCTTGGGGATTCATATAGTTTTAAGGTTTGGGTTGAGGATTTCTGATCCTGGATTAGTCAAGACCCACCCACACTGACATCTGTGAGATGTCCATTCCCATGTGGTTTTTCTGTCTGTCCATGCAGGTTGCCCTGAGTCGTACCTCATTCCTGAACCCAAAGCCTCATCAGGCTCACCCCTATCTGAGCTAGTTTCATGCCCTTTGTGAGTGGACAGGAGCCAGTCTGCTGGCTTTATTGGTCTGTAAGACACTCAGTGGGGCTCTTTAAGACCTTTTCCCATTTCCCTGCCACTCTCCACTGCTCTTGCAGCTTGCTGAGACACGAGGAACTCTTTGAGGCTGCCTGTAGCCCATCCTGCTGGACACACCCTGGCCTTCCCACTTCCCAGGGCTCTCACTGTTAATCAGAGACACAGCTCTCTTGGTTTTCAAATTCCCTAAAGCTATTTATTTTGGGGAAAATTAAAGTCCTAGGCTCTTTAAAAATCAAAAGGCTTTTCCTCCTACTTTCTTTTATAGTATTCAGTCTATGAATTAATGGGCTCCATATGGGAAAAGACTGATAGGTACAAAGAGATTGCAAGAAAAATGTCAGTTAATATTTCAAAACATCTTAACCACATGTATAAAGTGGGATAAGATGATTTTTAGGCTTCTATGAGGACTAAATGCCATCACACATGTTAAGTTCCTAGCAGTGTCTGATTTGAAACATACTAGATAAATATGGGTTCTCTTCCCTTGGTTCCTCCTGGCTTTCTGACCATGTGTCTTTTCCTCCATGGCTTTTCTTTTCCTACCCTTTACCTACCTTTGCTTTAAGATCTAGCACTTCCTCCTGAACAGCCACAGACATTCCACACTCCTCTTGCCCAGAACTATACTTGGTGTTATCTCCCACATTTCTTGTTCTTCTTGGATGTCTTAAGTTAGAAATAGCACAACATTCACAGCCGTGCTTAAGGGGGTATCCTTAGCACCAATCTCGATGTCTTCCTTCTGTGCCAACACCTGACATTTCTAACCACCTCCCAGTCAATGAGTATTTCTCCATTTTGACCCTCCCATCAATTCTCACAGACGCTGGCATAGCTGGGGTCCTCAAAATATCGTAAGTCACATCTCATGCTCCGAACCAGCCCCCCACCTTCCTGCTTTAAGCCATCCTCTGACAATATTCTATTTCTAATGCTTAGATGTGATTATGTCACCACCAACCCCCCACCAAGCTTAAGTATTTACAATGGTGCATTACTCCCAGCAAGTAATGGCATTGAAAGGCCTCGAGTATCTAATGCCAATCTGCACATCCCTCTTTACTGCTCTCTTCTTTCCTTTCTCCTCTGGCCTTCACACACATCTCAAATCAGTGCTCAGCAGTGATCTTATAAAGGTTGACCAACTGTGACATGGTACAAGAACTTAATTGCTACTAAAAAATCTAGGTTTGGATATATATAAAAATTATATAAATATAATTATATAATTACACAAATGTGTATTATGTAAACATAACTGTATATATATTATATTATATACATAAGTTATGTTAGATATAATATAACATATGTACACATAAGTTATGTATATAATATAGTATATATATAGTACATACATTATGTATATGATATAATGCATATATAGTATATGTATGATTGTTTTTAAGAGACCTCAATCCTTTCCTTCCCCCACTTGAGCAGGCCTCTTCTACTTGGCAACAGATATAAAAATTACTATGAATGCAAACTCTTTTAACTTCTTTTCTTATAGGTTACTTTCTTATATATATAATAGTATCTATAATATACTATATCAAGTCTATTTAATATAATTGGATAATATGTATGATATATATGATAAATTATATAATAGAGAGTGTCTGTAATAGGCACATTCATAGCAGATGAAAAAGAAAGGATAAAGAAAAAAAAGAAAAGGCTAACCTCAATATCCTAACCACATCATCATGATGTTTATTGCATAGTCCAATCCTTGGGATAGAGAAGATCCTCAACAAACAGTTCCTGAGTAAATAAATGTGCCCTTGGAGGCCTGGCAGCAGCTCTCCTCTCTGCCTTGCTGGGAGCTCCTAATGCGTGGAGATCACGTGACACCCTCCTTTAAGCACACTGCTGCTGGGAATGCCCCTTTCCCACCTGAGCCACTGTGTTTGCCACCACAATACTCATTTTTCAAGTTCAACTTAAATATCAACTCCTCTGTTAAGTCTTTGTTGACACTGTGGATCATTTCTCCCTTCCCAGAGAAATGAGTTGTTTTTTTGTACTTCTGCACCATTTGGTGAGTGCAGTTTCCAAGTGCTCTAGCACTACCGAGTCCTTATTTGGTTTACGTATTATATCCTATTCTCTCATTACAAAGTGAGCCCCTCAAAAAGCCTATTTTCTTTGGATTCTAGCATCAGTATGCATAGCAGACACTGAATTTTTGTTTGGTTTCATTGGGTGGAGAACTTGAAGGCCAGAAGATTAAGAGCTGTTAACCCAAACACATTGAACAGGCGTGCCTGGGTTTTATTTTTAAGCAACAACATGATGCTTGCTTTTCTAGGATTTTAGAATCATCTTTACCTAGTAATACTTCCTTCCTCCTGTTGGCTCATCAGCCACTGACACAGGGAAAATTCAGGTCCTTGTTCCCCAGGAGTCCTGAGGGGACAGCAGGCTATAAATCCATGGATTTCTTGCCTCCAAAATTCAAACACTCCAATGAACAAATATGTATTTGAAGACCCTCTGTCCAAACCAAAGCAGTGTTATGGAGCAAGTAGCAGGACTATGGGAGCTTAGTCACAAAAGGTCAAGGAAATCTTGTCCTCCTGGCACACAGAATTTTAGAACATAGTGGAATGTCCATTTTGCAACCCTTCCCAAACATACCCATTTGGTTACAGTGCGTTGTAGTTCTTGAGACACATCTGCTCCTTTTTCCAATGAATGGTTGAAATATACAGTCCAATTTTTGAAGATAAACACATTTCCTTACCTGTTTGCACAGCATTTCTGCAAAGACAAAGACAAACTCTTCTCATTGGCAAATTTCCTACTTCTAGCTGGAGTTTATCTTGTTGCTTCACTGTAAACCTTTGGTTTCCACTTACGTCCCTCTAGGAGAAAAAAAAAAAGACACTCCAGAAATTTTGGAGATCAATTTTTCAAGTAGTTGCTCTGACTCAACTGAAAAATTATTTCAACATCCCTGAGGTATCCTAGCCCCCAAAGCTCTATCCACAGTCCAGCTGGTCTCACTCCCCAAATGTGGAAGCTAATCATTGAAGCTGCATCCCTCCGATTTAATATCTTTTAATGGACAGCTAAAAGCTTGGCCATCACATCACACCTGCCATAGTGTCAATCAGTTGGAGGAAAGAAACAAAACAAAACATTCTGATGTCAATCAAGAAATCCTTGGGGATGTTGTAACCTGTTATGATGCATTACCCTTTGACCACTGTGACTCGAAGGCTCTAGCATCAAAGAGCACGTGCCAGAAATAATTAGAAGCTAATCTTAATTGCATTCACATATAAATGAAGCATTTAGCTCTGGAGTGTTTATACTGTCTGGACAAGAAGGCTGGGGAGTCCATCTTCCTGGTGCTACCACCAGTATCGCTATTAATCAGAAATAGTGGGTTGAGATTCAAAGCTATTGCCCTAACACTACAGATATTTAACACCAATGTGATTACTATTATCCTGTATTAATGTCCTGCCGCAAGTGTTAACAAGGCCAGTAGAGCAAACTGACTAATTTTCAGTGCCCCTAGCACCCTGCGGTGAAAGAGATGGATTTTCCAGGAAACAACCATTGTGGAAAACAGCAATATATAGGGCCGAGGCTGGCCTTACACATTTTAGTGGTTACAAAAATGTCTCCCCCTACCCCTCGTGAGTTACAGCTCACTAAGGTACGACACTGAATCACCTTATCTCTCTCAATAACTGTTCTGTTGTGCCTGGCTCAGGGGCATTCATCTGAATGACACGGACCTCAAAATCGGAATTTGGGCTCTAAATCTTGAGCATGTGATATTTTTCTTTATGGCCCAGATTTCAGAGAGCCCAAAAGAAGAGAGAGAATCACCAGCACACACCTGACTTGCACTTGTTCACAACTCATCTTGGCCATTGCAACATCCTGTCCTTAGAATGACCTTACAGAAAAGGAGAGCTAAAGGGAACAGCTACGAGAATGAGAATGGCTGAGGAGTAAATAAAACAACAGGGAGGCAGGCAGGGGCCATGGTGCCAGGCTGAACCAGAATAAAACAAATTCATTATACTGTAAATTGCTCACGCTATATGGGAGCCTATTATGAGGAGTTTGTGAGAACTGGAGGAGGGGGTGGATTCCTACTATATCCAAGCCCATTGATCACTCCCAAATCCCCAGAGACAAAGAAATCTAGCTCCTGATGGATTGCTCGTGGTTGTAGAGGGCAAGTGGAGAGTAGGTAAATTAAGGTCCCAGATAACCCTATTTATGGTGCGAAGAACATTACAGGTCTTTCTGCTGCATTTGGGCTGTGAATGCTTGCAGATAATTTGCCATGCTGAGGGCCCGGGACAGCGCCAGGCAGAGTGTCTTAGTGCTCAGTATATTTCTGTTGACTTCAAGAGGATCGTCATGGAGTGTTAAGGCACTTCTCACGTAGTAAGCACTCAATAAATATCAGTGATTCAGTGGCTATACAATCACCTCCTCCATTTAAGCGTCCTGCTCCACTGTGGATGTATAATCCAATTCCAAGATGTCTGAGCCTTCTCGTCCTCACATCATTGCTTCATTCATTCGCTCATTCATTCATTCATTCATTCAATGAATATTGACAAAGCAGTTACTATGTGCTAGGCCTTATCGATCACATGTTCTGGAGTACCGTAAAAGCTTTGGCATCAGATGGATCTGTGTGCAGATCCTGGCTCTCTGATATTGAGTAAGTTCTTTACTGTCTCTGAGCTTATTTCTTCATCTGCAAAGTGAGTACAAAAATAGTGCTTCTCTTGGGTTATTGTGAGGATTAGAAGAGCCTGTGTAGTGAGATATTCAGGACAGGGTTGAACACATGGTAATCTCCATAAATGTAGTGTCTTAAAGGGCCTGCCTACATCTGGGCATCACTGTCACCCCCTCCCCTATTTTACACAGCTCTTGTTAATATTGTCTTCCCTGAATGCAATTAGTTCTCATTATCTGTTTTGTCAAGTTTCATTCTTGACTTTTGCATTTACATGGTGGTCCTTCTTTGTTGACCTTTTATTCCGTGAATCCCTACCTTTGGCTTTTCCCATGGAGAAATATAATTGCAAAAGAGCCCAGGTTGTGACCAAATTATGAGCTGGGGATTGAGTCCAGATGGTCAGTGCAGGGAAAGCTCACCCTCACACAGGTAGATGAATAGCATCCTTGCAGAGAAAAGCAGGATGGGGCTCAGAAAGGAGAGGAACTGATGAGCATCTGATGACTATCCCAAAGAGGGTGGGGCATATGCTGAAGTGTGGGGACTGCCCTAGAGCATGGGGATTTCACAGGAGGAGGTTGGGGAGGATAGTGGTCCACAACACCTGGATGAGGAAAAAGAACATTTGCCATATGAACTATTGCTGGGGGCCATCAGTGGTATGTTTACCCTATTTCTTCATCTCTAGCCTTTAATTTCAGTCCCACTGGCAGGAAGAGAGTGTCCTGAGCCCCTTGGCACTGTCCAGTCATAGGGTGGGATCCAAGAATATAATTCTTAAAAATAGACTGCTAAGTAGCAGAGAGATGAGAAAGAGGCTGTTACGGCCTCTAAATGTCAATGTTTCTGCTTTTCAAGTGGGATTCTTCACTCTCCAAAACTCTGAGCCGAGTTTTATGAATGTGTGCATATGGGCATTGTTTTTCTCTGAAGAGAGGGTCATTAAATTTCATCAGATTCTCAAAGAGGACTGCAAATTGTCCCTGCCCTGATTTGTTCAGAGGAATGAAATGGGATGGTCTATGCCCCTTTGACACCCATCGAACATTCTCATGTCTCCCCACTGGGGAGAGTAGAAGGACAGAGAATACAGGGCCAGCCCCTCCCAACTTCACTTCTGTGAAAGCAATCTTTACTTATTTTTCATATAGAAATAGTTTTATTCTAAAAAAAAGAACCAGTTTTATTCTATAAAAAATATGTAAAACTGGTCAGGGAAAATGAAGAGTAGGATTATCCAGCTGAAGTGGGTCCTTCAGTTTTTGCATCCACCTGCCGTGGTAGCCAGGCATCGTGTAAATGATGTGCAATGTCTCTTCAATGTCTGTAGTTTCAGCCTCGGACTGCCACCATACCACATACTTTATATTGATTTCTCAACTGAGTACTTCATTTCTCATTTTCCTGTTTTCATTCTTACTATATCTTACTATATCCATTTTTTCCAAGATGAGTGACCCAGGCAGAGAGACTTGAATAGTGAGAGAGGGGATTTTTAAGTTCAGCCTGGCTGACATTGAGGAGCTGAGAACATCATAGAGAGGAGGTGGTACAAAAGAGCTGGCTGTAGGAAAAACTGGAGAGGGACACAAAGGCCAAGTCATAGAAGGTCTTCTCAGGAGAGTGAAGCGAGCATTGGAATGCTGCTTTCACAGGAATACGTACATAGATGTTGCTTTTAGAAAGACCTTGATGGCCTCAGTATAGAGAATGGGAGGTACCACAGTGGAGAACTGAAGAAAATCAGGGAGGCTGTGGCAGTGGTTTAGGCAGAAGATCATGACCTGAACCAGCAGAGTGGCAAAGTATGGGGAGAAGTGGAGGGAGTGTCTATGAAGTCATGGACCAGTAGAAGGAGAGAGAAGTATGTGGCCTCTAAGTGATTTCACACCCAAGAGGTTTTGTTTCCACCATCTTCGTAAAGGGTAGGAAAGTAGAAGTTACCTGCAAACCCAGCATAGTGATAGATAGAATAGATGTGAGTATATACATGCATATGTGATAGTATTTATTACCTAGTCCTTAATGGAAAGAGTTCAACTGCACATGGCACAAGTCATGTCAGAATTGTCTGCCTCTGCAAAGTAAAAGAAAATACAACTTCAGGGGTTTGCACAAACTTGGACTATTTTCCTCACAGAGGGAGGGGGTTGGTTCAAAGATGTCAGAGCAGGTACCACTTTTGGAGTTGTCCTCATTGTCACAAGATGGCTGCTAAGGCTCCATCCATTATGTAGTCAAGGCAATGGAAAGATTAAGTGGGAAAAGCTGTGCCAGCATTATGTGTCCTTATATGAGGAAAGAGAAATATTTTATGAAAGACATTTCCCAGAAGACTTTTGTTTATTCCTCATGGACACTGGCTACCCCTAACTGCACAGAAAACTGGTTTGTTACGGAACCTGGACTGGATCGCCTAATGGAAGAACGAAGCGGCACTCGGAGATCTTGGAGGATAGGAGGTTTATTTAACGCCGGCAGGCTCAGAGGAGAGTGATCTCCAAAGGTCTGAGCCCCGAGCACAATCAAGGGGGCAATTTATACACTTCTACTTCCACATACTTGGCACTTTTGGCACATGCGCGAAGCGGGGCAGGGAGAAGAACCTGGATTGGTGTGCACAGGAAGCAGAGCAGGGAGAAGAACCCGGAAGAGCCCCGGGGCAAGGACTGGGACTCTCTCACTGGCTCGGTCGGCCATCTTAGGGCACATATTTTCTTTATCATTCCCCCCTTTGATGCCCCTTTAAACACCTAGTCTAGAGGTCATCATTTTCATCTTCTAAGGGGCGATAGTGAGTAAGGAGTAACTGGAGTCTGATTTTAGCAATTTGAGCAGTGATAAACCCAGTAAGGGCATTAGAATACAAGGACCAAATGCTACTATGAGGAGAAGCAATAGGAGGGGGCCAACGAGGGGGGCGAACCAAGGGAACCATTGTGAGAGGGTATCCCACCAAGTTGTCCTCTGGAGTGTTTCCCACCGGCGATGTACTCGTTCCTGTAATTGGGTCAGAGTTTCTTGGACCACCCCCGACTCATTAGCATAGAAACAACATTCCTCCTGTAAGAAGAGATAGAGCCCCCTTTGTGTGGCCATGAGCAAGTTGAGCCCACACCTGTTTTGGAGGACAACTGAGGCCAGTGAATCGAGTTGGTGCTGCAGGGCCAGGGCTGACAGAGTGAGGGCGGAAAAATCTGCCATGAGTTGTTGAGTTAACTCCTGGTTCTGAACCTGAGACATCTCGACGCCAGTGGCGCTGAGGGCAACACCTGATGTGGCCAGCAGGCTCACGATAAGAGGGATGGCCACGGGGGAGTGTTGAGGGTGGCTAGGAGGTCTCCATATGAGTGGGGCATTGCTCCTGGGGAAGACTGAAAGATCAGGTAAGAGACTGACAAGCATGCATGATTGATTGCTCGGGGTGATGCAGATATATACACCTTGATCACAAGCCAGAAAAGTGTTGTTAGGTGCACAGACCCGACTGTGGCCCGTGATGGGAGAGAAAGAGTTGCCATACAGTGGTACCAGAGCCAGAAAGGGATAATTTGAGGTCCCTGGTGCCAAAGTGGGAGATGACACGGTAGATTGGTTGAGGATGACACCTAGGTATTGGAAAGGACTGGACTTCATACAGATCCAACAGTCAGACGCTAGGGGTGGATTCGAGTGGTTAAGCACTTGGTGGGAGGCATTAATCATACCTAATAGTTGTGCTATAGATCCTTGCTGCGTGTGGATGGGGGACCCAGGGATGCGCCAGGGCGAGTTACTTTCTGTCTGACTCTGGGGGTTGACTGTAGACTTGGAGTGAACATGGACTTAATCATAAATTTGGCCACGGGGTCAGTCCCCATAGGGTGATATTGGCCCAACAGGAGAGTGATTCTTGTAGTCCATGATGTGGCATTGGATTCTAAGACTGAGAGGGTGAGTGGTATACAGTGATTGTTAGGGCAAGAGGATGGGGTGGCCTTGCATGACAAGGAAATCCAGATGTCACTGCGCTATTTGAGGTGCCACCACCTGGTGGACCATCCTTCCATTCCCGGCCAAGTCGCCACCCATGACTCGAATTCCCAGGCTTGTGAGCAGAACTGAGGGCAGGTGTTTGGCTGTTGAGGCGTAGGGCCCCCACTGATGTAGATATCTACCAGCCAGTAACCTGAGTGAGGGCCATGGTAGGAACACCGTCTATGGGGTTCCCAGGAGGTATCAAGAGGCTGGCATCCATCAAAATGGAGGTTAACCTTTGGTGTGTGCCTATCCCAGGTGAAAGAAGTCAGTGAGGGCACTGGTGTGGAACTGAGGGGGATAAGCTGGAAAGTCCATTTCCCAGTATGAGAGTTTGCTCGCCTTGCCTGGCCGGGGAAGCTAGAGGCAGTGAGGAGGAACAGCACACCAGGTAGCAGAAGACCAGGACTCACTGGGGCCAGGAAAGCCATAGTGAAATGCGTTCAGGAGTAGACAGCAGAGGGCCAGTAAAAGTGGGATCTATGACCTTGGGTAGAGGGAGCCATTGTGGCTAACCCGTCAGCAGATGAAACCTGTGGACAAGTAAGTGCAGTAATACACCCTAGGGACACCCAATAAGCAATGACAATAGTAAGCCTCTGGGGGAAAGTCCAGTCAGGAGGAGCAACAGTGTAGAGTCCGACTCCGAAGATGAGGGAAATCATGCCGATGAGAACCAGCAACCACAGTGAGCAGGTGTCCATCAGTCGGTGGGGTCTCGTCGAAGGTGAAGCCAGAGTGGGTTTGTGAAGTCTGGCTGGACTCTCCGCTGGCGCGGCTTCTTGTCCGAATGATGAGCTTTCTTCACTCTAGAGTGGTGGACCCACAGGGTGACACCTGAGACCTTGAGGGCAGTAGGGGCAGTTAGAACAACAGTGTGGGGCCCTGTCCACTGTGGCTTGAGGGGGTCTTTCTTCCAATCTTTGACCCAAACTGAGTCCCCTGTCTGGAAGGAGTGTTCCTGAGACCTTAAGGAGATTGGGGCCCTCTCAATGGTGTACTTTTGTAATTTATTTAGGGTGGCCCCCAGGGCCTGAAGCTGCTCCTTTATCCCCTTATCTCCAACCTGATGCAAGTTTCCTGGAAGGCTTCCCAGGCATGGGGGAGGCCGTCCATATATTAATTCGAATGGGGACAAACCTGATGTCCCAGGCATGCAGTGAGCACTCAGGAGAGCTAGGGGTAGCAGATCCGGCCACGGGAGGTTAGTCTCTTGACAAAACTTTGCTAAGGTTCCCTTGAGGGTGTGATTCATTCACTCTACTTTCCCCTAACTTTGGGGCCGGTAATTGGTGTGGAGTCTCCAGTTTATGTTGAGAGATTTGGTCAAGACCTGTACAATGTCTGCCACAAATGTGGGTCCCTTGTCACTATGGATTGTTAATGGCAGGCCAAACTGGGGCACGATCTCCCACAAGAGGACTTCAGCTACTTCCCGGCTTTGCTCTGTCCTAGTCGGGAAGGCTTCGACCCACCCAGAGTATGTGCACACTATTACTAGGAGATATCTTTTTTTTTTTTTTAAGATTTATTTATTTGACAGAGAGAGATAGCGAGAGAAGGAACACAAGCAGGGGGAGTGGGAGAGGGAGAAGTAGGCTTCCCACAGCGCAGGGAGCCCAATGTGGGGCTCGATCCCAGGACCCTGGGATCATGACCTGAGCCGAAGGCAGACGCCTAACGACTGAGCCACCCAGGCGCCCCACTAGGAGATATCTTAACCCCCTGCTCAACTGCACGTCTGTGAAGTCTACCTCTAGATCTTTGAAGGGGGTTGCTCCCATCCTCTGGACACTTGGTGGGGGCCATGGTGCAGACCGAGCATTATTTTTAGCACATGTTATGCATCGTTCACTTGTTGCTCGGCGGAGTGCTGGCAGCTGATTGATGTAGTAGTGCTTCTTGAGTAGGGCCTCTAATGCAGTTTTTCCCAGATGAGTGAGTTGGTGGTATTCCTTAACTAGGTGCCCTCCAGTTGCTATTGGAACAAAGATGTGCCCATCTGGCATCATCCACCATCCATTTTCAGTCAGGGTGGATCCCTCAGCCATGGCCCATTCCTTTTCCTTTTTAGTGTAACTGGGTGGAGGGACTTCTTCCAGGGGTGTTAGGGCCATGGTGAGGGAAGGGGCTCTGTCCATGTCCTCACTGGTTGCGGTCTTGGCTGCCTCATCTGCCAGACGATTTCCCCATGCTATGGGGTCGTCTCCTTTCTGGTGTCCCTTACAGTGCAGGATTGTTACTTCCTTTAGAAGCCAGACAGCTTCAAGGAGTCTCAGTATCTCCTCCTTGATAGTTTTTCCTGCTGCGGTTAGGAGGCCCCTTTCCTTGTAGATGGCCCCATGTGTATGTACAGTAGCGAAGGTGTACTTATAGATGTTGACTCGCTTGCCCTCACAGAGAGTGAGGGCTCAGACTAAGGCATATAGTTCAGCCCATTGAGCTGACCATCCAGCTGAAAATGCCTTAGCTTCTAGGACTTCAGTGGTTGTGGTTACTGCATAACCCGCTTTCTGGGCACCCTCTTATAGGTAACTGCTGCCATTGCTGAACAGCATGAGCTCTGGATTCTTTATGGCTTGATCCTGCAGATCTGGACGGCTCATGTAGACTTCATCAGTCACCTCAGAGCAGTCATGGTCTGGTTCCTCCTCTTCTGTGGGGAGAAAGGTTGCTGGATTTAATGTCCTTACTGTTTTGAGGGTGACCCGTGGGTTTTCGCAGAGGAGCCCTTGGTATTGGGCTAGCCGAGAGTTGGGAAGGAAGCGGTGTCCCTGTGCGTTCATGAGGAACACAACTGCATGAGGGAACTTGATGTTAAGTTCTTGCCCCAGGGTAAGTTTGTCTGCCTCCCTGATGAGTAGGACTGTGGCTGCCAGCGCCCTGAGGCACGGTGGCTGTCCCGCTGCCACAGGATCCAGCTTCTTTGACAGGTAAGCAGCTGGCCGTTGCCAGGGTCCAACAGTCTGGGTGAGTATCCCAAGCGCTATTTTTTCCTTTTCATGCACAAAGAGATTGAAGGGTTTTTCTACATCTGGTAGGCCCAGGGCTGGAGCCCGCCCTAGGGCAGTCTTTATCTCTGTGAAGGCAGCTTCTGCTTCCTCAGTCCAGGCAGGGGGTTCTCGATCTGGTCCCCCTAAGAGATCATAGAGGGGTCTTGTTATTGCCGAGAACACAGGGATCCAGATGCGGCAGAATCCTGCAGCCCTCAGGAATTCTCGTAGGCCCCTTTTTGTCTGGGGCTGTGGCAGGGAGATGATGACCCTTTTCCTCTCTGGCCCTAGGTCTCTTTTCCCTTGGGTGAGGAGGAAACCAAGGTATTGGACTTGTTGTTGGCAGATTTGTGCCTTCTTCCATGAGGCTCAGTATCCCGAGTCTGACAGGAGCTGTAAGAGGGCCTTTGTGCCTTTTGTGCAGTCTTGTGTGTCACTGGCAAGGAGGAGGTCATCCACATACTGGAGAAGGGTGCTTGTGTGGCCTCCCTTGGGAAGCTGGCGAGGTCTGCTGCCAGTGCTTCCCCAAAGAGGGTTGGTGAGTTTTAAACCCCTGAGGGAGGTGTGACCAAGTCAGTTGCATCTGGTGCCCTGTATCAGGTTCAGACCATTCAAAGGCAAATAGTGGCTGGCTCTGGGGAGCTAAGAGGAGGCAGAAGAATGCATCCTTCAAATCTAGGCAAGTGAACCATCTGGCCCACCCTGGGATTTGGCCGAGGAGGGTCTATGGATTTGGGACCACTGGGTGCAGAGAGATGGTCACCTTGTTGATGGCCCGCAGGTCTTGAACTGGTTGGTATCCCCTTCATGGCTTCTTGATTGGCAGGAGTGGGGTATTCCAGGCCGACTGGCACTTGACTAGAATATGTACTTCTTTGAGTTTGGTCAGATGTTCTTGGATGCCGATCTTAGCTTCTTGTGGAAGGGGGTATTGCCTTTGCCTCTGAGGTTGGGCTCCTGGGATCAGTTCAACAATGATAGGGGCCCAATTCCGGGCTAGTCCAGGTGGGTTGTTTTAAGCCCATACTGAAGGGAAGGTGAGTCTGAACTCCGGCGGGCTGCTTGATTGGGCCTGGGCACAGAATAGCCTCCATTCTTCTTCCCTTGGTGTGGTAATTGCTAATATTAGAGACCCCGTCTCCTCTTGCCTTGGGTTCAATCGGAGGCTAGTGTGTCCAGTGGGCTCAAAGGTTATCTGAGCCCTAAGCTTGGAGAGTATGTCTCACCCAGGAGAGGGATGGGGCAATCAGGCAGATAAAGGAATTCATGTCGGACCTTGTGGCCTCCCAGTTTGCACTGGTGAGCCTGGCAAAAGGGCTGTTGTATCGCCCATGTCCCGGTGGCCCCAAGGATGGTTGCAGTCCTTTTGCTGAAAGGTGCCACTGGGGAGGTGACAACAGAGTGCTCGGCCCCGGTATCAACCATAAAAGTCACTGGTTGGCCCCCCACTTTCATTTTGACCATGGGCTCAGGGGGGCCAAGGAGGAAAGAGCCCGGTCCCCCTCAGTCTGAGTCCATCCCCGCAAGGCTTATGAGGTCCTCCTCTCAGGGTTCTTCCTTGTAGTGGCTAGGCTTTTCAGCCTTTCCCTGGTTGGGACATTTGTTTTTCCAATGCCCTTTCTCTTTACAGTAGGCACATTGATCCCTTGCCAAGGGGGTTCTGGGCTTCCCCCCTTTCGGTGGTTGGGGTCTCCCCATCTTTGTGTTGTCCTTTTCTTTCAGGGTGGTGGTGAGGAGGCTGATTTTCTTTTTCATCTTTTTGTTGGCTTCCCGTTTGGCTGCGACCTCTCTGTTCATGTAGACCTTATTGGCAATCTCTATTAGTTGGGTGATGTTCATCCCGGCAAAACCCTCTAGTTTCTGAAGCTTTTTTCTGATGTCTGGGGCAGCCTGAGCCACGAAGGAGGTGTTTACCATCTGTTAGCTTTCCTGTGCCTTGGGGTCAGATGGAGTGTATATCCTGTAGGCTTCACATAGTGTTTCGTAGTAGTTCCCGGGGGACTCCCCTGGTTGTTGAGTGACTGAGGATACCTTAGTCATGTTCATGGGTTTCTTAGCTCCTGCCCGGATTCCCTGGAGGAGGGCCTCCTGGTACGGCTGATGTGAGCTTGTCCCTCGTTGTGGTGAAGTCCCATGCTGGGTGCTCTTCAGGTGCGGCCACATTAGCCCAGGCAGCAGGGTCGATGACTCCTGCTGGTGCGTGCTCTTCCAGGTATTGCCATGCACCTTTCATTATTCTCCTCCTTTCCTCTGTGTTAAACAGGGTGTGGAGTAACATTTGGCAGTCCCAGGTTGGCCAATGAGTCTGGAAGAAGGATTCTATGAGGTCTACCATAGCCTATGGTTTCTCAGAGTAGGATGCGGTGTTATGTTTCCAGTTGAGGAGGTCAGTGGTGGAGAAGGGCTGATAATACATCATGGAATGGCCAGGTTGGACCATCCCGTCTTCACTGTGCCTCTCGGGTTCCCTCATCTCTCGGACTGGCATTTGAAGGATGCTTGTGCCTGGCCTGGGGCGCAGCCTGGCTGCTGGTCCTGGAGAAAGTGGATCTTTTGGGCCTGGGGGCGCCGGTGAAACCGATGGCGGCAGAGTGTCTGGAGCTGAAGGGCCAGGTATAGACTGTCTTGGGGTTATGTACGGTGGGGGCAGGGCCGGTTCGTCCTCAGGATCTCCGGCAGGATTTCTGGAGACTGGGGCTTTTGCTGATTTTCTTTAGGTTGCTTGGATGAGGCAATTAAGACCCTGGCCTGTCCCTGCCTATTGCAAGTGAATCGCGCCCAGGGGGGAAGGGTCTGAGCAATTCCTAGCCAGGAGTCAATGTACAGAAACTGGTCAGGGTGTCCTTGTTCTCCTGTTATGACTCGTCATACTCAACGAATCGTTGGGACATCCAATGTGTCTTCTGAAGGCCACCTGACATCAAAGGTGGGCCATTCCAATTCACATAGGGTTCTTAACTTGCCGGGGTTCATCCTGACTCCATAGTCTCCCGAAAACCCCTTCTTGAAATTTTTGATCATGGTCTCTAGAACCGTAGGTTTACTCTGCCCTGACTCCATGGTGATGTCCCCGTGTGCGGTGGCACAGAGACAGACAAAGGGGGTGCCTCCTGAGGTGAGGAGACCAATCAGATGCCCATCTGGCTGTGTCCTGAAGGAGCTTATGTGAGGCTTAGCCATAGTGGTCTCAGTGTTGTGACTTACAATCAGAAACTATTCCGATGCCGCCATAGACTGTATGCCGTTCACCACGGAATCGCAGACGGGCCCACTCAGACTCCCTAGGCTTCTGGGGACCTTAAAGGTGCCTGCCCATGGAGTCACAGAATCAGTCCACTTGAGCAAGCCAGGTCGGACTGCACAGTCACTCACACATTCACACTCCAGAAGTTATTACGTTCCCTCCCTGGGAATCCCTTCCTGTGAGACCTCTAAGAGGTCTCTGGGAGGTGATCAGGCTCCCCTTCCACCCCAATGGGGGTGGGCCTGTCTGGGTCCTAGGGCCCCAGGCCTTACTGGAATATGACGTCAGGACCAGGTCCTCACCTGCCAAGTCTCCTCGAGTCTGTGGAGCAGGGCCAGCCCAAGGCGACCGGGGTGGGAGACTGCCGAAAATTAGGTGGGCATGCCTTCTCCATTATGACCCCTCGTTCCATCACCACCCTGCCATTGCCCCCAAACGGGTGGCAACAATGGGCCAGCGTGGTTGGGTTTCCTGGTCAGGGAACCAAATGTTACGGAACCTGGGCTGGATTGCCCAACAGAAGAACCAAGCAGCACCCAGAGATCTTGGAGGATCGGAGGTTTATTTAATGGCGGTGGGCTCAGAGGAGAGTGGTCTCCAAAGGTCTGAGCCCTGAGCACAAACAAAGGGGGCAATTTATACACATCTACTTCCGCATACTTGGCACTTTTGGCGCAAAGCAGGGCAGGGAGAAGAACCCGGAAGAGCCCCGGGGCAAGGACTGGGACTCTCTCGCTGGCTCGGTCGACAATCTTAGGACACAGATTTTCCTTATCAGGTTGACAAATAATGGTCTTCAGGACAGCATAGAAAGAGGAAGAAAGGGAGAAAGGCACTAGGAATGGCTGTTCAGCAGCCAATCAACAGTGATTTGCCACCAGTGCATTGTAAGCCTGGGTTATAGGGGAAGCTGTGGAGGCAAGCATGTAGCAGAGGTCAGTCACAGTCATGAATTTTATGAAAGGTTTGCTGGGAAGCTACATTTAAGAAAATATATATGGTGACTATGATTCCTCCGACAGCACAACCGAGTGATTTGCAATATACTTGCATTTCATGGCCCTCGTTCTAAGTATTTTCACTCGCTTTCATGTCAGACACTCGAGTTGTTTCAAAATCACCAGGCTGGTCCATTATTAAATTACACACACGTGCACAGACACAGACCCTTTAGGAGCCCCCAGTGTATGATGAGAAGTGTGCTTGCTCTTTTGATGGCTGTGGCATCAACACTATTGATTTGTTTGGGTTGGAACTCCGGGGGGATTAAAACGACCCTCTCTCCCAGGTCTCTTGCCAAAGGTCTGGAGTCTAAATTCCTTTAAAGCAGTTTTACACCTCTGGTATCATTTGATTCTCATGGCAATCTTGCAAAACAGGTTTTGCTCACTATTTTAGATTAGAGAGAACTGACCCCTCCCAAATGAAATGATTTGCTTGTGATCTGCCAGTAGAGCTTGGGGGTCAGCGACCCTGCTTCAAAGGAAGATTTTCTGGGTTTAAATCTTAAGTCCTTATAATGCTTGATGACTCAAAAGAGTTTCAGGGTAGCAGCAAAAGAGGACCACTGAGGAATGAAGGAAGACCAGAATTAATAAGCTGAACTGTAATTGTAGTTTAGGAAAATCTGGAAAAATGTCCTGTTTATGTCTGTACTCACAAAGCGCCCAAAAACTTAGTTGCATAAAACACCAACTATTTTGCTCATGGATTCTGTGGCGATCACAGTGCGTATGGATGATATCTAGAGCCTCAGAAAGGAAGAGTTAAATGTCTGTGAGTTAGTCCACGGCCAGAGGTTGGATTCATGTGAAGACTCTCCACTCACATGTACGACTCCTGGGCAGGGATGACTCCAGACTGGGCTCAAATGGGACTATTAGCTTAAGAACCTATGCCTGGCTTCTCCATGTGGCCCAGGCTTCCTCACAACATGGCAACCTCAGGGTAATTTGACTTTCTATATGACAGGTTGGCATTCTAAGAGATTGTCTTCTGGTGAACAAGGCAGAAGCTGGGTGGCCCTTTATGGTCTAGCCTTGAAAGTCACATAGCGTCACTTTCATCAAACTCTATTGGTCAAGGCAGTCTCAAATCCACCTAGCTTCAAAAGGAAGGGATTGCTCTTGAAGAGAAGCCTGTCAGAGTATTTGCAGCCATCTTTGAAAACCAATGTAGAAGCCAATCCATATCAGTTACTTTTATTTTGAATTGATATTGAGTTGGAGACATATACTAAACTCTCTTCACAGAGCTTTTAAACTCTAAATGTATTTCTTTGGCCTTAATACTAACACTAACTAGCTGTGTGACCATAGGAATCTTACCTAGTTTCTCTGAATCCCACTTTCTGTGTCTTTAAAATACATATATTACCTCTCTGGGCCTCTGTGAGAAAAGAATGAGACAAAGTATGCCAAGTGCTAACCAAAGACTTATTCCACATTTACTTAACACAGACATCTAGCGCTTTCTGTGTGCTAAACCCTGCTCTAAGTGTTTCACAAAGATTACCTCATTTAATCCTCATGTACCTCTATGACATGGACACTGTAATTATCTCCATTTTAAGGATGAGAAAACTGAAGGGCAGAGAGGCATGACTTGTTCATGGTCACAAATCATGTCAGTGGTCAACCTGGACTTGAACCAAGTAATCTGGTTCTACAGTCCATACTCTCAACCACTCTGATGTGCTGTCTTTCAGGAAAGTACAGCTGAGAATAATAATAAAGCTGTGAATATGCAGTTTCCTATATAATTTCTTGAGCATCCACAAGTAGCAGTGTGAACCCAGGATTCTGACTGGTGCAAAGATCTGTTCATCTAGACAATGACTGTGGTCCAAATCCAGCCCCTCCCATTCACTGTGTATTACCCAGGGCGGCTTTCCCGCTATCCTACCAGAAATGAATAGTTGTGACAGAGAATGTCTGGCTTGTGATGCTGAACGTATTTATTATCTGGTCTCTTACAGAACAGTTTGCTAAGCCCTGCTCCAGACTTTACCTGCAACAACTCTTCGTCTTGGATTTCTTGGAATTTCACATGTGCTGAGCCTTGGTCCTGATTAATTCCTTCATTTAACAAGTTTTAGTGAGTACCTAATGTATGGCAGCCATTGTGGTAGACCCCGGAGAACTTGGTGAATACTAAAAGATGTGGTCTTTGTCCCAAGAGAGTTTATGTTCTGGTTGTGGGAAATAAAAAAATGAAACAGTACACAAAACCCCAAATGATTGTAGAATGTAATGATTGCTAAGGAAATAAACAAGTAAATAACAAGTAAATAAATAAAGTTAGAGGGTGGATTTCTTATATATAGAAATCATTTTAGTTGGCAACTCTATTACTGCAGCTAAAAGCATCCTAATAAGAAGGCGCATGAAGAGGAGAAAGTATGAAATAGTCATGTCTGAGAGAGGAATAGAAAGCTTTTTAGAAAATGTGGAAGAGGGGCACCTGGGTGGCTCAGTCGTCAAGCGTCTGTCTTCGGCTCAGGTCATGATCCCAGGGTCCTGGGATCGAGCCCCACATTGGGTTCCCTGCTCAGCGGAAGGCCTGCTTCTCCCTCTCCCACTCCCCCGCTTGTGTTCCCTCTCTCACTGTGTCTCTCTCTGTCAAATAAATAAATAAAATCTTTAAAAAAAAAATGTGGAAGAATGGCTGCTGAGCACGGAACGCCCACCTCCAGATGTCATAGTGAATTGAAAGTTTTCTGTCTGTAATGTGAAGTAACTTGGATACAGACATGGGGAAAGCAGATAGTGGGTTCAACAAAAGTTGAGGCTTTAGAGGATAGCAATAAATGGAAATAAGGTGAGAGACAAATGGACACATTTAGCCTGGAGACCAATTTTTGGGGGGTTCGCTCATTGTATTAAAACAATGCATTTGAATGCTTTTAGATGGAGCACAATCCATTTGGTTCACCACATCCCTGCACATTCTAGCTGTGTTGTGTCTTGCTGGTTTCTTCTTTTTTTTTTTTTAAATATTTTATTTGTTTGACAGAGAGAGACACAGTGGTAGAGGGAACACAAGCAGGGGGAGTGGGAGAGGGAGAAGCAGGCTCCCCACTGAGCAGAGAGCCCGATGTGGGGCTCGATCCCAGGACCCTGAGATCATGACCTGAGCCGAAGGCAGACGCTTAACGACTGAGCCACCCAGGCGCCCCTGTCTTGCTGGTTTCAATCATTAATGTTTCCTGCCTGACCCTGTAAGCTTCTGAGATCCCAAGCACTGAATTGTCATAGTAGATGACAGACTCTTACCTGTATGAGGAGAGCATGGAAACAGAACTAAGGGATTATGAGAGAGTGGTAGGATTAATTCATTGGAGACTGAAGTGTTGATGAGGTCAGATGAGAACTAAGGGACTATTAAAGTAAGAACTGGGAATAGGAAATTTTATTCAGAATGAAATATTAGAAATCAAGAATTTAAAGGTAGTAGACTAATGTTTGCAAGTTAGGGAGTGTGACACTGGGGGGGGTAGTTGAGGTATATGATAAAGCTGGTACCTCAAATCAATGGCGCCAAGATGGACTTTTAATAAATGGCACTGTGACAGCTGGGTAGCCAACTCAAAAAAAGTCAAATTAGATCCATACCTTGCATCATACACAAGAATGTTTAATACCAAGAGTTTATTTGTATCAGAGATTTAGACCCAAAGAATTTCTATATTAGGCTAGCTTCTGTGTAAATGTAAGAGAAAATAACAAAATATACACATTTAGCATGGGAAACTCAGAAAGGATAAATCAAAAACTTGTTGATAACAGAGAATAAAATAAGAATTCACTAGTCCATACTATTACTAATAACTAATTGAATAAATTAAAAAATGGGGAATAAGAGGATATTTTTCCTTACAGTTGAATTCCAGGCAATAAACATAGAAGGAATGATGGAAATTGAAAATCACCACAATAATGATCATTTAGGTAATTATCATCAATGAACCCTAAAACTGGGGATGGGGACAAAGGTGGGTTGATAAACAGGATTTTTAAGCAGTCTTGAAGGAATTTCTCAAAAGCCTAAAAAAAAAAAAAGTGAGATAACTAGCAACATCACTACAACAAAGCGATCAAAGTTAGTATTACCAGTTGTGGGACAAATTGACTGCTGAGAATTGGCAAAGATGAGGTAAAACTTCTGAATTATGTACTAGGAAGGACACAACATCCCTTTTTTGCATTCTTGCTCAAAATGCATAACTGCAGTTGAATCAAAGAAACATCAGACAAACCCAAATTGAAGGAATATCTATAAAACAGCTGGCCAAGGGGTGCCTGGGTGGCTCAGTCGTTAAGCGTCTGCCTTCGGCTCAGGTCATGATCCCGGGGTCCTGGGATCGAGTCCCACATCGGGCTCCCTGCTCAGCGGGAAGCCTGCTTCTCCCTCTCCCACTCCCCCTGCTTGTGTTCCTGCTCTCGCTATCTCTCTCTCTGTAAAATAAATAAAAAAATCTTTAAAAAAAAAATAAAATAAAAAAAAATAAAACAGCTGGCCAATTCTCTTTAAAAATGTGTCAAGTCATAAAAGACAAACACTGAGGATCTGTTTCAAATTAATGGTTGTTAAGGAGACATAATAATTAAATGTAATGTGTGATGTTAGGTTGGCTCCTGGACCAGAAAATGGATATTAGTGAGCCAATTGATGAAATTTTAATAAGATCTATAGTTTAGATAATAATATTGTATCAACATTAATTTATTGATTATGATAATCATATTATTGACATTTTCAGAATCTGGATAAAGCTTGTACAAGAATTTTTTTTTTAATTGTTGTTAAAAGAAATTTTTTTTTTTGTACAAGAATTTTTTGTACTGTTTTTGCAACACTTGTATAAGTTTGAAATGATTTTGAAATGAAAAACTAAAGAAACAAATAAATCTAATAATCTAATTTCTTTTGTGTATAGTAGCATATGCTAATATACATATGCTTCTATATGTGTATATATACAATAACATTTTTTTTCTTTTTCTTTATGTAATTATGCCAGAAACAGCCAGATCTAGCCCCTGGTTCCTTCACTGTTCTTTTGATATGTAGCAGTTAGAGAAAAGAAATGAAAAGTACCCTTTGAACATTCAGCTCCTTAAGCAGAATATACTTATCTTACCCTCTATCCAGGATAATTATTGGCCATCTACTGATTTCTGGTCCAATTTATTACTGAAATAAACATTACTCTTAATTGATACATCTTCTTATAATAATGATCTTGTTGATGTCCATTAGTCAGAAAGGAATTAGTAAAGGCTCAAGATAACACCAAAAGCTTTTCTTAGTTTTTTGTGGGTTGAACAAGTCAAACACAGGGTTCTCTTTGAAAGCACTTTTCAAGGCCCTGGGAGCTTCTTTTTGACTCCTTTATCTGGGTAAATGGGAGGGTCACAATTAACCAAAACATATCCAATGTTTCTTCTTGGACACAGGGAATAGCTCTTGTTACCATAGTTGCAAGAGACAATTGAATCAGCAGATGGGCTGGACTGGAAATTCCAAGTGTGTTTAAATAAAGTTTCACCTTCTTAAAGTGCCTGAGTCCTCTGAGCACTGGCTTTGCCCCTCCTGTAAATGATCCACACTAGAACATTCCAGCTCATCACCACAGCTTGATCAATAGTTGTGCTGCATATAAAGTTATGTCTTACAGGATGTCAATATTAACCTTTCAAGTGTGCATCTTTTATGATTTATTCATCAATAGTCCTACTAAATATATTTTATATCGGGTGAGCAGTTATTTTTTATCGGAAAGGAAACTGACATTTCAAAGCTGACTGCCTTCCACGAAGACACTGTCTTCTGGAATCAGAGAGACATCTCACTTACCTGGGCTAGTACTGACTGGCCCAGTACTTACCATGGACGCTGTAAGGCAGCTCCCCATAACCACCTTAACGATTGGTATTTTTAAACCCTCCACAGCACCTAAGATTATCCTGAGCATTGAGTAAATGCTCAATAAAAGCTTCCAAATTGACTTCAGTATGAATCTAGATGTCACCAATTTTGTCATCAATTATTTCACTATTAATTGCTCAACGGCTCTGCTTTTCAAATCCGTTGCTACATGGCAGGTACTGATTAAAAGGTTTTCAAATTTTAAATAACTTCAGGCCTCAGACAAATCTGGAAAGGTAGATAATGCTATCCCCTTTTCTATAGATAAATAAGAATAGGTAGAGTAACACACTCACTTGGCTAATAGAACTGAGAGAGTTGGTATTTGCCAGCAGGTGTAGCACAAAAGGGATTCTTCCTCTTAATGCAGTGGGTGCCAGTACTGCCCACAGGGGAGTAGAACTTAGAATTTAGGAGCCCTTCTAAGTATTTCATGTCTGTCCTACGGTGAGGGCTCAGGCTAATCCAACTATTCAAATACTCCAGTTTTCTACGGGCATTGCATGCCTGAGTAACTACATGCAAAATTTGAAATTTTACCTGAGGCACCAAGAGACCTGTACTAGTTTCCTGTTGCGACAGTAAAAACTGACCATGGTCTGGGGAGGTGGACATAGTTGAGGGGCTATTATTCAGCCGACCACAATACCACAAATGTAAACTTTCAAAGTGAGTTGACACACCGAAATGCGAATTTTCAAAGCAAATAACAGAGCTTGTTTCATGACTCTTGAAACCCTTCAACCACTCTGAGGGCATACAGTTGTCAAGAATGGATTATGAGAGGAGGACTTCTTTAGTGAAGGGCTGTGTACCCTTGGCAAGGGAAAAGGAGGGGAAGCACCTGCATCCCCACTTTGTGAGTTATGGGAAACGACTAGGGGGGCTGATACACATCCGCTGGAGTCTGACTACAGTCAGACCTTGTCTGAGGATCTCAGAGTAAAGGGCTGTGGCTGCCGACCTGAGCAACAGGGCCAAGGGAAATAGGGGTCTGCATTTGAAAATAACCTTTGCGTCCACCAGCATAAGCTATTGAGTGTTTCCTATGGACGGAAGACAGGCCATAAAGGACTAAGAGTGAATCTGGGGCCATTTAAAAATTCTGCGATTGGCAGATGGTAACTACACATATTGTGTTGAGCATTTTGTAATCTATATAATCATGGAATCACCATGTTGTACACCTGAAACCAATATAGTACATGTCAACTATACCTCAATTTAATTTTTCCGATTATAAATAAATAAATAAATAAATAAATAAATAAAAGGAATATCTCTTTTAAAGTACCATACATATATATGGAATTCTGCCACAGAGTAGCACCTAGAGGGGTGCTAGGATTCTAACAGATAGAGCTCTGTGAGGAGTTCTCGAACAAACTAAGGCCAGAGGAAGGCCTAGGGGAAGATGTACACATCTCACATCACTGGATTACAGTCAGGGGAGTCCCCAGAATATCTGTAAGAGACATCATCACTTCAAACTCCACTCTACCTTCCCTGGGAAGGAAGAAGAACCTTATTCAGAAAAATGTTAGTATCCAGCTTGCATCACTATATTTTTATTATATATTTCTAAAATAAATGCATTGTTAGAATGAATGAACATATAGGAAGATGCTCAATATCACTAGTCATTAGAGAGATGCCAAATAAAACCATTATGAAATACTATTATATGCCCATGAGAATGGGGAAAATTAGAACTGATAGTGTCAGGCTTTGGAGAGTGGGTAGAACAACTAGAATATCTTATATCTGGGGATACCCTGAAGGTCTGTGAGTGAGAGTCAGGCTGTCCTTACACAGGGCAAGATTACTGGAAAGATTCCAAAGAGCAGGTTCGCTAAGATGAGAACAAAATATTTGGTAAATTATTTGGAAATATCTTACAAAACTAAAGCTCCATATACACTACTCTCTACTCAGTAGAACTGAGAGCTTAAATGTTTCAGAAATCATATACAAGAATAATCATAGCAACCATATTTCAATACCCCCACCTGGAAGCAAACTCTGTGTCCAACAAAAAGAGAATGGTAAATACCATAGGGCAAATCCAGACAATGGAATAATACACACAATGGGGAAAACACACTACTAATACACAGGACAACAAGGGTGAACCTAAAGACATCATAACGTGAATGATGTCACACACAAAAGGGTACATAAAATACTATGTCACTTATACGAAGTTTAACAACTGATCTGTAGACATAGAAACCAGAATAAATGGTTACCTCTAGGAACTAGTGACTGGAAGGAAGTACAAGCAAGCCTTCCAGGATTCTGAAATATTCTATATCTTAATCTTGATGATTGCTACACTTATTATCCATATATAATAATTCATCAAATTGTACACTTAAGATTTTCCCTTTTTTTTTTTTTTTGGTATGTGTTATACCTCAATTAAACAAAACAAAACACTACGAGTCACACAAAAAGACAAGACTATCTAACCAAAAGCCTAAAAGAAAAATAATACAGAAAATAGAAACAGACCCATTGTGATTTGGGTGGCAAGGTCTTTAAAATAAAGGCAATTAGTTTGTTCAAGACAATAGAGATGAAGGTGGACAAAATGGATTAAGAGATGAAGAGTTTCGCTAGAGAATCAGAATCTATAAAAAAAGATCAAGTAAAATTTCTAGAATTAAAAAAAATACAGTATCTGGATTTAGCTTTTACCTATGACAGAGAAACTGATACTGAACTAGTCCTCCCACTAATAATAAATATAGTTTATAAAGTTTATGAAGTTTATAAAGCTCTGGGCAATAGGGAGCCCAAACTGATTCCTGAAAAAGAAACATGAAGCATGTAGGCCCCATTTAAGGACAATTGTCCTAGACGGGCATGAGAACAACTTTTAGGTCACTGTGCAGCAAGCTAAAGTCCAAACAGAGTTCAGGAAACTTGCTGAACTAAGGAGGTAGAGAACAGAATTTGGGACCACTGCAGAACCTAAGTCTGTGGATAGGACACAAGAAAGAAGGAAGTTGTGCAGACATGAGATCCCAGAAGTACGTGTGAGAATTTCCTGGAAGTCTGTGACTAAGCCTGGGCTGTACTTGCACAGGACAAGATAAACAGGATTTCCAAAGAGAAAGTTCACCAGAAATGAGAGTAGAACAGATAAACTAGAGGTCAGGCAGTGCTAGGGAACAATGGAAGTCCAGCCTGGCTGGAGTGGAGGCCTCCTTAACTCCTTGCTGACATCTCTGGCATCCAACTGAGATGCCAAAAAGGCCAAACCTTAAGAATAGAAACTTATTCTAGAAAGCCAACTCTAGAGCCTCCCTAACAAAGCCTAAAACTAAGATCTGACAAAACCTATAGAGAGGGCAGAGTTTGAAAGGTGAGTCCTTCCAAGTTAAACAACAACAATAAACTTGAAAAAAAGTGCAGGCTCTTCACAAGTCTGCCTAAGAAAATGTAATAAACCAAGCCCACACAAATTTAAGTTGAATAATCATAATTAAATTGTATACTTGAACACAAATCTAATTTCTCCAGAGGAATATAATAAAATCTAGAGTCTCTACAATTCATCACTAACAACATCTAGTAGAGAATGAAACCCAGTAGACAGGAAAAGAAATAAGAAAGCCTTGGCCCATAGTCCAGGAAAAAGAAACTATAGAGAAAATACAACTAGAAATTCTAGATGTGAAAAAAAAGAAAAAGAAATCTAAATGGAAAAAAAAAATGGATGTGCTTAACAGCAAATCAGAAATGAAAATAGAAAGAAACAAAGCAGAGAGATGAGTAGAAATTATCCAAACTTCAAAAGAGAGAGAAAAGAATTGAGGAAAAGTGACAGTGCATCAGGATCCTGTGGAACAATATCAGTCCCAAATATGTATAGTGGAGTCTCAGAGGCAGGAAATGGTGACGATGAGGCAGAAAAATATTTTATTTTTTCCTAAATGTATTTTATTTTATTTCCCAAATGTAGTTTAAAAAACATTTATTTTTGTGAGATTCAGGAGACTCAGAAAATCCCAAGCAGGATAAATGCACACACACACGTACCCCTAAGCACAGCGTAGTAAAATTGTTGAGTAAAATTTCAAGGGAAATTTTGAAAGTATAAAGAGAAAGACATACTTTACATCTTCACATACAGGGAAACACTAACATGAATTAACATTGACTTCTTAGAAACAATGAAGGCCAGAAAACCGTATAATGTCATCTTTAAAGTGTTGAAATCAAGAAACATATATACGGTGAAAATATCCTTCAAAAATGAGGATAAAATTGTTGGACAAACAAAAACTGAAAGAATATGTCGACAGCAGACGTGCACCATAAGAAATGCTAAAGGATGTCCTTTAGACTGAAAGAAAATGATACCAGATAGAAATTCAAATCTACAGGAGTCTAAAAATAGCGTAATATGTGTATCTATTACATTGCTCTTTGCAAAACAAAAAAATTGGAATCATGCTAAATATACAACAAAAGAGGTCATTTAATTTCATTGTGAATCTATTTAAGAAAAACTATAAAGGCATTACACATGAAATTAAAGATCTAAATGATATAAGAAAATGTTCATGATACATTTTTTGTCTTCTTTATCCAATAATTTCTGAGAAAATTGTGGGAAATCCTCCAGTATGATTGTATGTGTGTGTGTTGTATACATATACATTCATGATTTTTATATCATCTTGATTAATTGCTGCTTATCTCTATAGTTTTGTTTTGTTTTGTGTGTGTGTGTTTTTTTTTTGAGAGAGAGAGAGTGCACAAGTGGGGGAGGGGGTTGGGCAGAGGGAGAGAGAGAATCTTAAGCAGGCTCCACGCTCCGCATAGAGCCCAATCTGGGGCTGGATCGCACAACCCTGAGATCATGACCTGAACCAAAATCAGGAGTCAGACACTCAACTGACTGAGCCACCCAAGTGCCTCTCTCTATAGTTTTTTATATTTCTAATCATACATTATAGGTTAAATTATATGTTATTGATATTGACAAAGCCACACTAGTTTTCTTTTGGTGACATTTTTCTGATTTATCTTTTTCCCAAATAGTTGTATTTCACTTTTCTGCATCATTTTTTATGGCATTAGCTTAAAATTGAGTGGTTCTTTGCATTCAGTCAGAGAGTCATTGTTTTTAAATAAGTACATTTAGTCTGTCTCTACTTGTCTTGATTCTGAGATATTTGCCCTAAGTTTGCTTTCTCATTTTGTTTTTCTTTTTCCAGTCTCTTTTCCAGGCATCTTGTTTACATTATTCCCTGCCTCTGTTCATCCTTCTTTCCTCACTGAAAATTATAGATTATTTAAAAATTATAATTATGTATATTTGCTTTTAACATTTTAGGAATGGAAATGCAATCACAATTATCTCCTGAATATGAAAGCAAATCATCATGCTTTCGCTATTCATTGCCATGTTCACCTACCCACCTCTTCTCAAACTTTCAGCTCAACCTAATAAAATCCATAAACACAGAAAGAAAAACTCAACACAGTTAGAAGTATCTATATCATGCAGACTATCTTTTCTAACCACAGGAAAATAAAGTTAGAAATAAAAAAACAAAAGATAATTAAGAACACATAAGTTTGGAGCTGAGCATTCATGTCTTTAACACTTGAATTAAAGAAGAAACTACAAATAACTTGTGACACATTTAGAAACCCAGTAGGAATATTGCCTGTAAAGGCCTGTGAGGTGCAGCTAAAGCATTACTCAGAGGTAAATTTATGTGCATATATGAAGATATGTTAAAATAAAAAGATATTGAATATAATAGAGGTAATCCTGCCACTTTGTAAAAAAAAAAAGACAAAATGAAGCAAATTATGAGTGTATGTCAAAGTAAGCGAAATGAAAACCAAAATAAAGTTAGATGCAGAAAAAAAATTAAAAAGATGTAACAGTAAACACAATACACTGAAAAGTTTTTTAAAAAACTGATCAATAAAACAGACAAATCTTTTTTTTTTAAGATTTTATGTATTTATTTGAGAGAGAGAGAGAGAGAGAGAGAGCGCTGAGAGAGGGGCAGACGAGGAGGGAGAGGGACAAGTAGATTCCCCACTGAACGTGGAGCCCAACTGGGGTCTGGATCCCAGGACCCTGAGATCGTGACCTGAGCCAAAATCAAGAGTCCATACGCTTAACTGACTGAGCCACACAGGGAGCCCAAAGAGACAAATCTTAGATTATATACATCAGGACAAAATGAAATAAACAGTATCAGGAAAGCAACATAAGACTGAAGTCTAGATACTCTGAAAGGGAAAAATCATTTAAAAGTGTGATGAATAATGACAACAGTAAATTTGAAAAATGTAGATGAAATGGACAACAGATGAGGAAATTATAGGTTGCTACAATTGTCTTAAGAAAACTTGAAGACAAGAGTAAATCAGTAACCATCAAAAATCAAATCAATTTTAAGATTTTAATTTTACTTTCTTTCCTTAACAACAAAACAGTTTTATGGGGGAATTTGCTATCTTTCAAGAAACACATGTCTTATAAATTGTTTCAGATACTAAAAGAGGGAAATGTCTTGTTCACTCTCTTAGGTTTGTATAATGGATAATATAATCAGACAAGGATAAATTAAAATAAAATTATAGACTGGTTTTATCTATAAACATAGATGCAAGAATCCTTCATCTAACATTATTAATTATTTGTCAGTATTGTATTAAATATATATAATACCAAATTTTTATATTAAATACATATATTTCAACATATATTTGTATAGAACAATCAATATATGTGACGTATGATTTGCCTGTTTAGTTATGAAAACTACGCAAGTATAGCTCATTAGAAGAAAGTCCTACATAATTTATCATATTACCATTGAATATATTATCTATAACTATTATATTTAAGTATGAAATTTGTAATTATACTGTCATATATTTATCAAATAAAATCAATACATATATTAAGACATCCATATAGCTGTATCTACCATATTAACTAAGCATGGAGAATTGTATATCAGGAAAGCCCTCTAAGAGTAAAGAGAAGCAAATATAGCCATTTTAATAAATACCGAGAAGGAATTTAATGAAATTGAACACTCGTTGTGGATTTTTTAAAAAGGGAAAGATCTTATCAAAATGCAAAATGAAGGAGTCCTTCCTTAATCTGATAAAATATTATTTCTCCAAAACCTACTGAAAATATCTAACTTCGTGGTGAAACTTTAGAAACCTTTAAAGTTAAAAGCAAATTTAGGATTCCTGCTATCACAGCCTCTATTTAACATTTTATTGGAATTCCTAACCAACGCAGTAAGAGGAAAAAAAGAAACAAAAAGTATAAGAGTTGGAGAGAAAGGGGCAAACTCTGTTACAAGAATATTATTTTCTACAATAAAAAAATCCAAGAGAATCTACAAAGTATTAGAAATAGTAAGATTGTTAGATAGAAAATCAATATAAAAATTAATAGTATTTTTACATTCTAGAAATAACCAATTAAAAATACAATTTAGGGACACCTGCGTGGCTCAGTTGGTTAAGCGTCTGCCTTCAGCTCAGTCGTGATCCCGGGATCCTGGGATGGAGCCCAACGTTGGGTGAGCTCCCTGCTCAGTGGGGAGTCTGCTTCTCCCTCTCCCTCTGTCTGGCACTCTGCCTGCTTGTGCTCATGTTCTCTCTCTCTTTCTCTCTCTCTCTGTCAAATAAATAAATACATAAATAAAATCTTTAAAAAACATACAATTTAAAAAATATAATTCCCAGCAGCAACAAAACTTTTAGAACATCATGGATTAAAAAAAATTAATTTTATTAATGGACACGAAAAAATGCCTAAATACCTGGAGAGATACATTGTGCTTATTCTTTAGAAGTTTCAATATTCCCAAATTTTTCATATTCTCTAAATTTATGTATAAATTATGTGTCATTTCAGTCCAACTGTGTGAGGGAAAACAACTTCTATTCATGCTGGAAAGCAGATGGCAAATAAAATGATCAAGAATGCTTGCTGTGAACCTGCTTTCAAGTGCCAAGACAGGCCAGTGTCAACAAATACTGTCTTGGATGGAAACGTTGCCTTTGCTTGCCATGTGATGACATCTTCAAGCATAGAGGCAAGGTAGTGCAACAAGAGTTTAGTGGTTTTGGGGTTTGGCAGCACTCACAACTGCACCCTTCCTCAGAGCCATTGGGTCAGTGATAGTCACTTTGATGCTATGCGGAGCGCCACCTGACTTCTCTTAAATTTTTATATTTGTGTGTAAACAAATCAGTCACTTTCAGTGCCTGGTTATGGTCTCCCTTCCTATAATGCAAAATCGAGGCAGTGATTTGTCGTGGGACTTAACAAGGTGATTCTAAAATTTATATGAAGAGGTAGAAAAAAAGATAAAAGATAAAAAATATAAAAAGATAAATGATAAAAAAGTCAATTTAAAAAATAAAATGAGGTGGGAACTTCAAGAAGGGGAACACCAAAATAAAAAGCTTCTCCCTAGCAAAAGAAATCATCAACAAAACGACAAGGAACCTACTAAGCGGGAGAAGATATTTGCAAATGATATATCCAATAAGGGGTGAATATCCAAAATTTATTTTTAAAAAACATATACAACTTAACACCAAAAAAAAAAAAAATCCAATTAAAAAGTGGGCAGAGGACCTGAATAGATTTTTTTTTCCCCAAAGAAGACATACAGATGGCCAACAGGCACCTGAAAAGATGCTTAACATCACTAATCATCAGGGAAATGCAAATTAAAACCAAAATGAGATATCACCTTCCACCTGTCAGAATGGTTAAAATCAAAAACACAAGAAATAGAAAGTGTTGGCGAGGATGTGGAGAAAAAGGAACTTTTGTACACTGTTGGTGGGAATGTAGATTGGTGCATCCACTGTAGAAAACGGTATGAAGGTTCTTCATAAAATTAATAGACTACCACATGATCCAGTAATTCCACTACTGGGTATTTACCCAAAGAATATGAAAACACTAACTCAAAAAGATCTGTCCACATCTATGTTTATTGCAGTGTTATTTACAATAATAGCCAAGATATGGAAGCAACCCAAGTATCCATCCACAGATGAATAGATAAAGAGGGTGTGGTATGTATATGTGCACTGGAATATTACTCAGCCTAAAAAGAATGAAATCTTGCCGTCTGCAGCAACATGGATGGATCTAGAGAGTATAATACTAAGTGAAATGAATCGATCAGAGAAAGACAAATACCTTATAATGGTACTCCTATGTGGAATTTAAGAAACAAGACAAATGAAGAAAAAAAGAGACAAACAAAAACCACACTCTTACAGAAGAAAAACTGTTGGTTGCCAGAGGGGGGGTGGGTGAGGGGATGGGTAAAATAGGTAAAGGGGATTAAGGAAAAAAATGAATAGGAGTTGCCTATCAAATAATAAGTCTTATTAAAGTATTAGTTGTTAAGACACTACGGTATTTGTGCATACATAGAAAAATTAACCAGTAGTTCAGAATTAGAGTCACAAATAAACGTAGGAGCTCCATGTGTGATGGGTGTGCCAACACAGGTCAGTGGGGAAGGGACTCACTACTAAGTAAATAATGTTGAGGTAACTGCTTAGTCACAGGGAAACAAAACCAGGTCTTTACCTCACACTTTATATTTTTTTTCCCTAGAAGATGAAAAGTATGAAAATCAAAACTTTAAAAATTTAAGGTAAAAGTATACAAAGAATATCTTTACAGGACTGTGGGAAGTATCCTAAATAAGACACAGAAAAAGGTTACTTAAAATCTTCTGTTTCACCAAAGTCTGAGGAAAAAAGTGAAAAGACAAGCCACAAACAAGAAGAAGCTCACAACAAATATAACTGACAAAGTTTTAAAATTCAGAAGATACAAAAGATTCCTATACATCAATAAGAAAAAGTTACTCAATGCTATTGCAATGACAATAGGCAGTTTAAAGAGGAGGCACTGAGGAGATGACCAATACCCATGAAAAAATAGGCAACCTAATTAAGATCAAGAAGATGCAAATTTTGAAATTGAGATATTTCACAATCATCAGACTTAGAAGTGTAACAAAATGAAGTGCTGGGAAGAAGTAAGAAATAAATAACTCATGTACACTGCTACTGGGACCCAAATTAATTTAATGACTGGAAGGGATTTTGGGGTTTCCACATGTAAATACACTTACCAGAAAACTGTTACACATGCGCTCAAGGAGACATGTTGAAGAACAATCATGGAAGCATTGTTTGAAATAACAACAAATTAAAGATGGCCCAAAAGTCCACCAGTAAGCAAATTAGAATAAACTTGATATACCTTGCAATGGCACATTATTTAGCAGATGAAATGAATCAACTACCGCCAAATGTGTCAAAATGGATAAATCGTAAACACTTAGTTAAAAGACATGTTGCAGAATTATCCCTGAAGTGGGATGCCATTAATATAAAATTTTATTATTTTTATTATTATTTTTAAAGATTTTATTTATTTATTTGACAGAGAGAGACACAGCGAGAGAGGGAACATAAGCAGGGGGAGTGGGAGAGGGAGAAGCAGGCTTCCTGCGGAAAAGGGAGCCCGATGCAGGGCTTGATCCCAGGACCCTGAGATCATGCCCTGAGCTGAAGGCAGATGCTTAACGACTGAGCCACACAGGTGCCCCTAATATAAAATTTTAAAACACATAAAACAATAGTATGAATTTTATGGATACTTGCATATGCATTAAAATTTCAAAAATATACAAAACTTCCTGAGAGTGTAATCTCTTGGTTGGGAATGAGAGAGGCTAGGATTTGGGTGGGGTACCAAAGGAGTTTCAATTGTGCCTGAAATGTTTTATTCCCTTAAAAAAGATTTAAAGCAAAAAACAGCAAAATATTAAGATTTGTTACATTTTGAGAGTAGGTACATTAGTGGGTTCATTATATTATTCTTTCTACTTTTCTGAATGTTTGAAGTTTTCATTCGTAATAATAAAAAAATGGAAAACAAAAGTGAATTGCAAAACTTTATAGTCTGATCCACTTTTGTTTAAAATCTTTAAAAAGTGGCTCTGTGTGTGTATTTGCACATGTGGGTATTGGTTTGCTAGGGCTTTCACAGCAAATACCATGGACTGAGTGGCTTAAGCAATAGAAATTCTTTTTCCACACAGCTCTGGAAGCTAGAAGTCTGAGATCAAGGTGTTGGCAGAGTTTTTTCTTCTGAGGCCTCTCTCCTTGGCTTGTAGATGGCCATCTGTTCCCTATATTTTCATAGTCTTCCTCTGTGTGTGTCTGTGTTCTGATCTCCTCTTTTTATAGGGAAACCAGCCATATTGGATTTCAGCCTACTCTAGTGACCTCATTTAACCTTAATTATGTCTTTAAAAGAAGGGGAAGGGAGCGAAATCCAAAGGGGGAGAAATCAGAGAAGGAGATGAACCATGAGAGACTATGGACCCCGAGAAACAATCTGGGGGTTTCAGAGGGGAGGAGAGTTGGGGGGGATAACAGGGTGATGGGTACTGAGGAGAGCACATGCTGTGATGAGCACTGGGTATTATACTTAACTAATGAATCATTGAACACTACATCAAAAACTAATTATGTACTGTACAGTGGCTAACTGAACATAATTTAAAAAAGAAAAAGAAACCCTATCTCCAAACATGGTCATGTTCTTAAATACTGGGGAGTGGGACTTCAATATACAAATTTGGGAGGGATTCATTTCAGCCCATAACAGTGTGTGAGGGCACACAATATCTTTCATCTTCACATCTTCTCTTCTCTTGTTCCAGGTCTCTGCCCTGATGCACATGATTCACTCAAGCTTGTCCTGACTCTCTTGGGAAGCTAAGTCATACGTACATGGGCATCTCCTTTGAGCATCCTGTTTCCTTCCCCATCTGTGCTACTCCCAAACACCTCTGTCCCATAAGTGGGGACCTCCTAGGAGTTTTAGAACCTTCATTTTCTCCATTGAAAGATTAACATAACACTTCAGACTGAGTCCCACAAAAAGAACTATGCCACATGGACAGTATGGTGATGGATCAGACTAGACTGCTGGCTCGCTCCATAGTTTCTAACTTTATGTGGGTCTTCCTGTAAGGTTGGGCTTGTTTTATTTGGTTTGGCTTTGGTTTTGGTTTTGGTTTCAGAGTTTATGCCTAACAAAAAGCAAACAAATTATCACTAGTGGGTAAGAAGTAAGAATCTAAACTTTATAAACAAGTCCATTTTTTAAAAAGTCAAATAAAAAATGATTAAAAATGTTGTAAACAATTTTCTTTGCATCTAACTACAAACTTTTCTATTCCACTTCAACTCAGTGTTGTTTTATTCTCATTCAGCACCTCTTCACACTAGAAATCAAAACAAATTCATGTCATGGACCTGAAGTGATACAGACTCATTTACAGAATAAGTACATTATTAGAGGTGATGCCCAATGACATCTCCAAAAAGTGGTTCAAAAATTATGAGCTCTGCCTGTGGTGCCTATGTCTACCCTCAAGTGGGTAAAGCAGAGGTGGACTAATTTTTGGCAAGACTTATTATTGTATACAGCTTTAGAGAAAGCTCATGTCAAATTATGGTCCTTGAAATTGAACCACTATGAAACAGATCAGTGCACACTAGAACAATTAAAAAGTTCCAATCTTCAGGAGGAAGTTGGGTGTGGAGGGAATTTTACTTGAAATCCCTAACCCTATCTTATTGAAAATCCCCCTTATCCACAACTATTTTCTTAGATGGGGTACAAATCCTTATGGCTATGTTTAATGACCTAAGGAAAACGGGGTGGGGGCGGGGGCGGGGAAGTACTATGCATTCATGCAACCATCCTCAGCTGTCTTCCAGGATTATTAAGTACCCAGAACTGTAAACTCCTACTTGTTTCTTTAAAAATTGTTAAAGCAGAAATGCCAGCACATCAATAGCAGAGTAATATCCAAATCATATATTATTCCTTCCAAGAAGCTGGAAAAAGGCAATGTGCATCCCCCAATGAGGACAAGACTAATCGCAGAGCTAGTGCCAGGCCTGTGGAGATTTCCCCCGGGAGCTCATCATTTTATCAGATGTCACGGCTTCTTTTGGTCTCAACATGCTCTCCAGAGAAGATTCCCTTCCCTCCACAGGCATCACCATTCCGGTGAAAGAGCTTTCTATAAAATCTAACCAGGACAGGGCTGGCTGGTTCAAGGGTCCATAGTAGTAGCACACAAAGAAAACAGAGAGATTCAGAGACCCTCCCCCTACCTGAGGACAGTGGCTTGACCCATACTTAGCATCTAGACCAGCAACTGGTAATGCATGGTGATTACTCGATTTGAGGACTCACATGAAACAGTGCTGGCTGCCAATAGCCTACATGTCATTTCTCCTTCCACTGCTTTTGGTCTTCATCACTCCATATGCATAACTATGATGGACTTTGGAAACATGAGCATGCTCACATGCAGGTGCACATACAGACACGCACACACACATGCAGACACGTTTAGAAAAGAGGTTGTCAGTACGGTTTGCCACTCTGCTTCTAAAGTCCTGCTTACCCAGATCAAGATATAGCACTCTAATAGATGGCTACAAGATTTTGCATTACTGCCTTTCTCCTACACCTGTATTGTTCAGGAAGGGTTAACCCTGTCCCTTCTCCATCATCTATAAAGCAAAATATCCTCACAACTTTGCCCATTTTGACCTAGTCCTGCAAGTCTAGGGAAATGCATTAATGTATCCATTCAGGACAGGTACCATTCAACCTCATGATGACAGAGAACATCAAGCTGTGTCAGGATGCAATGTGTGGCCAAATCACAGTAGCATGTTGGTTGACCTGGCCCAAGGTCACCAGAAACCAAGAGCTTCCTATAGTGACTGAGACTCAGGAGGATAGAATGATGGAGAATGGACCCATATAGAGCACAATATTGGCCACAGGGACAAAGAACTCTGGGGCTCCTTGGGGGTTCCTAGGAGGATGAACAGAACTCTTCCCAGGTCTAAAATACCACAGCTGTGGCTCAGAGTTGCCTCAGTCTTGTTAGCAATGCCAAAAACAACAACAAAAAGTTAAACGTTCACTCCAGTGGCATTGAATTGAACTGGCCAGAGATTAAAATGTTCTTTTCATCCTTTATTCTCCCAAGTTACCGTGCACTCTCCTGGCCCACACCTCTGAGAGGGCCAAGATGGACGACAAGGTGTTGTTAAATATCTTGCTGACAATGTTAGGAAATGAAGAGATTGTCAGCAAAGACTTCCGTGAAGGTTGCAGGGACAGGAGAGGGCAATTGTTCTCTGAAGTACGGTTGTCACTCTGTGTTAATAACTGCATCTGACCTTTTCCTGACAAAGGTTCTTTGCTGGGTTCCACATTGAGCGGCTGGAATGATTTAAAATTTAAGCCCTGACAACAGGGGACAGTCCATTTGAGCGAGCCAAGCACTGCACTTTGTTTTCTCCAAATCCTTTGCTCACAGAAGCTCTGTGCAAGGCAGACAAGGTTGAAAAACAATGCCAGGGCTGCTCCTTAGAGCATGTGCTTGGTAACTAAAGACCTTCCCACTTAAAAACTACATTACAAGTACTTTTTTAAAAATCAACTAAGACACCAGTTCTTCTTTTGCCTCAGGGATGAGTGACCAAAAGTAACAAATAAATATTGTTGTATCCCTCTCCACCACTAGACCTAGCCTAACCTCCCCCCACAGACTCCCCTTCCATTAAAACTGATCTTTCCATTCAGCTCCAACTCTTCATTTGATGTCTTGGTCCAATTCTTGTTTCAATTCCTCCTACCAGCTTTCCCACAGCCCCATGTGCACGGACAGCCCACTGTTCCCTGAGGTATTGGCGCTAATCATGGGCTCTCTGGAGAACTTTCTGATGTTATCCTCAGCTGCTATTTAGCCAGGATCTTCTTTTTTGGCATTAACCTATCAAGCTGGCCTTGTCTCTAGAAGTAATAAAAGTTAAATAGCTAAGTATTGATTTAATATGGGGACCGATTAGTTGAAGATACTGTGTTAGGTCCAAGGGAAAAGCACAGAAGAGTCAACTGCGAGCTTTACCTTCATGGCACTTCTGGTCCAGCAGTGCAGAGACAGGGTGTGAGCTGATGGAAGAGGTCACTGAAGGTTGAGGAGATTGCTTCCAAACCCAGGTCAGCGGGAGAGGAGAATCCAAGATCGAGTGAGTCTTAATGCTGAAATTCCTACAGTTTATATGTGGCCAATCTGAAGCCTAAAAGGTGACATGATTTGCCATTGTCAAGGGTTAACAAGTTTGGTATGGTATGATTCTCATAAGAACCAGTAATAATGATCACACACGTTTCATGAGTACTTGTTAAGAGTCAGGCCCTGTGCTGCGAGTTTTCCGTGTAGTCGCTCATGCCATCTTCACCACGACCCAAGAAGTTGGCCCTATTGTTTTTCTCCATGGTTATCCATGCAGAAATTGAGAGATTAAGAGACTTTCCTGAGGTCACAGACTTAGAGAGTGGGGAGGCCAGGCTGAGAACCCGGGGCTCTGCCACCATTGTCTGTGTGCCTTTGGCCTTCTGTCCTTGATCAAACTCCTTTCAAAAAAGAAGAAAATAATGTACTGAAATGAAGTTAAAACTCCTCACCTGTGTGCATGATTTCCTTGCTCCTTGTGAACCCTGACCGTGGTCTCTTCTGGTTCAGGGCTCCAGGTGTTGTTAAAAGCATTAGTCACAGACAGAATCATTTGCTAAAGGGTCTTGGTTACTCACTTGTAAAATGAGAGGCTCAGACCAGATAATCTCAGAGGTCCCTTCTGGTTCTTACAGTCTATGATGCTATGATTCCAAACAAAGATTGCCATCCTCAAAGACTGTAAATTTCAACTCCTTTCACAAGCCCTAAAGAGGAAGGAAAGGAAAGAAGAATTGATCGCATGCTTGTGCAAATTTAAGTAATAGAGAACAGAGATGCTACCCTTGTGAATTCCTGGGTGACATGCATGACTTGGAAAAAGAAGAAAAGTATTTCATGCAATACCACAGGGCACCCTTAGCTCAGCCTTTCTTCCTGAAATAAAAATACAACTGAGTTGTTCAAGTTAGTTGGTTGATGTATCACCCTGTTCCCCCTCATCATTCTCATATGATTCAACAAACATTAGAGAGAAATTTTTCTGCTTAAATTCCTGCCTGCAACAGAAGTAAATATCTTACTTTTATAAAATACATTTCTTAAAGATAAAATACAGTTCTACAATGCTGTTTCAGATAGATTTGCCATAAGTCAGATACCCTCGTTCAAATAATGGACTATGAACATAATCCATCTTAGGGAGTCAGGAAGTACAGAACTTGGTCTTATTAAGGTGCTCTGTTATGAGGCCCAGTCACTGATACAATGAATTGTTTTTCAACTGGGCTGTGGCTGCCACCATAAGTCTTCAGCTTGAATGAAAAGGCAATTAAGAAAGGAAGTTGGAACAAGAAACTCAAACCAAATACTCTTCTTTTTCCAGTGCTAACATAATTAAAATGGTGTTTAAATGCCAGTTGGCTAAAACTAAATAAAAATGTGCAATTAAGGACAGCAGTGAGACCATTGCTCAAAAACTCTCTCTCCTACTAGTGCCATTTGATTCTTATTTTTCTTTCTTGCAGAAATTTCTTCTAAGGTGGAGTAAACTCTGCATGTGGGCAATGGAAAGGTAGCATATTCCAATTCCCCATTTCATAACCCTAAGCTACTCTAAAGCTGGTTGACCTGAAGGACATAGTGTACTTCTAGCCACTTTGTACAGGGGCCATGAGCCTGAGAGTGTTCAAAACCCACAGCCCAACCTACTTTCTTATGTAATCATTATGAGAAAAGCCTTAGTCTCCTAAGAAGGCAAAAAACTGTATTTCTTCAAGGACTATATAATCAATCTATTGCTGTGTAACAAACTACTGCAAAACTTAGTGGCTTTAAAAAATACAGAATTATGGGCGCCTGGGTGGCTCAGTTGGTTGAGCGACTGCCTTCGGCTCAGGTCATGATCCTGGAGTCCCGGGATCGAGTCCCGCATCGGGCTCCCTGCTCTGCGGGGTGTCTGCTCCTCCCTCTGACTCTCCCCCTCTCATGTGCTCTCTCTCTCATTCTCTCTCTCTCAAATAAATAAATAAAATCTTTAAAAAAAAATAAAATAAAAAAAAAAATAAAAAATACAGAATTAGCTCATAGTTTTTTTGGTCAGGAATCTGGGCATGGCTTAGCTGGGTTATCAACTTGAGAGTCTCTCATCAGGTAACAATCAAGGTTTAACTAAAGTAGGATCTGCTTCCTAGCTCACTCTGGTTGTTGTCAGTCTTCAGTGCCTTGAGGGCTATTGGACTGAGCACCTCAGTTCCTTGCTGGCTGTTGGCTGGAAGCCACCCTTAATTCTTTGCTACATGGCTTCTCCAATATGGCAGCATGTTTCAGTAAGTCCGGCCAACCAGAGAGTCTACTAGCAAGGCAAAGTCACAGTTGTCACCTAATCATGAATTGACATCATATCACCTTCCCACGTTCTATTGGTGAGTCACTAGATCAGTCAGTCCACACTTAAGGGGAGAAGGTTACACAGGGTATGAATACCAGGACATGAGGATCACTGGGAGTCATCTTAGAAGTCAAGGACAGATGGGGTTCCAAGACTTGACCAACCTCCATATGATAATTAGAAGCCAGGGTCTAATCAATTAGCAACCTTTCTAATTTTTACAGCAAAATTATCATCCTGGGAAGAATACAATCATTAGTATAGGCATCCCCCTCATTTCCACTACCAACTACACATGTAGCCTACCCCTGCAGTTAAGGGGAAGGAGTTTTATGATTGGCAGTCCCATCAGGACCACATGTGAAGGGGGAGGAGCATTTCCCTAAAAGAGGTGATGTTGAGTAGATTAAAAACAACTGACATCACTACTTTCAGCCAAAAGAATGGCTGGGACAATGAACTTTTGGGAGATAATCTAGGAATATATTATCCAAGCAAGGTTATTCATTTATATTCTATTTAAGGGTCAAGTTAGGCCATAGACAATATCAAGATTACTCAAATTAGCTTTGTTCTAAGAATGCTTTCATCAATCAGTAGTACTTAAAAGTAGCCAAATCTATTCCATTGGAAGGTATACCCTCTAAGAGCAGGAATCTTTAGTTTACATCACAAGTATCTAGAACAGGGTGTGGCACATAGTTGACCCTCAATAAATCCTGGTTAAGTAAGTGCATTGAATGCACATTGCTGGCACAATTGTACCTTGGTACCGGTGAACCATATCTCACATAGATGTTAGACTCTAAAGTCGATTTGTAGGGGAGCTGTGTGTCATAAGAATGACCACATGATGCAAATCATGGGGGGCTCTGTAGGCCATGTGGAACTTTGACATTTTAGGCCATGTTTCTACATAAGTAACTCCAACAGGAGTTTTCCTTTCTGAAGTTTCTTTGGTTAAGTACCATAAAAAGTGATTCCTTTGTACCAAAAATAAATAAATAAATAAATAAATAAATAAATAAATAAATAAATAAATAAAGTGATTCTTTTGCATTTAGTGGTCCTGATGTATAAAAATGTGTATCATTAAACATTTCATGACAGGCCTCAGGAACCAAGAAAGACTGAGCATGAGCAGGTTTATTTGTCCCATCCGTGCTTCCTCCAAGATATACACTTGCAACTATCCTGACTTTTTGGAAATTGCCAATATCCTTAAAGGTGTTCACACCTTTGGATCCAGTGTGACTACAACTCGGACATTATCACAGGGAAATAATCAGTGCTATATAGTGATGTCTATTGCAGGGCCATTTATAATAGCAAAATTCAAAGTTATTAAAGTGTAAAATAGTCAGAGAAAGGTTAAATAAGCACTGTTTGTATACATAATCAAACATTCTGCGACTTTATTTTTTAAAGATTTTACTTATTTATTTGAGAGCGAGAAAGAGAGAGAGAGCACAAGTCGGGAGAGGGGAGGGGCAGAGGGAGAGGGAGAAGCAGGCTCCCTGCTGAGCAGGGAGCCCAAACCAGGGCTCAATTCCAGGACGCTGACATCATGACTTGAGCTGAAGGCAGACGCTTAACTGACTGAGCCAGCCAGGTGCCCCTACTCTGCCACTTTAAACACATTTGCTTGCTGGCAGTAAAATGTTGCCACACCCATGATACCAGTGGGGAAGCTAAAATTAGAGATTTTCAGTTCCTTGTACAATGTCAAAGTGTCATAAAATGTCTATGCTGGAAAGTTGACTTCTGGTCATGTAGTCCCACTCTACTTTAAGGGAGAGCCTTCTTTATCCTTTTCCAAGGGGTCCTCCCACATGTTTGCCACCTCCAATGGGTGCTGTGATAGGAAGAATAAAGACCCCCCAAAGATATGCACCTTCTAATCCACAAGCCTGTAAATATGTTATTTTACATTGCAAAGAGGAATTAAGGTTGCAGATGGGATTGAGGCTACTAATCAGCTGACCTTAAAATAGGGAGATTTTCTTGAATTATCTGGGTGGGCCCACTGTAATCACCAGGGTTCTTAAAAGTGAAAGAGGAGGGACACCTGGGTGGCTCAGTCAGTTAAGCGTCTTGCCTTTGGCTCAGGTCATGATCCCAGGGTTCTGGGATCGAGCCCCACATCGGGCTCTCTGCTCAGCGGGAAGCCTGCTTCTCCCTCTCCCACTCCCCCTGCTTGTGTTCCCTCTCTCGCTGTGTCTCTCTCTGTCAAATAAATAAAATATTTTTAAAAAATAAATAAAATAAAACTGGTTTTTAGGGACGCCTGGATGGCTCAGTCATTAAGCGTCTGCCTTCGGCTCAGGTCATGATCCCTGGGTCCTGGGATCGAGCCCCGCATCGGGCTCCCTGCTCAGCGGGGAGCCTGCTTCTCCCTCTCCCACTCCCCCTGCTTGTGTTCCCTCTCTCTCTCTGACAGATAAATAAATAAAATCTTAAAAAAAAAAAAGTGAAAGAGGAAAGTACAAGAGTCAGAGGGAGATGTGACTTTGGCTAATGGGACATTGCTAGCTTTGTAGATGGAGGAAAGGGGCCACAAGCCGAGGAATGCAGGCAGCTTCCAGAAGCTGGAAAAGGTGAGGAAAGAGGGTCTCCCTTAAAGCCTCCAGAGGAATGCTGTCTTGCTGATACCGTGATGTGAGCCCAGGGAGACCCATTTTAGACTTCTGACCCCCAAAACTCTACGATAATAAATTTGTATTGTTTAAGTCACTGAGTTTGTGGTAATTGGTTAGAGCAACTATAGGAAACTAATACAGACTGGTAGTTTGCCACTTCTTAAAACTACTTTCACATTTCAGATCTTGTAAGGCAATGTGGAGGAATGCACTAAACATTTATTGACCAGCATAAAACTGAAAGATAGACTTGGGCATACATTTCTGATGTCTCACCTCAAATCTTAACATAAAGTCACATTCCAATTCATTCGAATTATATTCTATATCAGACCTTAGCACAGTGTCTTGCAATTATATGCTGCCTTTGGCATTCTCAGTTTGGATTACTTCTCAAATGTGGCAGAGAGTGCCTTGAATTCCTCTGCCTTCTTAAAATTCAGAGACACATATTCAGTGAGTAATTAAATCTCTTTGAGTAAGTGAATAGACTATAATAATTGATGAAGTTGAAGATCCGTTCAGAGTCTTATTCATGACCCAAAACCTGGGCTTCTCAGTAGGGATTTACAGAGAATGTTTTCCTCTTACACAGTTTACCAGCCTTGAATTGTTAGAGAGGAAATAAAGGAGTCATCAAGTTATATGGTTAGATATTAATCATCAGATTTCATAGTTTGTCACAGTATTTTATTTATTACCATTTCATGCATCAAGTGCAATATTCAGAAGCATATAGACAGTTACATATATTCAGGGGCCTATAACCTATGAAAAGTGGGCTTGGTTTCTCTCTGTGCCCTTTGTTTACTTGCATGAACCAAAAGATGCTTTTCTAATTATGTCAGGACATCACCCAAAGATGTGACTGTTGTTAAAAGATCACAAATTAAATGACAAGAACTGAAGGCAACCCGGAGTTTTTCGAGAGCAATCTTACAGCTTGGAGAATTCATAAACCAAGTAAACCTTCTGACATAACTATAAAATGTGGTATAAACCCTAGAAAAAAATGGCCATCTTGAAAGGGTAACAGCACTTTTATGAGAATTCCAACCGCACCATGGCAACATCAACCCGTCAAAGCAAATGAAGGGTAGTAAAAGTAAAATTAAACATGATGAAGGGGACACCAGCTTGCTAACAGCTTTCCAAGCAGTAAAGCTTTCAAATGTTATCTCTTCATTGGTCTGTTCAATCACACATGCCTGCTACCAAGCTTTATCATATTATGTATCTTTCTCATCACAGCAGCCTGCCACGGGTTTGATGGACTTGTCTGTATGTTCACAAAGGAGGGAAAGAGAAAGAGAGCGCTCCCCTTCCCCCACTGCAACCCCTCCCTGCGTACCCTCATTCTTCTTCTGTAATTCTCTCCCACTGTCCTCTCTTGCCCTTGTTATGGTGTCCAACATGAGTCTCCCTGGCATAACAAAGGTTGCCTCGCAGCTCTGAGCTTTGGGGACTAAATATAGATCAAAGCCCCATCCTACCCTCAGTCATCCAAAGGACAGATTCCAATGTGCATCTGACTTTGTCCTCTCTCTTTGCTTCCAAAAATCAGCATCCTTCTTTCCTCAAGGTTTTTTTTTTTTTCCCCCTCCCAACTAATCCCTCTTCGCTACCCTTTCCCCAGCTTCCTGCGGGGAAAATTGTGAAGCCATTTTCATGTGTTAACTAACAGACTAGCTAATCCCCTGGTCTGAATGCCTTTGCCCTGTTTGCAGGGACCCAGAAAACTCAAGGTTACATTTATTCTCTGACCTACACAACCACCAGGGAGTCAGGATAAATTCTGGCCTTTTCAGTGCTTTAAACTTCTTCCCGACTCTATTTCCTAAACAAATAAGGTTCCCATTCATTGTGTGTGTGGTGTTCGCACATGCCAAATTCCTCAGCCTGTGGACCATATGAGTTATTCAACTATATAGGGGAAAAAAAGAAAAGCAAATGACTAATCAGCCAATGGAGACTTCCCATGGCCCACACAGTGATGAGGAGATTCAGGAAAAAATTTAAAAGCCGGGCTATCATGCTGTGGTGCTTACAAATAGTCAATAGGGGGTGGAAATGGAAAGGAGAAACCAAGAAAAGGAAGACAAAGTTGCCGCAGCCAAGAGTCTCATAAAATTGCCATGTTTTCGCCTGAGTTTACTGTCTGTTAGTGTTGGGAATTGAATTGCTTTCTCTACTGCAGGCTAGTATGCGAACCCACCTCCTTTTTCTATGATCAACATTTAAGTGTGTTCTCAGTGAAATCAGCCCTTTGATTCATTCATCCATTCAACAAACACTTATTGAGCCGCAACAGTTTGTAGAGAAGGACTTAGGATGTGTGTGAAGTCTGAGGGAGGGCAGAAGCAGAGCTCGGCTGTGTGTGCTCAAGGAGGCGATCCCTAAATGTGCTTTGATGGCTCCCACCATCTCGCTCTTCTCACGTTTCTCTCCCTGTGCACCCCAGATGAGCCCAGTGGCAGGCATTTGGCTGTCCTAGTCCTAGCCTTCGCTGATTTTCTCTTACTCTGTTCTTGTAAGATTGTCATATTCACCCCCACCTTCTGTCTAGCGTTGTTGCTCAAAGCACAGGCACTTATTTGGGAAAATACTAGAAGTATGAATGAGATCATGCTTCCAACAAGAGCCCAAGAGAACTCTGATAAGTTTAATCATGTTGTGTGATTGTGTGCATTCACAAACACACACATTAGTGCATGCTTGCCAGCACACACACACACACACACACTTCACTTTTGTTGCCTTATTCTTTACTTTAATCGATCCTAATATAATAAAATCAGTCAGGCATCATCTCCCAAAGTATAAGAATTTGTTTATGTGGTTTATGATGTCAAAGCCAACACACTGTACTTCTTGGAGGGTCCTCATATAAATTGAAAAATCACAAAAATTGAATCACATAATCACATAAAATTCAGAGTTGAAAGCAGGGTGAGATGTAGATGAGCAGAAAGCTGTTTTTGTAACCACAGTCTCTTACCAGTTTACTCTGTGGCCTTGGACAAGTCACTTCTATTTTAAGATATAGACATAAACATAAAACTGTAAGTATAAATATATGTCTACCTCTATCTTTAGCACCAAGTACATATGAATGTATCATACTAGCTGCATTAGTTTGCTCTAGCTTCTTTACTACAGACTGGGGGGCTTAAACAGCAGGTATTGCGTTTCTCACAGTTGTGGAGGCTGGGTGTCCAAGAGCAAGGTATCTGCAGGGTGGTTTTCTTCTGAGACTCTCTCCTTTTCTCCTTTTCTTGCAGGTGGCTGTGTACGCACATGACCTTCGCTCTGTGTGTGCTCCTCCCTGGTGTCTCTTCTCTCTTATTATGGGCTTATTTCAACTTAATCACTTCTTTACAGACTTTATCTCCAAATATGGTTACACTGTGAGATACTTGGGGGCTGGAATTTCAATATAAGAATTTGGGAAGATACAATTTACTGCATAACACTAGATGCTAGGGCAACAAAAACAAATGGGACATAGTCCCTGCCTTTCAAGGATCCAGTCATTGAGACAGAAATAAAGTTGATTATATGGCAGTTTGAGAAATATAGCAAAGAGGCAGATACTGCAGGTAGGGAAGGCACAGAGAAAAATTGGAAGGACTGCTTGATTGGATCACAGAAAGCATCAGGAGGGAAATGGTGTTTGCTCTGGGTCTTGCAGTCTTAGTAAGAGGTCTCCAGGCCAATGGGGAAGGACAAGGAAAAGAATGGGCATTTTAGATATTTAGAGTCAACTCAGCAGGCTTATGATATCTCATATTAGGGACCTTCTGTGACACTTGAGAGATGAGAAATGTGCCCAGCTGTCCTCAGCCAATTAGATCCCTAACTGATCTAAATCTCAGTTGAGTCTATTTGAGCCATGGTGAATTCTGTAGGTCTCTATTCTGTGCTGTCCTCGGTCTCTGGAGGATAGAAAAGACACTAACTCTGTCTGTTCACAATCTGAATTGGGAGATCAGATACAGGTGAAGTAACTAGAAGAACATTACAAAGAAACACATAAATCTCCCCCCAAATACTCACCTCTTCCCCTCTGGGCTTATATTTCCTCCTGGATAAAAAAAGAATGATCCTAGATTACATCTTCTCTAAATTCTGCTCAAGGAATCGAAGGACTATTACAGTGAAACCCGAGTAATATATTAAAAGGAAAAAAATGTACAGACCTTCCTCATGTTACATTAAATTATTAACGTTATTTAAGAGCATAGATTCACTCGGGAGCCACATTGCCAGTGTTTGAATCTCGGATCTTTACTGGTCATGTGACCTTGGCCAAATCACTGAAATTTCTCTTTGCCTCATTCTTCTCATCTGTAAAGTGGGGATAATGACAATGCCTATATTCATAACATTGTTGCAAGAGTTAAATACATTAATATTTGCAAAGCACTTACATCAGGTCCTTGACATATAACAGGTATTACATAAGTGTTACAATTTTCTATAAATGCATAAACATAAAATTAAGAATAAAATTCTTTATGTATATAGCTCTTAACTATAAAACAAAATGATTTGAAAACTATTGGCTATAAAGAAAAATAACTTAAAATTAAGTGAAAACAAAACTATAAAACAAATACAATTCAAATTTACACTGTTACTTCAATGTGATAGATAATGTTTTTGCTGAAACTAAATCATAGAAGTTGTCATTAATTATAGAAAGATTTAGCATCAGATCTATCCCACAGTGAATTTTTTTCTGTGTTTTGACTTAATAATACTAGTGCAGAGGAAGCCTGTATGCAAAGTAAGCTTTTCAGAATTCTAATGCCATCAAGACTTTGTTTGCTGGGTCAGGACAATCAGACCTCATTCTTTATCAATACTACATAGTGAACAGTCCTGGAAAGCCAATTTTAATTAAAGATAATGTCAAATTACATTATTAGTGAGACCTGCATAAAATTGTTCTCTAAATCACAAAGTTGCTCAAGTCAGAAATTTGAAGACCATTCATGAATTCTATCTCTTTTTCCTCATCCTTTAACTGAGCAAACATGCCCCTAAAATATTCCCTGACTCTGTCATTTTCTTTTTTTTTAATCTCTTCCTAAATGTATGATTTGAGATTACGGATTCAGACCACGGGGTTAGAGACCTTTCTTTGAGTATCCCATATATGCTTATAATATCTGTGAAGACTATGTAAGAGGGTTGTGGTGTTGAAACTCGACTTATGAAAGTGGGGTACAGGTACTCACACAAACCTCTTCTCTGTATTTCTGTTGACAGAACTCTAAATTCTAGAGTAATCTAGAGTTACCCATTGGTATGGCGAAGCCATTCATAAGTGGAGGTTTCAAAGCAATTACCATAGGGCTTTCTGAGTTCCAAATGTTATATTACAGTTGAACCTGACCCGGTAGTTTCTTTCTTCTTGGTATCTGTTATGATGTGGTGTGTGAGCCTTTCCAGCCTAAATTAATACATTTTGCCATTAATGAGATAAACCTCTGAAAAGTTTTGCCTTTCAGCTGGATTGAGGTTGGGGCTCCAACAGAAACACCTTGCTGTGCTGGTCTGTGGGCCACTGGCCGTTACTCAAACATTTCAGCGTCTACGTTTGAAGCACAGAATCATGGAAGGCCAGCATGCAATTAGAAATGACAAGTTCAGCCACCTTGTTTTACATGTGGAGAAACCAATGCTGAACTTCCCAAAGAGAACAAAACACTTGAAAACATCACACTTCTTGGAGGACATCTATTGAAAGGGAAGCGTATATGTGGAAAAGCTGTGTTTTCTTTTCAGAAGCACTGTGACCTGGGACGATCCCGGTGCTTCCACCATTTGGCTAAGTGACCTTGGCTCAAATGTGGGAGACTTTCTTGATCCTTAGTTAATGCAGAGGTAGATCTGACCCCTCTGTCCTCTCTGTCCTTAGGCTGCCCAGTGTCCCAGCCTTTGTCACCAGCCATCACTGAATTTGCATGCCTGTTCCCTTATACTACAGATTTCCCAAATAACATGAATGTGCATCTTGTTGGCAGAGAGATTCTGTGGTCAAATAATTATTGGAATACAGACTTGAGCAAAGAGGTTTTCCTAGGACTTCTTAGAACATTTAATATACTCCACGTGCATTGAGAATCTCCACCAGGGGAATAAGCAGGAGGTTGAAATTCACAGAATTTTTTGGAACTAGAAACTTTTGTTTCTAGGGTACATCAGGTGGGACCTCGATTTTACTTCTCTGTACACAGTTATAATTTCTTAGCCCCTTTTTACCAAAAACATAAAGCACTATGCTGAGCACATGATACGTCATCATATGAAATGAAAGAATGAGTCAAGTTGCATAGTTTCCCAGGTTCTTAATTTGCTCATCCATGATAATGTAGAGTTTAGGTTACATGTTGTTTTTGTTGATGGTTTTAAAGTGTTCAGAAGGAAGATTTAAATGAACATAAACTATTAAACTGGCAGTACTTTGTGTATTTTGTGTTACCATCAACTTCACTACTATCACGACCAGTCTGTTATTGTTAATAAGCGCTTCATAAAAATTGTTTCTTTTAACCCTTGCTCTACATGGGGTGTTAAATAGCCCATAAGCTTTATTATCATAATATATATCACTTCTAAATAGAATCGTGTAGAATTAAATAGAATTTACCAGACACAGGTAAATGGATGATTTGCTGGATCAATGTTTTCTAAGTTGCCTGAGAAAAAGGGGACTCATATGTTTAAATAAATATTCACCTGCAACCTTCATTTATGTGGTTACAGTTTTTGGATTTATATTATTACTACAACTATAACTATGTATATGACAGTTATTACTATAGTTATAGGTATGTGTATATTTATGTGTTGTATATATATGCATACGTATATACACATACATGTGGCACACACACATATATATGCATGTGGATGTATGTGTCATATATGATATTATTTATATATATAATAGCATATCATTTATTGAGCAACTCCTATGTGCCAGGTATGGCGACAGGCACTTTACATATTTTGTCCTCATCCTCACAGTAACCCTGCAGAAGCTGGCATTATTATTCTTACTCTAGGAAGAGGAAGTTAAGGCCTCGAAATGTTAGCGATAACCTCCCAGAAGTGTAGGAACCCTATGCCTTAATTCTCTGAAAGAGTCCTCAAGACGTATTTGCTCAGCCTAAAACAAACTAGCGCAGACCTTGCATGTATACTGCATACTGTGATAAGTGATGGCCCATGCCCAGAACAAGAGTGTCTAGCCTAAATGGAGGGCAGACAGTAGCCAAGCAGCAGAGAGTAATATTCGGAGCCTAATAATGTATTACTATAACTCAAGCCCACCCAGGGCCTGGAGGAAAGGCAGCCTGCCTCCCGTCACAATGAACATTTCCATGATGCCATCACATGGCTGGCATTATTCTCAGCTTTCTACGCCACTCTCAATCCTCATAGCAACCGTATGTGGGCTACAGTTATTTAAGCCGTTTTTGCAGATAAGGTAAAAGGCTTAAAGAGTTGGAGTAATTGGCCCATGGTCACAGAGCTAGTAAGTGGCCAGCTGAGACTTGAACTCGGGCAAAGCGAATTTAGCAGCCGGGGACTTAGCTCCTACACCAGAAACAGTGGTTTCACCGTACCTACGGCCTCCTGAAATCTGGTGCCACCTTGGTTGCCAAGTCCTAATCAATCCAAGGTTCCTTCTAACCATGTTATCTTGTCACCATTACCTTGTGATGTTTCATTACCATAACTTTCTCCCCAGTGACTTTAAGCTGGTTCTCCCATCTGTGCCTCCACAAATGCCCACTGAAGTGAATGGGCCACAGGCATTCAGCTGTTTTCCCTCGCAGTCCAATTTTACCCCTCCCTACTGCTCAAACTACTCCCGGAGTTTTGCCTTCTGATGCAAGGTTTACAAGGGAGTCATCATCGTACAATTACTCTCAACCATGCAGCGTTGACAATGCAATCATCTGTCAGCAAATGAGCTGAGCCATTCCTGCATGAGGCTGTCTGGACCACACTTGGCAAAATCAGGTTATTACCTTCATGCCTTCTAACCAAATGCAAACAATAGAGCTCTCCATTACCCAGAATGGGAGCACAGTGTTCTTTGGCTTTCCTGCCCACATACTGAGATTCAGATAGCAGCCACAAGGGTAGGGGGAGAATATCTCAAGACAAAATGCCTTTGTCCCATCTCTTTTTTTTTTTTTTAAGATTTTATTTATTTATTTGACAGAGAGAGACAGCCAGAGAGAGAACACAAGCAGGATAAGTGGGAGAGAGAGAAGCAGGCTTCCCGCTGAGCAGGGAGCCCGATGCGGGGCTCGATCCCAGGACCCTGGGATCATGACCTGAGCCGAAGGCAGACGCTTAACGACTGAGCCACCCAGGCACCCCTGTCCCATCTCTTTAACTAAAAAGAGTTGAACATGTTTTGTAGAAAGCTCTTGGAAACCAATTATAATATTCCCCGCACATCTTTTCACTGAGGACTTCATCTTTTCCCGTGTTATCTGGCAGGTTTGTTTCTGGAGAGCCCAAATTTAATCTTTTCATCTAGTCAATGGATAAGGGTAAGGATTGATTTAAAGACCCATAGGACATTCAGACAGGGCACAAAGCTGTCCAGGGCATAATGCTGACCAGGTAAGGCCAACCTTCCATCTCCTCTCTCCCCCCCTCTTTGTATTATGACAATTTTCCAACATACAGAAAAATCTAAAGGATTTTACAGTGACTCATCTGCCTATCCCTACTTAGTTTTTATTATACCTGCTTTTTTGCCACATCTCTCCAGTTATCCATCTTAGAGTAAAGTGCATTTTAAAGTAAGTTGACTTTGATACACATCACCCCAAATACTTCAGCACATCTATTATTAAATTTAGTATTTATTTAGATGTCTCTCTTACTTTTGAGTTTGGAGGTGCACTGTAATGTGGAAATCTTAAGTGGACCCTTCACTGAGTTTTGACACATGCGTTTACCTGTGTAATCCAAACTCCTGTTAAGGTAGAGAATATGACCCTGGTTCCAGAAAGTTCCCTCAGGCCACATCTCAGTCAGTCCTCAACCCCGCCTCCCCAGAAGCAACTACCATTATGATGTTCTTCCCTACCATAGATTAGTTTGTTCACTCTAAGTATTATACATACGGAATCAGAGTCAGTACTCTTTTGTGTAAATTTCCTCCCTTGGCATGTTTTTGAAATTCTTCCCTGTTGTGTGTACCAGTAATTCATTCCTTTTTATTGCTGAGTAGTATCCCCTGTGTATGGATATACCACCTTTGTTTATCCATTCACCTGTTGATGAGCCCCTATGCCATTTCCAGATTTTGGCTACTGTGAATAAAGCTGCTGTGAGTGTTTGTATACAAGTCTTTGTATGCACTATGTTTTCATTTCTCTCAGGTAAATATGTTGGAGTGGAATTGCTGGTGATAGGCTAGGGTATGTTTACTTTTATAAGAAATTGCAGCCTTTTTTTCCCAAAGTAGTTATCTCATGCTACACTCTTGCCAACAATGTTCGAGAATTCAGTTAGCTCTAGATCCTCACCGACATTGGGCTTGGTCAGTCTTTTTAATTTTAATCATTTGGGTGGTGCTCTACTTACATCAGTGAGGTGTTAGTTTACATTTGTAAGACGACTAATGATGTTGAGCACTTTTTCACATGCTTATGGCCATACATAGATCTTCTTCTGTGAAATGTCTATGCAAGTATTTTGCCTATTTTTTTTTTTTTTTAAAGGGTGGGCCTGGTCAAACCTTGGGAGACAAATCTACCTTGTGCATGTGCATACATTAGGGAGCCCCAATCCGTCCCTGCTTCTCCACCTCCTGTCCAGGCTCAAAAGACCCTGAAGAGATAATTTTTGAATAAATGTTGGTTGCACTCCTCATTTGCTGGGTGCTGCCAACAGGCAGCAGGAATTGACGGCTTGTTAGCGAAGCCTGGCCCCTTTGTGAGATGTTTTCAGAATGATTGATTTACAATAAAGTGGTTCCTGGTGGGTGCATGCAGGTGGAACTGATGCGGATCGATTCCAGGGGCGCTAACTAATCAGCTGTTTAAACTGGCAGGGAGAGTCCTCAGTGACAGACACAGTGCGGCCATCATTTTCCCCCTAAGATTACAAATTAACTTGTTGGGGTTTGTTGGGGTGTGTGACAACCTGGAGCCCAGCCTCAGAGGAGGGGAGGGCCACTGGGCCCTCAGGGAAGCCTCTCTGGGATCCGCCTTTACAGGCTGGAGGAAAAGAGATCTCATCTAGGAAAAGTGTGGGGGATTTTCATCCTCATTGAAATTCATCTCCACTCCCTAGTGAGGGGGCCAGCTGAATTTCTAAAAAGGTCCACTCTTGTTTCTCTTTTCATTTTTCTGTGAGCTGTTTACTTGACCCAGTGACAGATCTCTCTCTCTCTCTCTCTCCCTCTCCCTTTCTTTCCTCATTTGTCTCCCCTCTGCTCCTGAAAAAAACTCAACATCCCCCAATCCAAGCTTTTTGGGGTTAAGGAGGGCCATTTAAGGCTTGTTTGCTTTTCAGGCTCTTCGCTTTATAGCAGGATTATATTGTGGTATCTTTTAAACATTGAGGTATTTGCTTTTACTATATTAATTACAGCACTTGATCCTGAAAAGTGGGAGCTTTTTAGGCTGAAGAGCGGGTGAGGTATGGGGGGCTGTGAAAATAAAATGGGAGAGCTGGTGTGACTGTGGCCCTATCACAGCACCAACGTGAAGCCTCACCTAGCTCCAGACTCTGGGACCAATCTTGACCTCTTACCCACAAAAGTTTTCCATACCTTACCTTCTCCTCGCGATACCTTCATGCGACGCACAGGGCCCACCATCTTAGTTATGAGAAAGCAGCAATTTAAAGACCTCCTCAAGTAGATGCCGAAAGGAGGGATATCTGACCTCAAGTGCAGGTCTTTGGATTTTAGTTTGTCCGATTACAGCTCCGGAAGCCTGAATCAGCAGGCTAAAGAATACGTGTACTGTATGAAGTGTCTGGAAAGGCATTCCAATGTAAGAGGGTGAATCTGTTAACACACTCCAAATGAGCACTTCAAAAGGATTTGTTTCTTCAGAACTTGATACTGCTCTTCTAAAGTGCGACAGGAGGAATAACCAGGTGAGAGCTGGAACAGGCTGCAACCAGATATTAAAACTTAGTGTGAAGCCCCACTAATTATATCAGTGTGGCCCCAGGGATAAACAAACAGACAAATGAAGTAGAATTGGTGGCTTTGTAACAGACTCTAGTGTTTGAAAAAGCAAAATATGACAAAGGCATTATCAAACACTTGGGGAGAGGGGATGGCAAGATTAGAAAAAAACAGCTCCCGACAATCAGAAAATTGTGAAGGGGATAAAAGTATATTTAGATCCCTAAGAGATGGCGTGCTACAAAATAAATACCAAATATTTCATGATTTAAATGTAGAAATCCAAATGATAAAAGTCTTCAAAACATTTAGGTGATTATTTAAGTCTTTGGATTCAAAAAGTCTCTGCCAGCAGAAAAGCAAAGGGAAAACCCTTAAATGAAAATATTCATGAATTTAATACATAAAAATAAAGTTCTGTGTATCTACAAAACAATATAAAGATTAAAACCCAACAACAAGCTAGGAGGAATATTTGTAAAAAATTATGGTGAAGGACCAATATCACTTAATATATAAAATCTCATTCAAATAGATCAGAAAAACAGGAATCACAATGCATATGTTGAGGTCAAGGATTGAAGAGAGAATTTATATGGAGGGAATAAAAAAAATTAAATTACCTTTTTTTCATCAGTTCACCAGTCAACAAAAGATTAAAAATTGAGATAATGAGATATTCTTCATCTCTCAATTTTTCACCAAAGATGAACATATGATAATACTTAATGTTATCAATAATATGATAAAACAGAGACTCTCATACTCTTATCGATGATGGTTAAGCTGTACAACTTTTCTGGTCTATATGCCTATATGTTGTCCCATATGACCTCTCTACTCTTATCTCCTAATGCTTTCTCCTTTGCTCTCTGTTTCAGAATAAGGAGGTTTTTGTTTTTTTTTCAGTTGTCATCGTGCAGATTTTCCACATGCCTAGAAAGCTCTCAAACTTACCCTCTCTTCCCTCCCTCTCACTTCTTTCTCCTGCTTTTCATTCCCTGCCTCTCCCCCTCCCCCTGTTCCTGAGTCTTCCCCTCCATTTTCCTTGCTCCTCCCCTTCTTCCATGTTTGTCACTCTTCCTTTCAATCCTTTCTTTCTCTCTTCCCCTCCCTCTCCATCTTCTCCTAGACTTACTTATCCCTGAAATCTTGGATCAAACATTTCTTACTCAATGCAGTCTCCTTATACTCCCTAAAAGCATCGAATTATCTGGTTATTTGCTCTCATAAGCAAAACCTTATAACACTAATCCCAATTGGAATTTATATATTTGTAATTATTTGATTAGTACATTTCTCCCTCCCAGGATTATATGAACTGTGTCACCATTGTCACCAATGTGTAGCAAGGTGCCAGAAAATAAGAGAGTTGATACATATTTGTTGGATCTTTCAATGGCTGACTTCCCAAAAGATCACTAGAATAAACTGTGGCCAAAGCAAAGCTAACTTTATTAAGCTTACAGCAGTATGGGAGAACCTACCTTGACAGAGTCTTAGTCATGTCTCAGAAGAGGGTGATCATGGGTACAAATCCACAGGGTTTGGGGATCTGGGCTCAGGTGGTTTAAGGCAGGTGTTTAGTGTGAAGAGCTGATAGGGAATGGCCAAAGTATGATGTCATAGTTTAAGATTGGTGAGCACAGCAAGATAAGGACCTTTAAGTAAGTCTTCTAAGTAAAAATAATTTGATATGTGAGTGCGTGGCCCCATGAACAATCTATTGTTTTGACAAGGGTGTCTGTTTATCCAGATGAACAAGTTAATTATTCATATAACTTAGCTTTCAAACGATTTCTAAAGCTAAAAGTGGAGTTATTTATTGGTTTATAGCCTTATCTTAATGAGCAACAATTTCCAGGCAGAAAGAGTAAAATCATATTGATACAGCTGGCTTTAGTTCTCAGTCTTGAGAGTTAAGCTATGTGGCTGCAAGAGGTCTCAATTCTGAGATGAAAAAATGGAATGCCATTCTGGCAATATATATTAAAGTCCTTCAAAATGCTTTTACAATATTTCCTAGCAGCTCCTTTCTAAGAGTCTATCATTAAAAAAAATCAGGGACACAGAGTTTTAGGTACAGGGTTTGGAAGTGTCTCTTTGGGATTGGGCGGCTGTTAAGAAACAAGATGACCGAGCCCTGGGGAAAAAAGAAGGGCTAGAACTTGTGAAGGAGGGGGAAGTAGAGGTGAGGTGACAAATTGCCAAGGATTTCTCAATTTTGCTTTTGATCCATTTATGGAAACCACATTCAGTATCTATTGAGGGATTCTCCTCTTCTCCGTCCAAAACTGGCCACATGTTTCTAAGAAACACTCGGAGATGACTCAAGCTCCAGGAATGCCTATAATTAAAGCTCATCTATAAGTTTCTACAGTTCATCAGTGAGTTGTAGACATGTTTATCTTAACTCCTGTCTGAGTAACAATTACGTGATGAGACTCCATGAAAACGTTACAAATTCTGTGGTGACGAGGCCAAAGTTTTTTGGTTTTTTGGTTTTTTTTAATATCTAGAACTCTTTCTCTGACTCTTCTTTATCATAACAATGCATATAATGTGCAAAATAAACTCACATGTCTTTTGGTCTTTTTGGTCAAAGGAAATGTTTTTGGACTGAAATCTGCGGTGCCTGGTGTACGGCAGGGGAGACCCTGGACAGTTAGCCGGATTGTAGGAGACTGAGCTGGGGTTCTGTGTGAGGGCCTAGCTCCTCGATGGCTGGATTTGTATCCCAAGTATGAATACAGCTTCCGAATAAGATCCCTAACATTGATAGAAGTGCTAGATGCTAAGAGACAGAGAGACATTTGGTTTTCCAAAAAGGATAGACATAACAAGCTATACTTCTGAGATATTTTCTTTTAAATTTTATTTTATTTTATTATGTTATGTTAATCACCGTACATTACACCAATAGTTTTTGATGTAGTGTTCCATGATTCATTGTTTGCGTATAACGCCCAGTGCTCCATGCAGAATGTGCCCTCTTTAATACCCATCACCAGACTAACACATCCCCCCAGCCCCCTCCCCTCTAGAACCCTCAGTTTGTTTCTCAGAGTCCATAGTCTCTCATGGTTTGTCTCCCCCTCCAATATCCCCCCCTTCATTTCTCCCTTCCTACTATCTTCTTTTTTTTAAAACATAAAATGTATTATTTGTTTCAGAGGTACAGGTCTGTGATTCAACAGTCTTACACAATTCACAGCCCTCACCATAGCACATATCCTGCCCAATGTCTATCACCCAGCCACCCCATCCCTTCCACCCCCTACCACTCCAGCAACCCTCAGTTTGTTTCCTGAGATTAAGAATTCCTCATATCAGTGAGGTCATATGATACATGTCTTTCTCTGATTGACTTATTTTGCTCAGCATAATACCCTCCAGTTCCATCCACATCATTGCAAATGGCATGATTTCATTCCTTTTGATGGCTGCATAATATTCCATTGTGTGTGTGTGTGTGTGTGTGTGTGTGTGTGTGTATACACCACATCTTCTTTATCCATATTATATATATATATATCTTTATCCAATATATATATATATATAATATATATATATATATATATATATATAATATATATATATCACATCTTCTTTATCCATTCATCTGTCGATGGACCTCTTGGCTCTTTCCATAGTTTGGCTATTGTGGACATTGCTGCTATAAACATCAAGGTGCATGTGCCCCTTCGGATCACTACATTTGTATCTTTGGGGTAAATACGCAGTAGTACAATTGCTGGGTTGTAGGGCAGCTCTATTTTCTACTTTTTGAGGAACCTCCATACTGTTTTCCAGAGTGGCTGCAACAGCTTGCATTCCCACCAACAGTGTAGGAGGGTTCCCCTTTCTACTTCTGAGATATTTTTGATCAAAATTACAGGCTGTTTTATGAGTACTGGGGAGAAAAAGCAGTTCCCACCAGGACCTAAGATGGGGTCATTAAAAAAAATCATGACAGATCAATCCCATTTCCTATTTTTGATGTTGCTTGTAGATCAAGCATATGTACACATTTTTTATGGCATTTGGCCAACTTCTCAAAATATCTTTGTGAACAAATAAGGGGTTGACATACTCTGGAAGGTGGCTAGTACTTGGCTGAAGGATTGCATCCAAAGTGTATGAATCAATATACAGTTTTAACCTGCATTAATACATCCATTTCAACTGAATATTCAGAGTAACTATGAACCAGCAGAGGTCAGTCATAGTGCAATAAAAGCTTATATTATGTAGTGCTAACACCCTGATGGACCAAGGTCATATTCAGGGTTAATTAAAACTCTGTCCTGCAGCAGAAAAATCAGTAAATGCTTCCTGTCTCACTATGTTTTAAAAACTCATGAGATTTGATGTTTTAATGATGATGATATTTTTTTTTGTCTGAGTTACCTGAAATCAACAGCTCTTAGATCAAAATATACGGCTTCATTGAGTAATCTAAACAGAATGCAGAGTTTCTTATTTGATCATACACATCAGTGTCAAGTCTATTTTAGCCAATGATTGTTAACTTCAACAACAAGCTCAAAGAACTTCAATAATTGAAGGAAGTAGATGAGGTGGAGCTAATTATGAAACAATTAGTCAAAGTTTATGAAAATAAGAAATATATGAATATTGTATTGTTATATCATATTAAAATAGTTCATTCACCCAGCATATATCATCATGCTCTTATCACTCTACCATCTAGACCATGTTAGGAAATCAAGGAAATAAACAATAAACAATCATAAACAGTCATAAACAATAAAATTATAGATGTCAATTACTTTGTATTTACATGTAATGTAAATCTTATGTATGTGGCAACCATATAGAAAATAGAATATCACTTTTATTTTTTTTTAATTTTTATTTTTTTTAAAGATTTTATTTATTTATTTGAGAGAGAGAATGAGAGAGAGCACATGAGAGGGGGGAGGGTCAGAGGGAGAAGCAGACTCCCTGCTCAGCAGGGAGCCTGATGTGGGACTCGATCCCTGGACTCCAGGATCATGACCTGAGCCGAAGGCAGTCGCTTAACCAACTGAGCCACCCAGGCGCCCATTAGAATATCACTTTTAATACCACAATGTTATATATTCCTTAAAAGTTATGGGAAAATATCTTTTAATCCAATGAAGAGGTGACCTTTGAATTGATTCCTATATTACTAGTCCAAATCAGCCAGCTATGTAGGGATGGGAGCCGAAAGTTCTAGGCGGAGGGAGGGAATGGAAACGTCCTACCATGGGAATGCGCATGTTATATTCTAGGAACCGAAGAAGCCTTTCATAGCTGGAGTGGGGCAAAGTGGTTAGAGTTAATCTGGTCAGGGTTGAGAGGTAAGTGGGGCCAGTTCACATAGTGACTAGTAGTCCAAGGACAGGAATTTGGATTTCAGTCTAAGCAAAGAGGGAAGTCATTGGATGGATTTAGGGCAGGGAAGAGTTTTACCTGATTTGTTTTTAAAAGGGTCCCTCTTGGCTGTTGAGGGGATTATGGAGTGTAGATGATTAAGAACAAAAGTAGGGAGACCAGTTAGAAAACTACTGCATCCATCTAGACAAAAATGATGTTGGCTTGCACTAAGGAGGAAGCTGAAAGATGAAGAGAAGCAGAGCCATTCAGGATATATTTTGAAGGCAGAGCTAAGAGGATTTGAAAATATGGATGAGTTAGAGTATGAACAAAAAGGGTGAATCAAGGATGGTTCCTAATTTGGGAGTTTTGAGTGAATTTAGTGAATGGTTGTGCTGTTAAATATGGATTAAAAATATGACTAAGCATCCACTCTGTAGAGAACACTTTTTTTGGAAAGATATATTCTTCTAACTTCTAAAATACTTTTATTGCTAACAGACTGTGAGTGCAAATCACATAAACATTTAATTGTCATCAATATTTCTATTTTATTTCAAGGAAATATTCTAAGTAAGCATTTTCTTCTGACTTTCTCATTATCTGTGTTGTTAAAACATAGATCAGGGGTCAGTAAACATTTTTCTGAAAAGAGCCAGATAGTAAATATTTTAGGCTTTGCAGTCTATATGAACTCTGTTGCAACTACTCAACCTGGATATTGTAGTGTGAAAAGAACCATAGACAATATGTTAAGGAATGATGTGGCTGTGTTTTAATAAAACTTTATTTACAAAACAGGCAGTAGGCTATATTTGGTTGGGGGATTGTAGTTTGCTGATCCCTGACATAAACTATAGGTCCCTGAACAAGACAATCTAGAAGGGAAAAAGAAAATCAGTTCGTGAAAAAAGAAGTCAAGAACCATGAGAGACTATGGACTCTGAAAAACAAACTGGGGGTTTTGGAGGGGGTGGGGTGGGGGATGGGTTGGCCCGGTGATGGGTATTAAGGAGGGCAGGTATTGAATGGAGCACTGGGTGTTACGTGCAAACAATGAATCATGGAACACTACATCAAAAACTAATGATGTAATGTATGGTGACTAACATAACATAATAAAATAAAACAAAAAAGAATAATAAAATCTTAAAAAAAAAGAAAAAAGAAAAAAGAAGTCAAATACTTATTTGTTGATTGACAACAAAGCATAATGGAAGTTTTAGTATTTATTTATTTTTAGTTTTTTCCCCTTATATTATTTCCGATAGTCAGATAGTCATTCTTCTGATTTCTTCAGGATCCCTCACTCCTTATAATCCTGATAAGACTATAAATCATGGTACTTTGCTCTCCACCACAATGACAGGTCCTTACCCAGTTTTGCCAGACCGAGTAGTTCCTTCCCTCTGGTCACAGAGATTGGGCTAAATGTGGGTGCACTATTCAAGCAAGGTCAATTAGAATCTTCCCTGCACTTGATATGTAGATAGTAGGAGACAGTTTTCTTGACTGAGGGCCTGCTAAGAAGGGGCTAACGTTGTATAAATTACACGGGCTATTTTGCCAGGCATTTGTTCTGTTCAGAACAGAGATAAACAGAATCAAGAGCCATGACAACATTGGGAAGCTTAATCCAGCTATGTCTAAAGTCCTCTGCCAGGACTTCCTAGTCTGTAAATCAGTAAATTCCTTTTTGTTTCAGCTAGTTTGAGTTGAGTTTTGATCAGTTGCAGACAAAAGTTTTTAGACAAAAATACTGCTTCATTGAATTTGGAAGGGGAAGACAATTACCATTTGAATTCCTTGAATGTGCTGAGCATAATACATGTTAAGCTTAGTTAAACTTGAAATAGTTTTATGTTTGAGGTTGAGAGGACAGGGACTCAGAGTTAAGCGATTTGCTTGAAGTTACGTGAGTTTTTGGTCGAGTTATGATCTGACTGTTGATGTTTCTGACTCCAAACACCACGCTATTTATGATACCATGTAGTAAGGAAGCATAAAAATTAAAGGACATAACATAATAAAAAAAAATTAAAGGAAAAGATAATATAATATAATTTTTGGATTTCTCTATTTCTTTTAAAGTAGTTTCATCTAGGGCTCCAAAACTGCATGAGAATAAAGGTGATTCTTGAAGCATCAGAAAGACAGCTGAATCTCTAAGAAGTTTCTTTAGTAGACGTAGTATATGAGCTGTTAAGCAATCAATCACGGGCCAACTTTCAAAGCTGCTTTGAATCTTAAAATGGAATGTTTCTAGCTTAATTGTCCATAGGCTAAAGCTGGAAAATGTTAGCCTTCTTTTTTCCTGCATAGAGAGACCAGATTTCACATGTATGCAGGAAATGCGGAGCCAGGCAAACCATTCATTTCCATATCTCTAAGTAGGCTTTGCGAGTTTGATGAGGAAGGGCAAGTAAGGGATATAAAATCAGCATCAAAGATTCATGCTGAGGAAACTCTTCTTGAGAGCTATATGGAGACAGGAGTACAAGAAGGGTTTCTTCCTAGGTGGAAAGAGGTGATAATTAAACATAATTTGTAGAAGAAAATTAATAGTGATGGACTTGAATCCTTTATAGCAAATGTAAATTTCAAAGCAATTTTGTGTGGAGAAGTAAAAGGCTATAATATATGGCTGAGTGGTATACGCTGACAGTAATGGTCCTCTTGTGCAGTGAGTTATTAAAGACTTTCATCTCACGGTTTTCAACAACGAAAAGGGAAGCAGTTTGGGGGCATTTTCTGAGATATGTCCCTTGTGTTGATTTAGCTTGTATGCTCAGTAGGTTATCTCAACAGCTGTATGGAAAAGGTTAAATTTGCTAAGGAGATGAAAGACTAAACTGTGAGAAGTGTGCTATTTCAGAAAGATGTATTGTTTCCTCTCTGAGACTAGCAAACCATGACCTTGGACAAGTCATTTAATCTCTCTGGGACGTGGTCTCCACATCTTGTCCAAGGATGTTGTCCATGCTTTTTCCAGCTCCAAAAATCTAGGATTCCCCTCTTATGATAAGAATAGCCTCTTGGGAATGAGTTTTCCTCTCCCTCTAGGGAGTTTGTCCCAAAGAAATCTCAGGGATATTTCACTTGGAGTCATTTTCTCTCTCTTTTCCCTAATTTTTGAAATGGATTCTAGAATAGTTCCAGAACTGCATCTCCTTCCGGGAGCACAAGACAGGGATAATGAAGGACCAGAGCCATTTCACAAAACTTGTCACTCAAGATCTCACAAAGGTCTACAGAAGGAAAATTTGTCTAGGAACCAACAGCTCAGCCCAACCGGATCACAAAACAAATGACTATAGGTTTGGGATGTTCTTTAACAGTCTTGGCTTGTGAGAATTGGATCCCACAGCTCTTGGATATTCTGTTCAACTTTTTTTGCTATTTGTGTTTCACTTGGGAAGTTTCTATTAACCTATCTTTAAGTTCACTGGTTCTTTCTTTGGCTGTGTCGAGTCCAGTTGGGAGCTGTCGAAGACATTCTTTATTTTTGTGTTTTTGATTTCTAACATTTTCTTTTGATTTTTTAAAATAATTTTCACCACTCTGCTAAAAATACCCATTTGATCTTGCATGTTGTCTATTTTTTTCATTAGAACCCTTAACAGATTAATTATAGTTACTCAAAATTCCTTTTCTGTTAATTTAAATTCCTTATCTGTTAATTCTGAAATATGGTTATGATGATTGCTTTGTTCCTCAAACTGTTTTTTCTTGCCTTTTGATAGGCCTTTCGATTTTTTGCTGAAAGTCTACATGTATCAGTAGTAACTCCTGAAGTAAATAGACCTTTTGGGTGGAGGATTTATATTAATCTGGCTATGAGTTGGGCTGTGTTTAATGTTTGTTGTAGCCATAGGGAGTAGAGAGTCCAGAGCCCTCTAGCCTCACTGTTTTTGTTTCCTCCCTTGGCCTTAAGCCTTCTCTTTGGATTACTTCTCAGAGGCAGTCTCCGTCCTACAGCTTTCTCAGCTATAATTCTGTTATCCCAAAGGTTTGCTGGTGTGGTGGTTGGGTGTCGGGGAGGGAAGACACCTCAGTCATTTAGTGGACCTCTGTCTCATGGTGTGGCCTTCATGAGTGTTTCCGTCCCTCCTCAAGGCATGCAGCTTCCCCCCACCTCCCCTGTACCAAGCTTCCAAGACATTTCCTTACGCTCTGTCCCTGTTAACTTTTCCTCTCCTCCCTCAGGTGAGATACAAGTGCTAGAAGAGAGTGTGGTGGAAAGGACATCTCTTTCCCCAGGTGAGATAAAGTTTCCGTATTGCTCTATGCTGAAGTATTTCATCCCAGAGATTAAATAAGCCTTTATTATAGAAAAGGAAAGGAGAGGATTGCCTTTGCTGTTTTTCCTCTCCCCCCTGTCAGCACCATAGAAGATGTTTCTTGGATCCTTACTGTGAGAATCTGTGGGTTTCCTGGAAGGAAAACCCAAGAAAGTGTGTGGGCTCTCTGATTGTAGCATCCAGGAATTTGTCATGATCATGCTAGTTAGCACTCAGACTACAGCAGTCTGTCAGAATTACTAGCAAAGGAAGTAGCTTTAATTTATGGCTTCCAGTGGCTTCAGCCCCAGGTAAGTATATCTCTAGTGCTGTATCTCTCTGGATGCCCCCGTCTCTAGATTCTGGAGCGGCAGTTTGCTCTAATACCTCAGTTCTGTGATAGGTTTAAGAACAGTTGTTGATTTTTACTTTGCCCAGCTTTTTATTGTAATGATGAAAGTGGTAACTTGCAAGCTCCTTAAGTGTCAGAGCTGAAAGAGATAGACTCGTGTCTACCAATTTTAATGAAAAAAAAAAAAATAGATGTGCTCCATTTCAATCCTAGAGACCCACACAATTTGCACAAATAGAAAGATATGTAAATTGAACAAGTCAAACAACTTTATATAAGATAGGAGCAATCATTAAAACCAATAAGATACATAATGTAATACAGGTTTGTTGTGCTGACTGTAAGATGAAGAGAAAATTCCAGAATGGGTGCTAGATGATGAAGGAGAGGTGCAAGGAGTTACTTTTTGGAAGGTGCACTCATCATTCTGTACCTCTTTCTTAGTTAACATTTTGGAGTTCATGTTTTATCTTGCAAGCTCTTATAAATAAAATCAAAGGACAGAAAAACATCTATCTAAGAAAATGAAGGCTAAATCCAAAAACACATTGAAACATATGGAAAAAGCACACATACTCAACAGACTGAAGAGATGAAGAGGAAGCACTTCTTTATCCTTCTCACTTGGCATATATTCACAAATAAAAATGTTTTGGTTCATTGAACCATGACCTGTAGTTTAAATTTGTTCCATATGATATTCTCTGACTAGAAAGTGTGTCTAATAAATTGCTGAATGTGTCTTTGCTTAAAAATATACCATTGAAATACCACATCTTAAAGTATATTTACTCAGTGTGTTTTAGGTGAAAAAGTCATTATACCAAAAAAAAAAAAAAAAAGTTGTATCCAAAAAATGGTAAACTTTGTCAAGAGCTGTTATGGCAAAACATCATTCACTGAGCAGTCCCTATGTGAAGCGATTCTATAATTAGTTATAGTTTTTATTTCTTTTAAAGTCTTGAATCAGTTAATTAGTAACTGTTTCCTCCAGAGCAGTGTAAAAACCATAGAACACTTTCATTTTCCCCATTTTTTCCCCTAGCTTCTACCAAGGCCCATGTGGTAGCTGCCTGGAATTTGAGCTCATATTATTGTTAAAATTCTTTTTTTTAAATACTTAGTTAGACCTGACAACCAGTGGTTCTCCCTTCTCTGTTGACTGTATCATCCTACATACTCCTCCTTATTTCTGGATTCATTTTCTTTCCTGATGTAGTTCATCATCTGAGAAGCAGTTATTTTCAGAAACGATCTGAAGTTATAGACCTTTGGTGCCCAAACTCACCCTGAAATGACAACGTGTGCAAGTATAGATTTCTAGAATTAAAGTATTTTCCTGAGCACTTGTAAGTGCTCCACTGTCTTCTTGTAGCCAATATTGTTGATGACAAATCTAGTGTTACCTGAATTCTTAAAGTAGGTTCTGAGGCAAAGATGGGAAGATAAGTAGATTTTCTTTACCGCTCATGCCCTGAGCTGGATGGATCTATAGTATGTCAACATAGCATTGGTGCTATTGTAGTTTGTATTTTAGTTTTGCTCTGTCATCCCTCTTAATTTAAGTGCATGTCTTTCTTAAGTTTTTAGAAATTATCTGTGATCTTTTGGAATATTATTTTCCCTTCATTCTCTCTATTCCTTCCTCCACAACATCTATTACATGTTGGGACTTCTGTTCTATCCTTTTAATAGTCTGTGGATATTTAGAATCGGATTATTTGTTTCTTATAATGAGATATTTGGAGTTCTTTATATATTCTGGATACAAGTCCTGTAATTTAGATATGTGATTTGCAAATATGTTCTCTCAACCTGTGTCTTGTCTCTTCATTCTCTTAATAGTATCATTCAAAGAGCAGAAGTTTTTAATTTGGATGTAGTCTAATTTATCATTTTTTTATGGCTTCTCTCCTTGTGGCTAAGAAAGACTTTCTCTTACATTTTCTTCCAGAAATGCTATAGTTTCAGGTGTTACATTTAGGTCCATAATACACTGTGATTTAATTTCTGTAAATATTGCAAGATATGAACTAAAGTTTTGTTTTTGTCTTGTTTTGCATATTGATGCCAACTTTTTCCAGCATCATTTGTTAAAATGGCACTTTACTCTCCGCCAAATAACTTTTCCCTCTTTTTTGAAAGTCAACTAACCATATCTATGGGGGGTCTACTTCTAGTTTCTCTATTCTGTTCCATTGTTCATCTATCACACTTCTTTGATTACTGCAACTTCATAATAAATTTTTTCTTTAATAATAACTCTTGAAGTCAGATAGTACAGTTCCTCCAAATTTTCAAATAAACTTTTTCAAAGTTGTTCTAACATTTCTAGGTCCTTTACATTTCCATGAAAATGTTGCAAACAGCTTTTCAATTTCCACTGAAAAGCATTGGAAAATTTGATTGGAATTGCATTGAATCTTTGGCTCAATTTGGGAAGAACTGATACCTAAATGATATTGAGTCTTCAGATTCATGAATATAATATACCTCTCCATTTAATTATGATTTAAAATTTCTCTCAGCTGTAGAAAGGAAAGTTCCTCAACTTGATGAAAAACCTGCAGCTGATATCATTCATAAGGCTGAAAGCTTCATGCCTATGATAGGAAATAAACAAGAATGTCTGCTGTCACTATCTCTGTCTAATGTTGTATGGGAGATCTTACCCAGTGCAATACAACAAGAAAAAGAAAAGTGAACAGATTTAAAAGGAATAAGGAAGGCTATACTTATTTGCAGACAATAGGATCATTTATGTAGAAAATCCAAGAAATCTACAAAAAGCTAGGCAAACTAAAGAGTGATTTAAGTAGGATGGCAGAATATAATGTCAATATACAAAATTGAATTTCTATATAATAGCAATCAACAATTGGAAGTTGCAATTAAAAATAATACCATTTGCAATATACATTAAACATTACATAGAGATAAACATTAAACATTAAATAGAGATAAATATAAAATAATCTGTGCAAGAGCTGTGTGTTGAAACCACCAACTACTATAGGGAGGATTGTACAGTATTCATACATCTGGCAACCGAATAATGTTATAACGCCAAATTTTACAAAATTAATCTCGAGATTCAATGAAATAATAGTCTCAATCAAAATCTCAATGGGATGTTTAAAGAAATTTATGATTTGATTCTAAATTGTATGAAAATGCAAAAGCCAGAATAGTGAAGACTATTTTGAAAGTGAGGATCATTGGAGTATGTAACCTGTTGGCAAGACTTACTATTAAGCTACAGTAATTAAGACAGTGTGATGGACATATAATTTAATAGAATAGAATAGACAGTCTAGAAATAGTCTCACACCTATATGGTTAATTGTTTTGCAAGAAACCTGCCAGGTAATTCAGTGGGAGAAAGAAAATTCTTTTTATCAAATAGTCCTGAAACAACTGGACCTCACATTGAAAAAATTAACTTCCCCTGTTATCTCACACCATGTATAATAAATAAGTCATCATGGATCATAGGACTAAAGAGAGAAAACTATGCAATTTCTAGAAAAATCTAATGGAGAACATTTTTGTGACCTTGAGTTACGCAAAGCTTTCTTGATAGGACACAAAAAAAGCATGAAACATAACAAGAAAAAAAATGATGAAGTGGTCTTCATCAAAATTAAGAAATATGCTATTTTGAAAACAAAAGAGCAAGTACATCCTGGGAGAACATTTGCAAAACATATCTGATAAAGAACTTGTATTCAGCATAAATAAAGAGCTCTCACGATAAAATAGTAAGAAAAATACTTTTTAAAAACAGCAAATGGTTTGAACAGTTATTTTGCCAAAGAGTATATATGACTAGAGAAGGAATGAAAACACGCTAAGTATTCTTACAAAATTGAAAGGGAAATTAAAACCAGATGAAATTTCTACTGGATATTATACATCCAGTAGAATAGGATGTCTAAAATAAAAGACCAACAACCTAAGTGTTGGTGAGGATGTGAAGCAATTACACCTCTCATTGCTGGTGTAAACACAGAGTTATGCCGCCACTTTAAAAAAACATCGTTGGCAGTTTCTAATGAAGTTAAACATACCTTTGCCATTCAACCCAGCATTTCCACTTCTGAGTATTTATTCAAGGAAAATGAAAGCATATGTCTGCTTATTTCATATGTATGGAAGACATGTACCGAAATGTTCATATCAGCTTTATTCTTAATAGCTCAAAACTGGAAAAACCCAAAGGTATGTAGATCGGTAAATGGGTTCACATATTGTGACATGTCCATTGGAGGAATACTATGTAGCGGTTTGAAATAATCAATGACATGATGAATCCTAAAAGTATTATGCTAAGTGAAAGAAGCCTGACACAAAAGCCTGCATATTGTATGATTCCACTGGAATAAAATTCTAGGAAAGGCAAAAAGAACTACAGTGACAGCAAGAAGTCCAGCGGTCACCTTGGGCTGGCATGGGAAGGACTGACAGCAAAGAGGCAGAGGGTACTTGTGAGGTGGTGAAATTACTCCAGACCTTGACTGTTGTTGTTACATGACTATCTGTATTTGCCAAACTCATAGAATTGTACGTTTTAAATTGATGATTTTTGTAGGTAAAATATACCTCAATAAAGCTGATAATAATAATAAAAAAGAAAGGCTCAGGAATGACAGAGAAAGTAAAGAACCATTTTTCTTTGGGAAGAAAAAGCTGAGGATAATATAAGAGACCACTCAGAAAACTTTCATTCCATCAAAGTCAGAAGTGGCTCCATGAGGAAAGTCTCCTGAATAACCTAGCTGTGTTCTTCGCTCCTGACCGAAATTCCCATTTTTTATTCTGTTTTTTTGTTACCTGTTCCTTGAAATTAAAGATTGTTTGTTCCCTTATTGGCAAAGAACCTTTAACATTTCAGCTTTGATATTCAAAGGGTAAACAAATCGCATTATTCCCATTTCACCATTGCTGTGCGGAGACAGTATGGCAAGAGGCTGTTAACTTCCTTCCCCCGTACACACACGTGCAGGCTGCCGGCTTGCTTCAAGACTGATTGCAGAACCCTTAGCCCCCTCCGTCGAGCTGGGATCACACATGAGCCTATAGAACGAAGGGCTTTGTGAATCTTTCCCTTACTTGCCTTAGCAACTGCTTAGTCCTAAAAGCTGTCTAGCTAGAAAAGATTTGTAACAGTAGGAACTGTGGACTCAAGATATTTCTAACTATGGTTTAAAAAACCCCACAGAAACATAGAGGTGAGTGTAATCGTTTTCAGCCATCCTTGTTAGCTTGCCACACGTGTATCGATGGCTTCATTACTAACATAGTCACACAAAAGTATTTAGAAGTTTACTTCTCTTTGGAACATCTTTATCCCACACCTTTTATGGCTTTTTCATCTTCTGTAACTGTCATCTTCAGCATTTGCCGCCCTTCTCAAGAGAGAGGAAGAAAAATATGTTGTGTATATAATATATGATGACTCAACCCTGTTGTTATCATCACTCATAGGAGAGATGGGGGATCATATGGTATGAGTTATCCCTCACTCCCTCATTCACAGAGATAAAAACATAGAAATGCCACTTCCACATTTAGGCAAGATATACATACTAGGAATGGTGGAGCAAAATAAATTGTCCCAGTAACTCCTATATTCTTTCCACAATAAAATGGCAGGATTGAGGGAAGCAATGGAAGCCTTTGGAATAAAATCATCATTCCATCAAGTGTGATCTTTATATTTATTTAGATAAAGTCTCCCAGTGTTTTGGGCTTTCCAGCAGCTACAGGGACCAAAGAGAGAGTCTCTAAACACATCTACTTGTATGTGAAATGGGTAGATTCCAGTTGATGGTTTTCCGGTTCAAGAGTTAGATTTGCTTATGGAATTTAGGGAATCATGAGTAATTGCAAATTTTTAGCAATAACCCTTAAAAAAGAGCTTCAGTGTTGTAACTTTGGACTCATTCTTCACCATAATTTACTCAGTACAAATATACTTCTATAGCACTACTCATGTTAATGTCTATGCATAGTGACCTGTTCCTGGATTTGGTTTAAGGACCCTTGTTTAAGTGTTTTCCCATATTGAAACTGTGTGTATTTGGAGCTCTGAAAATCATAGCAATTGATTCTGGTCTTTGTATGAGATAATCACTGTCCCACCAAAGTCCACCCCCCAAGTTGCAATTTGATAGGAATTTGTGAAACTGTGTTATTAAAATCCCATGAGACGGGTACAGAGTAATCGAGTGATATTTACTGTTCAATAAATTTTTCTCTCTAGCAACATATAGCTCTTTAAAGAATGTTCCTAAAAATATTAACATATTTCAAATTTTCTTGCATCTATAAGCCCTGGTATATATCATTCTTGCAAAGCGGCATGGGAACTTAAAAAAAAAAAAAAAACACCAAAAAGACAATTCCAGAAAGGTTTTACATGTGGACTCTTATTTGTGGCAAGATCATCTTTCATCCTTAGTGAGACTATTAGAACTGCAAGGGAACCTCAAGGACTGTTAAGATGATTAAGAACCACATTTAATAGTTGCTCCAGTAGCATCTTGACAAACATTTTAATTTTATATCTCTCAAGTAAGCCCATAAAACAGCATGATCTAAAAATTCTTAACAAATATATTAATAAAAATTTAAACATGCAGGTATTACTTATGCTGTTTTGAGTTAATTACATAATAACATTGCCTTGTATACACCTTAATTAGATTAAATATTGATCAGTGCACTTTTCATTGATACTTCATTATGACACAATAACTGTCTTGTTATATCCAGATGAAACTTTAAATTAATTAAAGAGTTTGGATGTAAATGAAAAGTTATGGAAAGAAATCCCTTTTAAACATAAACAGGACTAGAAAGCTCAGTCTATGAATTAAAGCAGAAAAGAAAAATTCAACTCAACCTATTTTAAGGGTTTAAAGTAATTAGATCTAAGAATGATGATCCAATTTTTTTTTCCATAGGCTTCAGCTGTAATATTAGTTAGACTAGGTTCATCTATCACTCTGTGTTAAGGAAGAGGTTATGAAATATTACAATTATTCCTAAGGATTATGGTCTTTGTTTATTTCAAAAAGAAGCTAGATTTTAAACAGCATCTAAGATTTGTTAGCATGTGATTAAGGCTGTTTATTTTCATGTTGATGAGCTGAGAGCTGTTTCAATGGAGAGATGTTGTAATTTTCCCATGATCTGGAAAATAATTCATGGCACTTTTTATGTTGTCATTAACTGTCATGTCTCTTGAGTTAAATATGAGCCCTGTCATTTGGAAGTCAGAAAGCGGCTCCTAAATTTCTCAATTTCATTAGCAATTGATTCAAATCATTTCCCGAAAATAGTCTGAATTGACATATGAATTGTAGTGGTTCCTCAGCTTGGTGATTAATTAATCAAGCCATCAGGTTCACATTAAACTATTTATCAATCTTACGATTTCCTGCTTTTCAGAAAAAATTAAAAAGCAGTCTAATGATATTTTATGAGTTTGGAGAAAAATTAAAATGGGACCCAAAAAAGTAAGCTGTCCTTCCTAATTCTGAAGCTTTGGGATGTCAATTTCTGTCAGCCAAGACACTCGGGAAGAATGAGCTGGAATGTGTACCCCGGAGACTGTGCCTTGGGTCATCCTGCGGGCCTCAGTTTCTCCATCTGTAAAATAAGAAAAATGAAATAAATGATCTCTCATTTTTCTTTCACTTTTAAAATTATATGAGTCCGTGAATCAAAGTGGAACGTGACGTTGTTACTTTTATTTTTAGTATTTTGATGTGCACCATTGTCTTTACATTAACAAAAACCAAACAAACAACTTAGCGTTATTGATAGAGCCTCAGAGACTCCAAATTAAAATTGTAATTGACGTTCTTGGAGCAACACTGGACACTGTTCTGCAATTTGCATTTGAAATACTGTTTTCCACTGAAGGCCGCATTAGTCTGGGTCTTTTCTGTTGTGCTGTTACAACAAGGGACCACAGTTGATTGCTTCAGCCCAGAATGACAGTATGAACCTTTCCAAGCGTTGGTCTGCACCAAAAGCTGTTTGTTAGCTGAGAAAACTGCTGGCACAACATCAAGTTGTTTGCCTATTTAATTTCATTCAGACTTTGTTGAGTTCCGTTAATAGCCCGTTCTTTTCCAAATAAACAACTAGCCAACCGAATTCAGCCCCTTTTCTTTCAAATTTGCTGTGTGTATAACTACAAAGCAAACGTCTCAGTCCACACAAATCCCTCTGGTATTACTTACAGAACACTGAGGTTTCTCTCTTAAAGTTAACTGCATTTTAAGTGCTGGGCTGCCTCTGGTGTTCTAGAACAGAGCGTGCAAGCCACACAGAAAGGCCCTTATGTGGGCGCCTACACTTCTCTCCCCTGCCTGCAGTGCTGGGACAGAGACCGCGTTTCTGGCTTCATCTTCCAGGCCACGGCCTTCTCAGGGAGACGGAGGAAATGAAATGTCCTTTTCCTTATTTCTTTTCCTCCTCGGGGCGAGCTGAGGCTAGTAGGCCCCGTGCGGGGCCAACTGCAGACTTCAGACTGAGTGAAGAAAACAGAGAAACCACCCAAGAGTGCCTGGCTTCCTCGGAGGCTTTGGGGTTAAAGACCCTCCTCCCCCAACAGTGGGAAGGTCTCGCCTCTTGAGGAAATGGATGGAGGCATTTGGGTCTGGGGTCTCACCAGCACCACTGCAGTGCTGACCGTCCCCCACCTCTCTGCTGCCACGGACACATGTGCCTCTTATCAATGAGGAGGGTGAGAGCCAAGGAGAACTTGCCCAAGAATGACACTTTTTGGAAGACTCTGGTCTGTAGGGGAATGGGGTGGGAAGGGTTTTACAGGTAGGCTTTGTGACATGCAAACCCACAAAGGACCTCGCATTTAGACTTCAACTGTATCTCCAAATGAACTTATTCATACAACTGCCAAGATGCATGGCAGATTTGGAGAAAAAACAAGGTTCATCACATCACCAGAAACCTGTGTTAAATTTCGGAAAAATAGTCTCCATAACCCCCATTTTATCAATTTGGTGATTATCTCAGACATAGCACATTTTTTTTAAGTAAGCTCCATGCCCAGCCCAATGGAGCCCAATGCAACGCTCGAACTCATGACCCCGAGATCATGACCTGAGCTGAAATGAAGAGTCAGATGCTTAAATGACTGAGCCCCCTCTGCACCCTGCACAATACGTATTTTTTTAACTTAAAGAGTTAACTTGTTTAGCATAACCGGTTAAACATATAACATGATTTTCATAACTCTGTTTCAGTATTTCTTTGTATTTTTTTCACATACCAGGAGCTTTAAGGAAGCAGAGAAGTCCAGGCCTCTTTCAATCTCTCTGAGGCTTTGCTCATTCGTCCTGGGCATCCTTCATTTTCATCTCCACGATGCCAGAGTCCCACTCCGTGGGAAGACAAAGCCATGTAGTAAAAGGAAAATAACATATGGGAGAAGCACATTACAAGTACCAAATGAATGACCTAAGGCCTATAACAGCCTTGGTGCATTGCCAAAAGACACCTCCAATTATATTACTAAAGAGAAGGAAAAACCCCTCACCTCTAGATGATATCCTACTCCTGCTATTTTGTTATAATGCACTTGTAATGCATAACTATCCCAAGCCCTTTCTGGAATATGCCATGCTTTCAAACTCCTGGGCTAGCACTGTGAGGATGGAAAGGAATTGCATTTGCAAATGTCAGCCTACCTCATCCATCTCCCCTCATTCAAACAATACGCATTCGAGGTTCAGCAATCGGAGTTATATATTTTTCCTTAATGTTGTTGTAAGGTAATGGTTCTCTTATCTGAAATTCATCAGCCTGCTATAAATTTAAACTCCATTACTGCCAATAGAGAAAAGCTAAGCACCAAACCACTTTCAATAAATTTGCACTTATGCAATTGAACTGATACGGCCTCAGAGGAAAAGGTGAAACTCGTCTTGAGATATTTAAGTTAGTCTGAGTCACTGCTTCGTCTGGTGTTAAATTGGATCCATCGAGAAATGTAGGGCAGCACTCATCAGCCCTGAGTTATAAGAAGAGATTTCAGGCTGAAAAAAAAATCTGTCTCCAGCATTCATTATTAGATGGTATAATTCTAAGAAACAAGTGGCTGGCTCTTATTTGGCACAACTAAATGCTACAAATGGAAATCTTGATGGATGAATATTTTTATGAACAACATTAATCAGGCTCAGACCAGCCCAGGTCCTGGAGATTTGTCACGTCCAGTCATGAAGCTGTAAGTGAGGATGTCTCTGTACTCAAAGCAAAGAGGGTAATTATAAACATTTGCACGAAGCTTCAGGATTGACAGATAATATCCACCCAGATCTATACACCCGCCCAGGGATACAGCAATTGATGTTACCATCCTCTATTTCTGATCAGAAACCTGAGGCTCAGATATGTGAAATGACCACCTTTCCTGGGTTTGGGAAAGTAATGACTTATATTATGTCTTCGGGGCCCTGTGCTTCTGGCAGTGGAAGATTGAGAACACACCTGATTCAGCGGTCTTGCAAAAGGCTGCCAGGTTCTCTTGGTGAAGAAGGACATCTTGATCAGGAGCCAAAAGAATAAAATGAGGTACCCACAAAGTCACAGTTGTAGCTTCCTTGGAAAGGGGGCCTCCAGAAGCTGACCTTCTGGAGCAGTCCAGCCTGGGGAGAGGGGTCAGCTGCCCAATTAGCATTGATGGTTTACAGGCAGAGGACGGCGTGACCAGGCCAGAGCTCCCAGGCTGGTAAGGACTAGGGATTTAGATATTTAAGATGAGTTCTATTTATGGGCGGAAAAAACCCGTCTCTGTGGACTCGAGCATGGGAAGTTTAACTCCCAGGGCATAATGAACAGGCTACAGTTGGTGGGGGCTTAGCTGTCAGACGCACACACACACATGCCCACAACCACACACCCTCCCCGGCCCTTTCTCCCAGCCCCAGCCTCAGTGCCCATTCCAAGGCCAGAACTGGCATCACATACCCGTTGTAAGAACTGAACAGCATTTGCACTTAATTGGATGATATACATTATTCATGAGCCTTGAGTCTGTGATGATTTTGGCATTCATTAGGGGGGAAAAACGGGGCATTAGTTTTCGTGGTACAAAACATTCCGTATTAAACTTCATTTGCAATCCACTTTTAAATGTGAGGAATTAGAAATGCTTTTAAGCAAAGTTAGGAACTATGAAATAGCTGGAAAACAAGTAGCCACAACTTCTAAAGATTGGCAAAGAAAGGAGTAAAAGCTGGGATTTTTCAGATGTCTCCCTACTCAGAGCTCCAAGCTCCAAGTATAGAAGAAGGAAAGTCACTCTAAAATTAAAACAGGTTCATAAAAATTACAATGATAATAATGATACGTTTGTATGCATATGCACAGACTTATGTATGTACATACCATATACATTACATATGGATATCTATATTTTATATTTGAATACATGTATATATGCCCACATATTAATATATATTGTATATATAATACACATATATTCAACATTTATTTAAAGCAATGGATGAGTTGAGGGTTTTGTTTTGTTTTGTTGTGTTCTTTTACTACGTCTATTTTTCCAAAATAAAGGCATCATTTCCTGAGAGATAAATGAGACCTAGTTTAGTGTGGTATCATGCCCTTCTTCATTCCATTTAGAATAAAGACTTCAAATCATACCAGAAGTTTCTCTAGAATGAGGTTAAATCCGCCTCATTTCCCTTTTCACAGGTAATCTAGAATCTCAGAGTTGAGATCATCTAAGTCAATCCCTTTATTGTGCAAATGAAGAAACTGAGGCACAATGAGGAGTCTGGGAGCCCTAGTGCTCAGGGGGTCGGTGGTAGAGGAATTCGGGCTTTCTCAGGAACCTTTATGCACCCGCTCCCAACATGGCATGGCTCCCTGGGAAAGCCCCTTAGTCATGGGCCTTGAAGTCACCCAAATCTGGGTGCAGACATGGGAGGATCATAGGCAAGCCTCTTTATTTGTTAAGGCTCAATTCTTCAGTTATAAAATAAAGACAAATTTTGGATGTTAGGAGTTTTAAGGTGATAGCTATAGGTAAAGTCCTTTGGACAAACATACATTAGGTCTCCATAAAACTTTCCTGTGACTGGTTTTTTATTTTAAAGTCTGAACACACAGTCCACCTGGACATTTCTTCCTATTGCTTGCTAGCTGTCCCACATTGGTGACACTTGTCTAATGTTCTCAATTAGACGTGGAGTCCCTCAGATCAGTTTCATCTTTAGTCCCACTTAGTATTCCCCAGTTTCTGGTCTTCATTCAACCAGCAGGTGCTCAGCAATGCTACCAACTGTGTTTTATACAGTGGGACAATTTATGATGTGTGGTCTTTTCACATGTCCCTATAGTGTTGATGTACCTGCCATCAGAAATCAGTGACGATTCTGTACTGCAGAAAATCCCACTTACAAGAATATTGACAAGCAAAATTCCCCTCATTGTCTCAATTAATGCCCGCAAAGACCCAGGCAGGCAGTTACCACCATCTGCATTTAATAGAGGAGGAAAGCAAGTTTGGGGGGGGCGGGGGCGGAGGGAGCTAGGTGCCTGCAGTCCAGCAACAAAGGGATGGGCATGGAAAATAATCTCAGGTTTCCCATCCTACAGCCAGCAGGGACCCCACTCAATACCCTGTCTCTCGGTATAGACTCACTGTCTGTCGTTGTGGGTTGCACTCCACAAAGCAAGGCCCCTATTTCAGTACGGTGCTTTCAGAAGAGTAGGATAAATAAGTTAACTCATTTTTGCGAATGTGTTATTTGAGAAAGCCCCAAAGCTAGAGTAAAGTGATTGCCCGTCACCAAGGGTCTGAAGCATGGCTCCAAGAGGCTCATCATAAGAGGGAAATTTCTTCAAAGTTTCCCATTAAAATTCATATCCATTTGAACCAACTCCACATTAAAATATATGTGTTTATTTTGATACACATTTACTGCTTAAATCTTGAAGTAAAATAGGCATTCCAAGAAAATACACCATTTTCTCTTCTGGTTCAGGGCACCCATGGCCCAAAGCTATACCCTGAGATTCAGAAGAATGGTTGGGGGCTCTCTGTCTGTATGGTAATCCCCCAGTCTCGGCTCCAGCCCAGATGCGCGATGACCCCCACAGTCTATTACCATCAGGACACAGCTAATGGGCCTCGATGAGGGCGGGCCCACACACGCAACCGGGCTGACCCATCCGTCAATTTTTCTTAAGGAGCCACTGAGGATGCTTGCTTCCCACAAAAGCCCTAAGAGCAGCTGAACTCATTTCTCTTCTGTCCATGTGTATTAATTCCCGTTTCTGTAATGAGATACAGAGGAGAAAAAAGGGCTGAGGACTGATGTGGAATCAGATTGGGCCTGATGACTTATGGCGCCAGCCTCCTCATCAGCGATGTAAAACCGCCCAGGCTCTATTTACTGCTGCTGTCAGCAGGATCGATAAATAACATTTTCAGTGACATGAAGAGGGAACGTGTGAGCTCAGTGAAATGAAGGGGAGCCGGAGGTAGACGCAGACAATGCCTGTTTTCCCTTCCTGCCCCGGCAGGAGTCACCTGTCTGGCTGGAGGAGAGAAAGGGGCACCGATTTGGTTTCGCTTTTAAGGGAGGAGGCTGCATCCCAGGAGGAAGAGAGGGCTTCTTGGCTGAGAGGGAAAGCAAGGAGGGGCATGGTCCATCATCATCGCTCTCACTTCCCTCCTAGGCTGAGCCCCAGCTCCAGCTGAGCCTGTGAGCCACCATCGGCTGGCCTGGGTGGGTAATGCCCCACATTCTTGGCCACTTCAGAGAGAGGCATTTTGGCTCATTGCTTAGACTGGGAAAAAGAGTACAGGGCCAACATAGAACTCAGAGGAGGCGAGCCTGACTGCCAGAGGGCTGAGAGGATGCAGACCATTGAGAAGGGCCTCAGTGGTTAGAGGCGTTAGGCGGGGTGACCTAGAACAGAGCAGAATTCCAATTCCCTCCCGCAAGAGTTTGGAGTCAAGAGTTAACATAGTCGCAGACTTCCCACTTTGAGGGAATCTCTGAGGTCATCAGAATCATCTCTTCAGTACACATGAGGGGCTGAGCCAGCCTTGGCCCACGGGGAGATCACTAGCTCTTTCCATGGTAGGCTCCCTCCGTGCCTCCTGGGTGGTGGGATCAGCTGATGCAAGGCAGCGGCATGGCTGACTGGAGCCGGTGAGACTGGCATCCTGCTGCAGGGGCTGGGGTCCCAGGAACATGGAAGACAGTCCCTGGGCACCCCATCCTGCCTTTGCTGTGTGGACAGCTTGGTAGCAAGATGTCCTCAGCTGGAAGCACAGCAAAGAAGCTCAGTTGCAGGTTTTTGATGAACAAAATCACTCTGAGGACTTCATTTGCACTAATTCCTCCCCCCGCCCTGCCCTCGCCACTTTCTTAGCATATTCATTTGGGCTAAAAACCATGCACAGTTAAGAGTCACTTACAAATCTTGTATATGGCAGACTCTTTGTGGCATTTAAAAGTTCTGGCCAAAACCAGCTGTGACAACTCCCGAAGCATGGGGTAAGAGAGAGGAGGGGCAAGGAAGAAGTCATTAGTCTGTGAGTGGAGAGAATGGGAGGCAGAGAGAGGAGAGGGGCAGAAGGACAACGAGAAAGAAATGAGGGGAAAGAGGGAGAAAAGAGGAGAAGAAAGTGCTGGAGGAAAGGGAGGTGAGAGGGGCGGGAGAGGGGCTGGTCAGCAAATCCCTGCTCCCCTCAACTTAGCTCTGGATTTATAAAAACCATTACTTGGGTGGAAAACAACATCACTAGAAGAAGCTCTTCAGATGCCGTGTCGAAAAGTACCAAGACAGAGAATCATAGAATATATCTTCTAATTCCAAGTATCCTTTGGGGAAATCCAGTGAAATCCTCTGGCAACACGAATATGAGAGTTAAAATCCTTTTTTATACTCCTAAGAGTGGATGCTTACTGGATGCCATGCATTGTTCAAAGTACTTTACCAGTATTAATGTACCAAATCTACGTGCCGAGCCTACAAAATTGGGGCCATTACCGTGCCTGTTCTAAAAAGAAGCACAGAGTGTAACTGTCTAGGGCTACACAGTCAGGAATGGAGGAGCCAGGATTTGATGTGGCTCCAGAGCCTGGACAGCTGAGCACCTTCCACTTCTGCCTCTCGTTCACTGTTGAATCGTTCATTCATTCAATGTGTATTTATTGAGCCCCTACTATGTGTCAGTCCCCCCAGTAACACCACCTGGATACAAAGCATACAAGCAAGAATGGGCACATTCTCTGCTCTGAAGGACAACCAGACTGATGGGGTGAGGCCTCACAATCAGTGATGACTGCTTGGTTGTTTGTCTCCATGCTCTGAAAGGGGTAAGCAAGACAGGGGCTCAAGAGTTTGCATTTCTATTAAGCTCCCACATGATGTCAGTGTTGCTGGTCTGAGGAGCTCACTTGGAGGACCATGGAGTTAGAGATAGTGTTGTAAGCAGAGAGAACAGAAACTGAGACCTAGACTGTCGTTGGTTGAGAGGTTTGCAGGTGAAGAGACAGGAGGAGAGAATGTCTATAGGCCTGGGGGCAATAGGCAGATGCCACTTTGGGAAATGGAGGTAATGGCCAGAACCAGGAAGTGTTCTGAAGTGAAGGAAAGGAGGTGACGCTGAGGGGCCAGGTGAATTTAATGCAGCTCTCACCCAGTCAAGGAGAAGTTTATTCCCCATGAAAACTTCCACGGAGCTACCACACAGGGTTCGTTGTTTCCAAAAAGTAAAATCAACAGTCCTTCTGATCAACATCTGATGAGGGTGAAAAGAAATTTCATGGGATCTTGCTAACCCATTTCTTTTTTTTTTTTTTTCTTTTTTAAATTTTTTTATTGTTATGTTAATCCCCATACATTACATCATTAGTTTTAGATATAGTGTTCCATGATTCATTGTTTGTGCATAACACCCAGTGCTCCATGCAGAACGTGCCCTCCTCAATACCCATCACCAGGCTAACCCATCCTCCCAACCCCCTCCCCTCTAGAACCCTCGGTTTGTTTTTCAGAGTCCATTGTCTCTCATGGTTCTTCTCCCCCTCCGATTTCCCCCCCTTCATTCTTCCCCTCCTGCTACATTCTTCTTCTTTTTTTCTTTCTTAACATATATTGCATTATTTGTTTCAGAGGTACAGATCTGAGATTCAACAGTCTTGCACAATTCACAGCGCTTACCAGAACACATACCCTCCCCAGTGTCCATCACCCAGTCACCCCATCCCTCCCACCCCACCCCCCACTCCAGCAACCCTCAGTTTGTTTCCTGAGATTAAGAATTCCTCATATCAGTGAGGTCATATGATACATGTCTTTCTCTCTTTGACTTATTTCGCTCAGCATAATACCCTCCAGTTCCATCCACGTCGTTGCAAATGGCAAGATCTTATTCCTTTTGATGGCTGCATAATATTCCATTGTATATATATATACCACATCTTCTTTATCCATTCATCCGTTGATGGACATCTTGGCTCTTTCCACAGTTTGGCTATTGTGGACATTGCTGCTATAAACATCGGTTGCTAACCCATTTCTAAAAAGAAGAAAGGCAAGTTGGATTTCCAATCACTTATCTGGCCTTCCTCCATGTTGTCTTAGAGAATTTGTTCCAGGTTGCTTTGACCTCATGTTTCTTTTGCCACATGGGAATAATAAACATGCACAAGTCCACGACGTGCCTTCCTCCATGATAAAACCCAGCTCTTTATGGCAACCACATAGGTGACTGCTTCTGCAAATGGTTTTGAGAACTAGAAGATCCCACTGGCTACTCAGGGGGTTCCAAATCCCACCAGTGTAGCACTCCTATTAATCTATGGGATCACCGTGAAACTCCTATTCAGGTGCAAATGTGTATGCAGGAAAGATAATTCATTACTATCACAGTCCTCATAAATACAGTTATAGAAAGGAGTTTGTTGGGATATCTACTTGTTATCCATGGCCTGGGCTGGGACTTGGGGAGCAGAGGGGTCTCTTAGCATTCCTTGATAAAATGTCTTCCCCTGCATAGAGGTTGTGCACTGGACTGTGACAGACACATACAGACACGGCTGTGTCCAGCACCATCTATACACATGTTCAATGTGATATTCATTGATCAGTTCATTTCAGTCCATGTGAAAGTTGCCTCAGGGCTCACAGAGATGGACATACACATTCTCTCCAGCGTTGTTTTACGGCCCCAATCACAAATGGACAACGGAACTTTAGTAGCCACATCTTAGGGGTAGCATGTGAGAGTGGGCACCTAAGTGGGTGGGTCATTTAGGAATAAGTAAAAAGGCAGCATGAAGAAAAAGAGACGAGTGAACTCCAAGAACGATGGTTGGCACAGGGGGATGGAAAAAGGGAATCGAAGGAGCAGCCCTGGGCCACCAAAGGCACAACTGTTTTAGCTTCTGTTGGGGAAGGAGGGGCAGAATTACGGGGTCAGTGAGCTTGGTTGTGGACCTGGAAGAAGCACGATGTCACTACCATGCTCCCTAAGTGAGATAGCATTCTGGTCTGGAAGGGCGGGAGTAGCACACATCTTTCATCAAGATAGACCAAACCAAAACCAAAACCAAACTAAAGCAAGGAAACAAAAATCCCCAAACACACCAAGAAAAAAAAAATCACTTAAGTTTTGAAACATGAATTGCTGTTTGAATTTTCTTTTCTGCCACAAAGGTATATTTTGCTGAGTACCCCTAAGGCATCTGGCAGTTATCCTAGGATGCCATGGTTGTTGGGGGGAGGGGTGGCAGGAGGACGAGTGTGAATAGGAAGCTCTAATCCTCCTTCCGGTTGCTTCCTCTGCTCATTCAAAAAAGTGACTCTTCTTTTTAGAAATGGGTTAGCAAGATCCCATGAACTTTCTTTGCACCCTCATCAGATGTTGATCAGAAGGACTGTTGATGTTTTTTCTCTCTCTCAAAACCTGATAGATGTCAGGCCCCTAGCTTGTTAACTGCTGATTTGGCTATCATTAGTTTCTGCTTCAGATGACTGCCCCATTTATCTTGGCTTAATACATTACCATGCCAACATACGGTGGTATATAGGGATTCTTTTATTATGCTCAAGTAGCATATTGAAGCATGTTTCAATTTAGAGTGACACACAAATCTAACTTACCTCACCCTTTAATTTGACTCAGTGGAAACACAATGTGGGCCTAACAGACAATGTACAGTCTATTAGCAATTTTACAGTGAATCACTTTTAGAGACTGTCATCTTGGTATTTATTTGACTAAGTCGCATATGATCCAGTCGAACATTTCATATATGCCTATATTTTGCTTCCTGACAACTTGGCTAGAGAGCACATCTAGGACGGCATATGAAATACGCATGTGTCCTCCCACGAAAATATTTTTAAATATATGATTTTCATAGTGAAAAACTGAAACAAGGATGACACAACTGATTCTGCTCCAATATGCATAGTTATTATTGAATTTTTAAACTCATTAAAGGAAAGAGTTTAAAGAAGTGGCTTTGTGAACCAGGGACACAGCATCAGTTTTTGTGTGTCTGAGGCTCTTTCTGGGAGAAAAGAGGAGGGGAGAGTTCTCATTTAGCCACCAGACCATAGCAAAAAAAATTCATTGACCATTTTGTGATGTAGTGTGAATCTTCTCTTTGTATTTTTTGCTTTAGAAAATGATAAAAAGGATCGTTCAGAAAATTCAAATTTGTCTCCAAGCACTCCTAATTCAATCACAAGAGCCCTTCAATAGATCTGAAAAATAACAGTATACACATACACACACATGCACACATACATCCTTGAGATAATACGGTGTATGTCCATGCATATGCATGTATGTGCATGTGTGTATATATGTGTATGTATATATATGTGTGTATGTGTATGTGTGAGTGTGTGTGTGTGTGTATACAGTCACGATGTAAAGGAAAGTTGTATCTCATCTCCCTTGTTCTCAAACTCAATCTTGAACCATCCTTCTCAACCCATCCCTTACTTGTTCTCCATACAACCTTGCATAACTGCCTTGTTGCTGTTCCTTTAAACTTTTTAGTTGGCCATGCTTTGGGCTTATTTAGCAGTGGTGCTTCATTCCTAGACTATTAGTTAGGATCGTTTTTATCAAAGGTGATAGAGAGGGTCTAGTTACATCAGACATTGAACTTCTTTGTTGTTTGGTTGCTGTGACTCTGTTCAACCTAATTTGAAATAGGTTATATAGCTTTAGGCATTGCTAGATCCAGGTGCTCAGATGACGTTGTCAGGGCTCTCTGGCTATCTTGCTGTGTCTGGATTCACTTTCCACTGTATGCTTGTGTCATTCTCAGATAAGCTCTTTCCAGGTAGTGAGAAAAATGGTTTTTAGCATCCTCAGGCCTTTACCCTAAAGGCTCATGATGGAAGAGAAAGAAAACCACTCTTTCAGTGCCAATATGTATAATCTCAGGGAGGTTTCTGACTGGCCTTACTTGGGTCACACCCCAAATCACTGGGATAATCATTGGATCTATTTACACTTTAGGTCTAGCCTAGTCACTTGAGCCCAGCTTAGGGCCAGAGGGCTAAATGGGGTTCCATGATTAATAGCCTCATCATAACCACATGGAATGGTGTGTGTGTGTTGAGAGATAGGGTGGGGAGGGCAGCTCCCATAGAAAAGAGGAATCAGAAGTAGAAACTACCTCTCTACCTTACCTACCCAAGTACCTTGACTCAGATTACCTTAGCTAATCATCTCTCCCAATCTTACTACACTTGCGACTTTCCAATCCATTACCCTTTACCCAGGCCTCAACTACTTTTTTCCCAAGTATCCTCTAAATCACAGCTGCAGTTGCTCAGGATTTTCCCAGGGAAAGCAGAAATCAACAAAAGCCCAAGAGATAAAACACTTGCATGGCCAGTAAGCCTTAAAGTAGGCAGTAAAAGATGGGCAGATGGTCTCGATCCAAGATTCTTGGAAAAGCAGCCAGACATTCTGTGCATGCTTGATAAACATCAAACAAATCACAGACATCTGTGAAGATGGGTTCTACCCATGACCACTGGCTGGATCCCTGGAAGAAGAAGAAAAACGTACTCTCGATCATGTTTCCTAGGCCAGTTCCTCCACAAATTATCTTGCCTTTAAATATAAGCCTTTGCTAGAATGACTTGCGGTGTAGTACCTGGTATTAAAATTCTAGGGTAACTTAGATGTAAGACAATGAGAGTAAGTTACCTAATTTCTGTAAGCTTGGTTTATCTTTTATCTGTAGTATGGGAATAAGAATATCTATTTCATGAGACAGGTGTGAGGCTTCAATCACCTAATCTCTTTAAGCTTCAATTTCATGTACAGTGGACACATAGTAATACCTTACTCATAAAGTAAGTCAGAGACCAACTCCATATCCATTCTGCTCTTTTTCCTTAGTAACATAATCCCAGTTTTGGTAGAGGTGGCAATATGCCATGATTTTAAAAAGACTGAGCCTTCCTTGCATATGGGGGTGGTCAAGAAAAGTGGAAGTTTTTAAGAGTGATGTAGAGGAAGCCTTATGAAGGGGGCTGATGTAACTGATACTCTTTTGCCTTTATTTCTTCTTTCTTTCTTTTTTTAAAGATTTTATTTTTATTTATTTGAGAGAGAGAGAGCACAAGCAGGGTGAGCTGCAGAGGGTGAGGGAGAAGCAGGCTCCCTGTTGAGCAAGGAGCTGGATGCAGGCTTGATCCCAGGACCCCAGATCATGAACTGAGCCAAAGGCGGACGCTTAACTAACTGAGCCACCCACGTGCCCCTTATTTCTTCTTTCTATCTGCAATTAGGATGTGATGTCTTCAGCTTCAGCAGCTATCCAGGGGCCATGAGGAAAGACAAAGAGAATTGCTGAGACCTTGGCTTTGACATTCTCGAGTTGCTGAAACAAGGCCAGCAACCTCTTACTTCTAGACTTCTTGCTGTCTGAGAGACAAATAAACCCGGTTCTGCTTAGTCCTCTGTAGTCAAGTCTCTGTTACTTGCAGCCAAATGCAATGTATAATTTTGTTAAGATTGTTTACGGATTCAGACAAGTAATCCATATAAAACACTCATTGCAAAAATCTGCAATATTGATTCTAGGTTACTTTAACGCTGTTGTTTTTTGTTCTCTCCAGAAGGTATCAATAGAATGTTTTCTTCCAACTATGTCACAACTATTTCTGACTTCGGAAATGTTAGGATGGGCAAACCTTGTTTCTTGGAATCAATGAAATAAGATAATAATAATAGCTAACATTTACAGAGCAACTTTTATTTATAAACATAACAGTGCTAATCCACTGCCAGGTACATGGCTGGCGCTCAAATTGTTGTTTTCTTTGTATCCATTCTTACCGCTTCTTCTAGTGCAAGGGTGTGTCTGTTCAGGAAGAGGCAGCCTCCTTCAATAAAATGTAAACGGTAATAAGTTCCAGGTGCACTCAGGAGGTGGTCACAGCAGACCGTGCCTTCTCACTGAAAGGAAAACTCAAACATGAATTTTGGAAAAATAATGAATTTTGGAGCAAAGTGTCTTTTATAGGGGACCTGACAAGGCTGGTCCCTAATTCCAGTTGGCTCTTCAGAGGAGGTCCGATTAGTGGGGCTGGGATTAGCACTAGTGGGACAGACCAATTCATGGAAATATTCGGTCTGCTATCAATGTCACCCTCCCCCCGGGCCTGGTGGGAGGGCAGCCTCCACCATCAGCGTTTCCATGACGATGCAGTATATTTAGTCAGCAGCACCTCCCGAGTAAACAGTAATCCTTCAGAAAAACAAGAAGGTCATTACAGCAACTTGTCAAATCAATGCAGAGGGTGTCGAGGCCGATTAAGGCATCTTCTCTCGAAGCTGACACAGTGTCAATAGTACTGGGCCACTACTGCTCAGGCAGATGATTGAAGTGAAGTGCCCATCAGTCAGGGCGTTGAGGTGGGCTAACGATTCCCCGCGCTGCCTATTAGAGCTACATGACAACTCAATCCTGTTTGCTGGCAAAGAGAGGGAGAGAGAGAGAGGAGGGGAAAAAATAGTGACCTTGTTGCTTTGTTTGAAGCTGAATTAAATTGACAAGAGCAGCTAATCTTTACCTAGGGCGATTAACAGAATTAAGGACCACAACAAAGGCACCCAAGGTTTTAACATCTATGCAAGGGCTCAGGAATGTTTATGATGTAGTAGGCTCTCCTTTGGTATTCAGGTACAATCCAAATATATATTCTGGGCCAAGCCTTCTCCAAATGAAGCGTGGGTAATCCCATTAACACCCTGCCAAAGCAACGTGTAAGGACACAAGGCGTTCACGGAATATGCCTCTTCCCGCATCAGCCGGGAAGCCTACTCTTCCCAGTGGCGCTGGCTGATTATTTTAGACTGATGAATCTGGGCTAGGGAAAGCCATAAATACACAGAGTTTTTAATATATTTCCCAGGAGAAATATTTTGCCTTATTTTAAATCTTCTAAGCCTATGATTCCAGAGCAATTTTTTCCAAACCATCCAATGGTTCAGCAAAATAAGAGAAGGGCCTCATGGCAAGAGAACAGAACTCCCAAAGAAGGAAATGAGAAGCTGGAGAGATTCTTGGACAGAAATATTTTTTCTCACTTACTGGAACATCCTACCCTTGATGCAGTTAAAGCCCTGGGCTCCAGCATGAACAAATTAGAACAGATTGGAACAATGGTATCAGAGGTAAAAATTTTACGTTTTATATAAAATTGCATTTAACATTTACTAAGAATACTCTTCAGTGACCAGAAGCAGGGGTCATCAAATCCTTTTCTGTAAAGGTCAAATAGTAAATATTTTAGGCTCTGTAGACCTTATCATCCCTGTTGCAACTACTGAACTCTACCATTATAGCATGAAAAGAGTCATAGGTGATATGTAAATGAGTAGGAGTGGTTATGTTCCAAGAAAACCTTTGTTTATAATAACAGGCAGTAGACCAGATTTGGTTTGCTAGCTGCAGTTTGCAGACCCCTGACCAAAAAGATTGCAGCAATTCCGTGCACCCAACTAACATTCATGGAGTGCTTTGTATTTGTCAGGCACAACACTAGCTGTTAGAGAAAAAAGAGGGAACAAGCCCGGTCCTTGCATTTGAAGAATTTGCAGTATAATGGAGAAGATGGCTACTTGTGTGCATGACTATAATACAGTATATTAGGTGCTGTAATTAAAAAACACAGAAGAGGGCGCTTGGGTGGCTCAGTCAGTTGGGCATCTGCCTTCGGCTCAGGTTATGATCCCGGGGTCCTGGGATCAAGCCCCGCATCAGGCTCCCTGCTCAGTGGGGAGCCTGCTTCTCTCTCTCCTCCCACTCATGCTCTCTCTTACTATCTGTGTCTCTCTCTCTCAAATGAAATGAAATGAAATAAAATGAAATGAAATGAAATGAAATAAAATAAAATACACAGATGAAAGTAATAAATTCTCCCTAGGGCAAAAAAATTCAGAGAAAATGACAGAAAACAGGGGACTTTGGGGCTACACATTCAAGAAGCTTTAAGTGGGTAAGGTGGGTAAAGACATTACAGATTCAGTGTAGCCAGAGTGTAGTGTGTGTGTGTGTGTGTGTGTGTGTGTGTGTGTGTGAAAGGGAGAGAGAGATCTGGAAACAGATAAGACTGGTGAAATGGGAGGGACATGGAATAGAGAAGGAGACTTTGGGGGACAAATTGGTTGCAGAAAAGACTAGAAAGGTACATGGGGACCAGAGGAAAGGATTTGTATGGCAAGCTAAGGAATTCAGATTTTTTCATCTATAGGCAGTAAAAAGCAGTTAATGATTTTAAGCAGAGGAATAATGCAATCAGATGACTGTGTGGAGACAAGGAAAGACTAGCCAGAGAGCATTATAATAGTTCCAGGCAAAAAGAATAAAATCCTGGATTAAGATTGATCAGGGAATAGAGAGAAGAACAAAGATGAGAGAAATGTTTCATAAATATAATCTACCAAACTCCTGCTCTTAGGGATAGGGCATATATGGCTGAAGGGTTACCTTGGCATCTGTTCCAAGAAAGTTAGTCTTGGGGGAGTGTAGGACTTTGAGAAAAATTTGCACAAGGCCAACTAAGGCAGCAGAGTCAAGGGAGAAATTTAGTCTAAGAAGACAGCCAAGAATATCACCATGGAAACAGTCTGTAGAGCCAAGCATGGAAGATGATCCAAAGGTAAGAGTGAGGTATTGGATCACTGAGATGAGAAGCTCATGAAAGTTGGTGGAGGTCAAAATACAGAGCTGGAAATATGGTTGGGGCAAATTGTTCATGCGGGGTACACGGGAGATCATTCCTCAGTTTGGTATGGTGCCAGTGTGAGGAGATTTAATAATATATGTGCTCATGTAAACTCAGATACAATCAATAACACCAGGAATTATTCCAAGAATTCTAGCTGGGTGATTCAAAGGAGGGTGATGTTAACAGAGGTAGCAAAGACAGAAGATGATATAGGCAGAGTGATATTGAGTTTACTTTGGGGCTGATGAATTGGAAACACAGATTAACTAGTGGCTTGTTGAATTTAATGATGTAGAGCTTAGAACTGGACATATAATTTTGAAACTAATCAGTATGTAGTTTGAAGCCACAGAATGGATGAGAACACCCAAAAAGACTATGGTTGAGAACTGGGAGAAAAATAGAATCCTATGGAAAATACTTATGGTGAGAACTGAATCACTAAAAAAAGACAGAGAAAGACTGGTCAAAGAAGTAGGAGAAAAATCAAGGGAGAATAATATTTCTGGAGTAGGGGGGATGGTTAATTGCAAATGCTACAAGGAAGTGAATTTAGTTAAAAACCAAACAGAATAGAAAAGCCTTTGGGGTAATTCTTGGCAATCCTGAGTTAGAAGAATAGTGTGGATAGAAGCCAGATTATCCTCGGGTGAAAACTGAATGGGAGACATTGTCAAGACTTCTGATGATAAAAAGAGATGAGAGGTATGTTTGTAATTTTAGGAAGATATATAGCAGAAGGAAGATGATTAAGAATGAAAAATACTTAAAGATATTTGAGCTCAAAAGAGAAACTGATAGAATGTGAATTTATCAGAGAGGAAATACAGAAAATTTTGGAATGGCATTTCCTAAATTAACCTATAAACAAGAATTACCTGTGGGTATTTGTTTACAATGTCCCTGGCCCCCAATTCAGATCTTCTAAATTAGTAGATTTAGAAGATCCACCTGAGGGACCAGGGGATTTCAATGTATAATAAGCATCACAAGTGACCCTTATAATCATGCTGGTTTGGGAAATTGCTCTAAGAATATTTGAAATTAGAGCAGTGGTCCACCAATTTGACTGTTCATTGGAACCCACTGAGGTGCTTTCAAAATATATCAATGTCTGGATCCCACCTCCAAGAGATGCTGAATTATTTGGTCTAGAGTTCTGCCTGGGTATTGGGAATTTTATAATTTTCTGATGGGATTCTAACATGCAGCTAATTTTGAGGTGTAGGTGTAGGAAGATGAGGATGAATGAAAATAAGTTTGGAGAAAGAAGAGAGGTAAATACACTTGTTTCATACTTCTGTGGCCTCTATTATATTGAAGAAGTAAAAGGCTTCATCATTTGTTGAAAGTAAAGGGGCAGAAGTGGAGTGTTGGACTTAGGGAAAGAGGTAAAGGGAATGGATGGGAATATTAATTGTAAGAGAACTAAAGATGTTGCTGAACTGATACCCTTTTCCAGCAGAGGGCAATTATTCAGAAATAGAGTGACTGGTTCACTCTGTATCTGAGGCTGGGTTAATAGGGAAAATATAGCAGTATGACCAGGGAAAAGAGGATTGAGGGAATTGGAGAGATTAACATCATTCAAGGAGGTATGGTTACCTGGGGACTGTTGTGAGTAGTAAGTCATA